>NW_020653850.1:12412380-12447165 GCF_003589595.1 Hyposmocoma kahamanoa
TTATGAGAAATGAAAACTTTTTTTTTTTTTTTTTTTTTTTTTTTGACGGGGGGGAAATCTTTATGGATACCCCTGAGCCCAGGGAGACTCAGGGGTTATGTGGGGACTCTCCCTCCAGACTGGAGGGCCTACCCCACTAAAACCCCCCCGGGTTTCCCTCTCGCCGGTTGAGTCGGCGCCGTGGGATCAGTGAGCATTCACCACGACGCCGCCCGGCCGCCCTAGCTTGCGCCAGGGCTCCCGCGCCAACGGAGGGGCGAGTCGGTTGTCCTCCGACCCGCCCCCCAGACGAGTGAGGCCGTGCAATGCAGGCTCCGGAGTCCCTGTCCAGAGCCCGCTGGTCTCACTAGGGGATCAGGCGAGCAGCGAACTGCCTTCGCCTTCTCCCCGTACGTCTGCGCCGGAGCGGGTGCGCGTCCGCCGCGTCCTCGCGCACCCGCTCCGCGGCCTCCTTTTGCGACATAACTTCTGCGCAAAAGGAGGCCACCGCCTCCCAGGACTCCTCGCTATCGAGCATGGCGGCAACCACGCTCGGCAGCGAGAGGTCCTGCCCTACAGTCCCCGTCAGAGTGCGGCGCTGCTCATCCCACCGGCTACACACCTCTAGGGTGTGCTGCGCGGTGTCATCCGCAGCGCCGCACTCGTGGCACGACGGGGACGGTTCCCTCCTCGCCACCTTGTGCAGGTAGTGACCGAAGCAGCCGTGCCCGGTCAGCACCTGCACAAGGTGGTACGACAGTGGCCCGTGGGACCGGTTTACCCACTCTACGAGGACAGGGCGGATCGCCTCTATGGTACGAGCGCCATAGGGGGGATCCGCCAAGCCCTCTTTCCACCGGTCCCGCATGCGCTGCGCCGCGAGGCGGCGCTCCCGCTCCACCTCTTGGGGAGCGGGTCGCTCGCCTCGGTCCCTCATTCCCCGCCGGTAGGTGCGGACCTCCGCCAGGACCTCGGCTTCGAGGTCCCACGGCGGAGTACCGGCGAGGACGCATGCGGCAGCGCAGGCCACCGTCCTGTACGCCCTGCACATTCGCAGGGCGACCACCCTCTGGGGCCTCCTCAGCAGCGCCTTCGTCGCCGCTGATATGGCCCCACTCCAAATGGGAGCCCCGTATAAGGCCATACTCCGGGTCACCCCGGCGTATAGCCTTCTGCATGGGGCTCCCGGCCTCCCGAGGTTGGGCAGGAGCCTGCCCAACGCCGATGCGGCGCCCACTATTCGAGGAGCAAGTTGCCGGAAATGCTCCCCGAAGTTCCATCGCCGGTCCAGTATAAGTCCCAGATATTTCATCTGGGACTTGACCGGGACCGATACTCCCGCGATGGAGATGTGGGCGCCTGCCGGCACCGCCCAACCTCTACCCCTCCCGCCGAAGACGGCCACATCCGTCTTCGGCACGGCGACCTCGAGCCCCAGCAGTTGTATTCGGCGGACCACCATGTCCGCCGCTACTGAGGCTCTTCGGGCCGCCTCCTGGAAGGTGGTCCCCCGGACGGCCACCAGCGTGTCATCGGCGTACGCGATGACCGCCGTCCGGGGGAGCAGCGCGCCCCTCAGCACCCAATCATACCCCAGGTTCCACAGTAGTGGTCCTAATACGGACCCCTGGGGTACTCCGCACCTCATTGGGCGCTCGGCGCGCCTCCCTTCCCTCGTCTGGTAGAGCACCACCCTGTCTTCCAGGTAGTGCTCCACCAGACGGCTGAGGTACCTGGGGATGTTATGGTACCTCAGCGCCTCCCTGATAACGGCGAAGGGGAGAGTGCCGAAGGCGTTGGCTATGTCCAACGACACAGCCACCACGCCTTCCCCCTCGCCGTTACCCTCCTCCACGATGTGTCGCAGCGACTCCAGGGCGTCCAGGGTGGAAAGTCCAGCCCTGAACCCGTACTGCCGCTGCGACACATCGGGGCCTGTCCCCCTCAGGTGTTCGTTGATCCTGGAGGCGATGATTCGCTCCAGGATCTTGGCCACCTCGTCCAGCAGGACGAGGGGCCTGAACCCCGAGGGGGAGTCCGCAGGTCGGCCCGGCTTGGGCACCAGGATGAGCCTTCCCTCCTTCCAGCATCTCGGGAACAACCCCGTCCTCAAGCAGTCATCCATGAGATGCTTGAGGCGGGTCCCGAGATGCTTCAGGGCAATGCGAAGGACTCGTCCCGGCACCCCGTCCGGGCCGGGAGCCTTCTTCTGCCCCCGCAGCCGTCCCACCGCCCACTCCAACTCCCCCTCGGTGATTTCCGGGGGGGGTTCCTCAGTCTGCCCCCCGTCTGCTCTGGGGGGCACCATGGCCGGTGGGGTGAAGGGCTGCGGTTCGGGGAAAAGGCCCTCCACCACCCGGTTGAGGAGATCCAGCTCCAGTGAGTCCATGGGAGATGCGCCGTACATTTTGTTGCGCACAACTTTGTACGGCCTCCCCCATGGGTCCGCGTCCAGGGTGGCCAAGAATTCCTCTTTCGCAGAGTCCTTGGCCCGTCCTATTGCGACCTTCAGGGCCTGCCTCGCGCCCTGAAGGGCGCTGTGGAGCCTTCTCTCCTCACTTGGGGTGTGGCGCCTGCGGCGGCATCGGCCGTAGGCCCGCCGGGCCGTAGTACTGGCGGTGCGGAGGTCCCCAATCTCCGCGGTCCACCAGTACACACTCTTTTTGCCCGGGGTCCCTCTGACCCTGGGCATGGCCCGCTCGCAGACGGCGGTCAAGTCTTCCCTGAACTTGACCGCCCTCTGCTCCACGTCGACGGTGGCCGGTAGGGGGGGGCACCACGCCTGGACCATGGCTGCTTCCTCTGCGAGCTCAAGGTCCAGGCGGGTGAGTGCCCATTTGGGAAAGCCCCTCCCGGGGGCCGTGTTGGAGGCCGTCGTGGGCGGCGTATGGGAGACCCTCATCCGTATATATTTGTGATCGGAGAGGGTCTCCTCGTCCTCCAGGACCTGCCAGCCGGATACTCGCGCGGCTAATGAGGGGGTCGCAAAGGTGATGTCCACGATTGACCCCCACATTGACCATTTCGCCGCACGCACGTGTTGGCATGGCCCCGGTTGAGGACGACCAGCCCTAAGGCTGCCGCCCAATCCTCCAACTCTGGCCCTCTGGCATTGGTGACCGGAGAACCCCACGCCGCGCTCTTGGCGTTGAGGTCCCCCAACACCAACACCGGCGTCGGAGCTGCCCTCCTCACCGCCCTCTCTAGGGTCCCCAGGAATGCCTGGAATTGGGCCAGGGAGCGGTTTGGAGAGAAGTACATCCCAATTAGGATGACTTCTCCCCACCTCGCCGCCACGAACCCTGACCCGCGTTCCTTCACCACTAGAGGGGGGGGAGTTTCCGGCAGTCGACGCCACTATGGCCACCGTCTCTTCCTGATCCCCCGCCCAATTCCCCCGCGGGGGGACAAAGTATGGCTCCGCCACAGCAGCCACCGCAACCCCCCACTCCGCCATGGCCTGGACCAATAGGTCCTGTGCCCTTGCGCAGTGGTTGAGGTTGCCCTGCAGTATAATATGGTGGCTTGCTGGCATTACTGCTCCATACTTTGTCCTTCAATATGGGGGGGGGCCTGAGGTCCCCGCCGGCTTGCCCTTGGTGGGAGGGGGAGCGCAAGATCGCCCCCCCATTATGTGGTCCGCTGGACGGCGAGTCGCGGTGCATACCGAGCACCGAGGGGTTGCCGTGCACCCGGAGGCCGAGTGTCCCACCTGGCCACACCTGTAGCAGACCCCGCTCCTATCCACACTGGACGGGCAGAGGGCTCTGGTGTGGCCAATCCCCATGCACCTGAAGCAGCGCATGGGGAGGGGCTCCATCACATGGACCACGGCGGAGGACCACCCCACCAACATGCGGCCGGCAGCCACCACCCGTTGGGCTGCCGTCACCGGGCAGCGGACGATGGCTGACCCCCTCCCGTTGGGGGCCAGCCTGACTGCTCCCACGCTCACGGCGGACTGGGGGCATTGGCCTTTCGCGGCCACCACCGCCTGGATCTTCTCCGGGGTCACCGACTCGTCAAAGCCGGTGACCCTTAGATCGGCGGTTTTGGTAGGCCGCGTTACTGTCGCCAGCCCCCCGATCACCTCCTCCAGCTTGGCCGCCAGGGTGTCGGCCTTCTCGGCGCTAGTCGCCCCGGGCACCTCAACTATGCGGGCACCTGTCTGGGTGTTCCGCACCCGCACGTGCGGGATGCCGAGGCTGCCCAAATCGACCGCAGCGGTCGCCGCCTCTAGGACCCCCTTGTAAGTGGCCCCCTTTTCCGCCACCGCTTCGGGCCTCAGCGTGATCACCACCGCCGATGATTTCGGGGTGGCGAGAGCCCTGGGTCTGGGAGCCGTCTTAAGGGCCGCCTTGGCGGGGGCCCGTGCCGCTTGGGGGGCGGCAGCTGCCGTTTTGGCCTTTCTGGCCTTGCGGCCGACTACCTGTGACCAGGGCGTTTCCGCCTGGTCAGTCGGCGTGGAGGCTGCCGGGTCAAGGGCGGTAGGGACGGCGAGAACGGCGGGAGGCGCCGCAGGAGGGGTAGCTTTCGGCGGGGGAGCCTTCCTCTTGGCCTTCTTGTTGGGCCGCTGGCCAGCAGGCGCGTTTCGGGCCAGGGTAGGGCCCGGTGTCAACTTGGAGGCCTCGGCGGAGGGAAGCAACTTCGGGGCGGCTGCGGCGACGGCGATGGCGGCAGGCGTCGCCTCGGGGGCGGGTGCCCCTGTTCTGCCGCCCAGAGGGGGGCGTAGGTACTCCGCGGGGAGGCGTCTTTCGATGTCCCCCAGGCGGGCGTCCATCATATTCCTCATCGAGGAAAAGATGTCCCGCCTGAGATCGTCGATGGCCTCCCTCACTCCCGCGTGCATCTCCGCGGAGCTACACGGCGGTGGGGCCACCTGTGCCTTGGCCTTGGCCATGGCAGAGGAGTAGGCCCCCCTCAGGGCCTTCATCTCCGTCTCCAGGGCAGCGAGCTGCCCCCTCATCCGGCGGTTGTCTTCCGACATCCGCCGCGCCGCCTCCGTCGCCGTCTCTCCACGGTGAAGGAAATCGACGGCTCCTTCCACCTTTCTGACGGCCTCTTTTATGGCTTTGACCACCGTCCCCTTGAGGTTAGAGGACTTGGCGGTCTCCGCCAATATTGCTGCGAGGCCGTCTCGTGCCTCCTGGGCCAGGGTCTCTCGCATGAGGCCCGCCGTGCCATCGGGTTCAGCCTCCCCGGCCTGATCCCGGCCCAGGGCCTCCTTGAAGAAGGCGGCGTCCGCTTCCTTCTGGAGGGCGTTCCACTCTGACGAGCTGGAGCGCCCCCTCCCTGCCGTCGCCGCACCGGGGAAGGGATTCCCGGGGCCTCTAGTTCTGCCCTTACGGGCCGTGTTAATCTTTGGAGCCCTTTCGGGCTCCATACATTCGTTCGACGGGGGATGGCGCGCTTGGGGGCCCTTGAGGATTCCTCCTCTCTGGCCGACCCGGAGCGCGACACCGCGCGCGAATTCCCCTCCGAGAGGGTGGATTCTACGTCTGAGGAGGCCGAGACCATCCTCTCACCCTCCGACTCACAGTCGGAGAGAATCCTCACCTCCATATTGGAGGCCTTCGAACTTCTTTCTTAGTGCCCTATTGCTTGCTAAATCGGAGTCCATTGATCGTGTGCGCATGTTGTGTTCACGAGAGTCGGCTTCCGGCCGACTCACGAGGCAGTTTTTGCCCCCCCAGAGTACGAGGGGCTGCCACCCGCCGAAGCGGGTGGGCGGGATTCCCCCTTTCGGGGACCCGCCTGGGGACTATTTTCAAAACTAGCCTTTTCCATTTCGATTTTTGCTTTGAAAGGGGGGTGAGCTCCCCACTGGAGCGCCCTAACGACTGGATACCCTCCAGCCATTCATCCCATCGCCGGGCGCTAGAGCTTAGGATTTGGGGTAATTTTTATAGAGGTTTTCTTCCTCGCGGCCCTCCTCTCAATGAGGAGGACCCCCGGTCCCGCTCAATGTAGGATTACGGGTTGGCCGGAGCCGGTCTGGGGACCGGACACCGCCCACCGTCTCGGTTGCGGGTTGGATAGCGCCGGACAGAACCTGTGCTATCTTCCCTCCCTCCCTGCTGGTTTTGGTCCGCGCCGGCCGAAGCCGGTAGCTCCCATATCTGGGAGCCGTTCCCCTATCCGCCACCTGGGGACGCGTCCGATGGCAGACCAGCAACTGCACACGGATGAGAAATGAAAACCTACATAGAAGCCGGAATTTGTTTTCCAAGAGGTCAATTAAAATTGGACCTACCACTGGCTTTGCACAAGATATCTTACCAACTTTTAATCAAATAGTGTCGTGAAGAACGACAGGAAAATGGACAAATGGGTTTGGGAGTGACACGTGAAGTTAAATGCGTTTGAACAGCTTGTAACTGTAAAACTATAAGCTATTACTATTAAACTGTAAGCGTCTAAATACGAAATACTACGTTAGTTTATCTCTGTCATTTAGATCTCCACTAGCAACGTAACCAAGACCTTCATAAGTTAACAATATAAGGCTTAACCTCGACCTTGTAAGCCTCAGGCATCCCTCTGGTGCCTAAGGGCGTCCACCACTCTCAAATACTGTTTACAGACCTCCCACCGCATTCAATATTATAACAAGCAAATTGACCTTTTCACATCCTTTTCGCATCTGGTGATATCTTTTTTATGGTGAAAAAATTGTAGAATTTAGATCACAATCCCACCCTACTAGGAACCATCTACCTTCTTAGTACGTATGTACAGTATTGATATAGTTGCCTTTTCACAACTAGTAGCACCATCTTTTAAGTGCCAGTTTTTATATCCGTGGGTCGATCCATGTAACGACTCCACAATTTATTGTCAAACACTTCAGAGAAAGTATACTAAAACAACGTGAAGCTAAAATCCATTACGCGTAACAAGTAAAGCTATTTATTTAAAAGTACATTTTCTGTCGCTTGGAAAAATCAATAGTCAGAAGTTTTAAGTACTGTAGGATTTTAGGATTTATTTTCAGCTTATCAATATGATGGGGTGGAAATTTTTTGAATAACGATCACAAGTTAAAAAAAATAGATGGCCTAAGGCTGCTTATGATTGCATTTGGGTAGACGTTTTTTAGGATATCAAGTAATGGGACGAACAAGTCGTGGACCTGAGGGTAAGTATTATGGATAGGCGTGTGCCTATCCATAATACTTGCAAAGCCATTCAAAGCTTTAAATAGCAAAGATATTAAGGGCAATGCCACTGCGCCCATCACCCGGAGACATAAAGTTGAGCAGCCTCATGTACCCGCAGTTTCGCCAGACCCTTCAAAACCGGAACGCACGGGTGCTCACATTACTACTTGGCGGCAGAAATAGGTAAGATGAGAGTACTTCCCTGGATGAACTCTTTCACAAGGCTCCACTGCTCCTAACCTGTATTTAGCAATTAACAACTTCCAGCTGATCGTGGCCGTCAATTTAATCCATATTTTGCACCAAAATAAACAAATTAAATACATATTCATATTACTATAAACAACACTTTGTGTTTTCACGTGGAATGATCCTTGTACAAATAACCTTAGCAAGGACAATAATAGAAAAGTCCGTTCAAGTTGCTATTTGTTTTGCATAACTTAGTTACGTGTTTTATTTAACGCATAACTTTGATGCAAGACTATAATATTTTAATAGGGCTATGAATTTTGTTGATCTATATCTTTTGTAGGTGTCAAAAGATTTTAATACTTGAAGTTGTTCTCAATAACTGAAACTTTTCAAATGACACGAAGCCAGTCCTAAATTGCGGAAATATGAACGGACTCACTTAATTCAACTAGGTCACATATCTTATCATATCCTTCTACTACGTTATTAATTTATGGAACGACATTCGCAACGAATGTACTCATTATCCGTCAGTCGAAAGGAGGACGTTCGCTACAGAATATGGACTCCTTGATAGAATGGCACGATAGAAAGGCCATTTCAATACGTCCCGTCTGGCAGAGACGAACTGCGATAGCATTTTAGCACAAACGCAAAAACACCATATCAATTCGTCTCAGACGGTGACGTACTTCAGCAGGTTTCTAAATTACTACTAACTTTAAAACGCCAGAATTTCTCATCGCATTCGTCAGGTTCGAGTTACTTTTACTTGACGAAAAAATATTTATAGAAAAGATTTTGCGTTACGTCTCGTAACAATTTTGTTCATGCTCATGTTGAATGAACACATTGAATAATATCTGAGTTTGTCGTAATCAGAGTAAGTCACTGTTGAAGAGTTATTTTTTGTATGGCATCCTCGCATCCTGAGTCGCCAGCATCCGGCTTCATACTACTCGAACCAAACCGTCGGTCCACCTAATGAAGATATGTTACACCGCGTCTTCATTTGTTGGAAATGTTATGGCTCACAATAATTTAAAAGGATTTACCATTCGTGCATCAAATATACTTAATAATAATACCATACCACATACATACCAGTGACGCGACAGATGAACAGTCCACTGTTTATCAAAACTTACGAGTATAGCCCTGTTCACAAGTTACAGTTTAAAAAAAAGTCTTTACAAGGAGTTTACAAGCTTGACTGTGAGTGCGGTCTCTCTTATATTGGACAAACAAAGCGAAGTATTTGTACCCGCGTCAAAGCATATATAGTTGATGTCAAACACCGTCGCGTAAACAAGCCTGCAGTCTGTGAGCATGTCATGGATAAACCTACACATTAAATGAAGTTTGACAAACCCCAGATCCTTGCAAAAGAAGTCCGTTATCTACCCAGAATGCTGCGTGAGGCCATTGAAATTAAAAAACATCCTAATTTCAACAGGGAAGATGGTTTCTCCGTACCACCAGTTTGAGATCCAGTATTTCCTCTAATGAGAAATCCGAAACAGACATAAGACTGCAGTACTAATTAATATGTTTTAGTTTATTCTAATTTCTATTATTAATTAATAATATTTTGAACTTAATAAAAATTCATTCAATAAAATAATCATCGAAAAGTGAGCGCCAGTTTACAAAATAATGAAGGAATAATTATAGAATCAAAAATCAACATAATTAATTAAACTATTATTAGTTTAATTAATTATGTTGATTTTTGATATCAATAAGTATACCTAGATTTTTAACATTGTCACTAATTTTAATGTAGGTGTCATCTATAATAATCTGCGGCAAGCGAAACCAATCTATCTTGGATACCATTCTAGAGCTGCCAATAATAATCATTTGCGTTTTCGTTGCGTTCAGCTTAAGACCAAATTGTTTACTCCACGTCGAAATATGACGGAGATCATTATTGATTACCTCAATGGCTTCGTGCAGGTTTTCAAGTTGCCGGTGAGTGTAAATTTGTAAATCATCTGCATACAGGTGGTAGGATGAGGTAAGACTGCGAGAAATTGAATTAATAAAGATCGAGAAGAGAAGAGGAGATAAAACGCCGCCCTGTGGAACGCCAGCATTAATGTCACACCAACAAGAGAACCTCTCATCAATGCGAACACACTGTCGACGCCCATGCAGGTAACTATGAAACCAAGAGATTACCGTTGGAGATATGTTAAGAGTGCGTAAAAGTGCAATCAAAATGTCAAAATCAACGTTGTTGAAAGCATTGCTGAAATCAAGCAATGACATTACAGTGAGTTGCTGTTGCGACATACTATACCTAATGTCATCAGTGATCCTAACAAGAGCAGTCACAGTGCTGTGTCCTGGTCGGAAGCCGGATTGAAAGGGATTAAGAAGGTTGTTACGTATGAGAAAAGGAGTAATTTGGTTATAAACTAGTCGCTCTAGCAGCTTTGATAGAAAGGGAAGTATAGAAATAGGTCGGAAATCAGAAAAGTTAGATGGATTGGCTTTTTTGGGAAGAGGAGTAATGAGAGCTTCCTTCCAAAGGGAAGGAAATTCTCCGCTGCTGATAGAAAAATTAAGAATATACCGGATCACAGGTAAAATCTCATCAACTATGAATAAAAACATTTTACGACCAATATGGTCACTGCCAACAGCATTGGACGAAATAGATTCTATGCCCTTCTTAACATCACAATCAGTAAACTCTTTTAAAGAAAACGGAGGATGGTCGGCAGTTGGAAGCGTGGAAAGATAATTTAAGGTAGATGTTTTAGTCGACCCGTCCAAGGCAACGGAATTAGAGAAATGATGATTAAGAGCATCAAGGTTTAAATTTTTTGGGAAACTATCTTGACGTGACTTACCAACTCCCAGCGACCTAAGAAACTTCCAGACTTTAGCCGGATCATCAGTTTCTAAAGAACTATGAATATGTCGGCGTTGTCCATCCCTACACAACCTATTGCAGTGATTACGACGCTCATTATACTTGCGTTTATTCTCGTCTGTAGGACTGTACTTAAATCTCGCCTTAGCTGTGAGCTTTTTATTCATAGCAGTCCTAACATTCTGGTCTAGCCAAGGTGCAGGGAGGTGTTTCATTTTAACTGGCCGTACTGGTGCATGTTTATCGTAAAGATTCATCAATGTGTTGTTAAACTCGGACACTTTGCTATCTATTGATATAGCATTCACAACGTTACCCCAGTCAATTTCACGAGCATCACTTCGCAAACAGTCCAAATACTAATATCATAGAATATATCATAGAAAATATCATAGAAAATTAATAAACATTTTATCAAATTTGATCAACTTCTGCTGTCCCGATTCTTTTCTTCAATACATTAAAATCATTCTTATGACAAACTACATTAAAAAACAGGTGTTTGTTAATTAAGCTGACTTTTTGCGAGTGACTTTAGATAGTAAACTTCAATGGTTTCCACATACATCTTCGTGGCCAATAGATTATGCTCTGCTGCATACCCAGTCCATAGAATACGTGAGCTTACCGATGTTGCTACTGCTAGTTTAGTTACTTCCGTAGTATAATGTCGTATGGGAATCTCATGTGGGGTAAAGCGGCAGTTATACAAACCATATGTGTGGTGCAAAATCGAGCGATTCGTTCTGTGTACCGTTTAGGTTCTCGGGTTTCTCTCAGAAAAACGTTTAAAGAGACTGGTGTCATGACTGGTGCTTCACAGTAGATTTTCTCAAATATTTTGTATGCCCGTAAAAATGTACATAATTTCATTAAGAAAGAAGATATCCATAATATTAACCTTAGAACTACGTCCAAACTCACGGTACTACGATTTCGTTTAACTAAAGTAAACAGTTATGTTATGGGAAACTGTATACACATATATATACATTATCATTTCCTAAGTTTAAAACTTACATTAAAAGTATTTTAATCGAAAAGTTGTATCACAAAACTGAAAACTACGTGTTAGATAAAAATGTATCGAAAGACAACACGAGTATATACATAACTAGATTCCACATAAATATGATTCAAAGTATTTTCCATAGCATTTAAGTTTATTTGAAAAGAGCAATCCCTAGAGTTTCTTGCTCGTTCTTCTCAGGGAAGTCGTCATAATGAACGAGCAACAGCTTAAAAAATGACGTTTTCAAGTGCAAAAATGTTACCTATGGAAAAAATGATTATTTGACTTTAACTTTGAGTCAATTTTATTCATTTTGTATGAAAAATCATTGTATATTTAACAAACTTCTGCTGTCTCAATTTATTCGTCTCATACAATGAAATGATCTTTACATAAAACTGAGGCGATCAGCACTAAAAAAATATTGATCAATTTTATTAATTTTTATTGACAAATCACGCTTGACCAAAAAATTGACTATGTCAAAATTGTCTTCACAAAAAAAGACTTAATAGTTCCTAAGACAGTTTCCTTGTATGTTCTATGGTTTTGGATTTTGCCATACTGTCCCATTAAAAAAACGCTCTGTATGTATATCTATACATACAGAGTATTAGTATTCAATGTGTAGGGTATAACATTTAAAACACTTCCATTAGAAAATATTCTTTGGTTGCATCTCCCTTTCCAACTTTTAAATTTCTATCGCAAGGTTGCATGGAAGAAAATGCTACTTAGCAATATAGCCGCCTGTTGTACAGTAGCTTATTCTGTGATACTTACATTAATGATCTGTGTTGTCATTGTATTTTTTTTATTGCGAATAAAGAATATTTCATATCACCCATATTGTTATGTTGTCTTGTGATAAACGAACGGATTAAGGTTTACTTTAAATAAGCCGAATTTGTATTACGACGAAAGCTAAAGTCAATCGAATCAAGAAGTACTAAAAGTTGTTAAAATAATTAACCAAACTTTTCTTAACTTGCGAACTTTACAAGGAAGGCGAATTCATAGTGTGAAGAATTCATTCAGAAGTGACTCGATATATTTAAGTTCCTCAAAAGTTTTTTTTTTTAAATTTAAACATAATTTAACGCCATTTCCAAAATAAAGCCATTTATCGCGCTTTGTTGAATATTCACTAAAATTTAGTTACCCTAATATCAGAAAGAAATTAATGTTTATAATATTATTGTTTACATTCACTCTGTTGAAGTATTTGTAAAATAACATTAATCATTATCATTGAAAAAACAATTATAACAATACATAAATTCGGTATTTCAAATAATAAAACAATTGTCAATATTATCAAACGTTCAGAGACAAAACGTATAAACTCTATTTTTCAATCACTAGCAGTTTACTAAAACAAGTGTCTTAACGCGCACCCATATTTACCGTGTTTATGTATTTCTATAATATTCTAGTATAGTTCATACCAAAATGAAGTATGTGTTAATTCTGTATTGTACCTTATTGTACTCGTTTTCGTTTTTTAACTGTTATAAAAGTAATCCTGTGATAGACACAGTGTTTGATCAATATCATCCAATAAGTTTCTCGTCGCATATGAAAAAAAATGTTGACAACCTCGAATATATTGGTAACCCCGGCAAAAGCAATGTGTTTGATGCTGTAAGAAAACATTACGAAATGGATAACGGAACTGCAGGTGACTTATTAAAATATTTACAAGCCACAATACCCTTAAACAAAATATCCTAAACACACGAGAACCGACCGACGAAAGTACACGAGAACCGACAAAAATCTAATTCTGTATGATTATGATGATTATGATAGTGACGTGTTTACAACAATTTCCTATTTTCCTTTGGGTGACGTTTATCTAGATAAGAACCAGCATAGACGATGGTAGGGATATCGAGAAAAGGTGCCTTTCTGACGTTGTGTTTTCTGAAATAGAAACTGGTAACAATTTCTATAAATCGCAAAGAGATAATGGATTCAGTGGTGAAGATAATGATTTATATATGCCAAATGGAAATAGACATCCTGAATTACTATTTGAAAAGGCGAACGAAGTGCTATTTATTTCCCTCTAGAGCTATGAGACGACCGCGATTGAGATTAAATATAACAGGATAGACATTATTTCACGAAGTATGTAACTTTCAATAAATATTTAAATACTTAGACATAAAAAGTTTTACCTAGGTGCTAAGTTAGTTTCGCTTTTCTTGCAGGATTTGTCAATTGTGTAATCTCTACATTTTATTAAAAATTAAACTAGTTGACAGCGCCACCTACCGCAACATTATTTAACTAGGTTGAAAACCGCTTATCGAAATAAACAAGAAAAAGTTACAGTTCGATGGGAGCGCTATCGCTCCGTCGGATGAAATATTGTAAGCATAAAAAGACAGAGGGCGCTGTAATGTATTTAGACAGGTCTTCGTATTGTAATGTTTGACGAAAACCCAGGAAAATTAACATTAATTGGAGTTCGAATCCTACAATGTCATATTTGTATTTTAACACACTAAGCTAACGATTTATATAATTACTTAATTAAATTAATCCAAGTACCAGAACAATACAAATAATATAAAATTTTTAGACCAGATAATTGACATGATTGCCTGACAATTTATTATTTTATTTTATACTCATCGGGCCCACTAATATCATATTAAAGAATTTACATGCATCCAGTTATTTGACACGCATACAAAAACAGTAAACTTCAAAATATTTCCGTGTCACTCTAGCATTCCCTTTATTCAAACCAAGCCCCCTCGTAGAGTCATCTTATAGCTACAAGCCACTGGAGCGTATCCTAGAACTGCCCCTGGAATTCAACAAACAAGGAAACAGTAGCCATAAAGCAGCGACAAAAACTACCGTTTAAGCTTCCTGTCGCGACAAGCGAACGCCCCTGCAGTTTAGACACTTGATTTTTTTTAATCGACATACTATTAAATCAAGTATAACATCAGTTGAGTTCTATCGTATATGCATTTAAATTTTTATTTATTTTTATGTATTCGCGAACTATACAGCTTTTAAATTTGGTTTACAATTCTGAATAATCTACTTACATAGTCAATTATAAAGTTTGTCACGTTACAATTCATTATTTTTTTGACGTTACATAAAAACTAATTCGATGCCAGAACGAAGTGACTTAAAATATTATTTATCAAAGAACAATCCAACAATCTAACCAGAAAAATCTAATTGAAATACATAATATTGATGACATATTATAAATGAATTCCGTTGTATTAATAGATTTAGACATAATTTTTTTAATTACTATATTTTTTAAATGAAGCGACTTGCAATATAATATAATAAACAAATGGACTATAGTAGAATATGCGTATTTGTGTGTCTACTTGTGTGAAGGTGTTTGTGTATATGTGTGAATGTGTGTATGTGTGTTTGTGCTCTGTTTGTATAACAATAATTACCTTATAACGTGGGGTTGTTCCTTCAAAGAGTTAATAAATTTGTTGCGTTTCAAAAAGAAGATATATCAACGTCTTTAAATTTTTCCCCGTAAGTACTCACAATTCTATGCAAAACAAAGTGTTTCGCGTAGTTTAAACAGGCTGAGCCCGTGTGCAAGGAGCGCATATGTCTTATACGAGTCGGGCAGGCACATAGACCAATGCAAACGGTCAACTCAGAACAATCCAACACAGAGTTAACTACGTCAAATAGAAACTTCATAACTGATAATAGTCACCTACCCTCGAGTGAATCCAGCTGGAAAAAAATGAGCCTATTGGGGTAGTTATCGTACCTTTTGAAGCAGTAGTTCAATCTACGTGTGAAACAATGCTGCACGGACTCCCACTGGGCTATATGAGTCACATAAGGTGGAGACGTGACAAAAGCAAAATATAGCTTTTTTTAAAGATTCTATCTGCCGAAAATATTTTGCACTTCTATGAAGAAATCCAAACATTCTATGAGACCTCTGAGTAATGAAATCGAAATGCGACATTTACAAAAGCTTTTGATCGCGGACGAGTTTAACTCTAGAAGTACGTAAAAGTGCCATTGAGATGGTATTTGTGAGAGATAAAAATACGCTTTCGGGTGGACGTAATTATTTGGCATTTTTTGACATTTAAGTCAAGACGATTCAGATTACAGTAGTCCGTTAATCTATCTAGATTCGTTTGAAATTTAAAACACAGCGAATTGGGATAAAGATTTATTGTCGTCTGCGTACGTTAACACTTTTGAGTACTTCAAGCATGTCTCTATGTCTATATGTTGAACAGCAACGGACCAAGGTGGGATCCTTGCGGTACACCTGATGGAATGAATTCTAAGTTCGATTTAAAAGTCCTAATCCTTACAGCTTGCGATCGATTCCGAATATAAGACTCAAGCTATCTCAGCAAGTCCCCGTGTGCACCGATATCATTTAAATTTGATATTAAGATGTCATGATCATTACGATCAAAACATTTAGAATAGTCGGTGTACACGGTGTCGACCTGGGAACCCCCATCCATGTGCTAAGTGACAAAGTTTGTAAATACAGCAAGATTTGAGACGGTCGACCTCTTTGGCATGAAACCGTGTTGAGAACTTGGAATATAAGCTGCAGCCACCGGATATAATTGATCATGAACGATAGATTCAAACACTTTACCGAAAACAGACAGTATTGAAACGGGTCTATAATTATCGACGTTGTGTCTTGAGCCAATTTTATGAATAGGGGTGATATAAGCCTCCTTCCATTTGACGGGGAAAATTCCCTCATTCATGGACCAACGAAAAATTGCAGTCAAAGGAGATGCAAGCTCTTCAGCACATAGTTTTGCAAATATTGAAGGAATACCATCACTTCCTGCAACCTTGTACCGATCCAGACCACGCAAATATTTAAAAACTAAGTCCTGGGTAATATAAATAGAACTGATTGAGTTAATTAAATTAGATGGAGCCATTCCGAGGCAAGGACGATGAGAAGTGTTAGAATTGCTATAGACAGAAAAAAAAATCCAAAAAAGTATTACATATCTTGGAGCCTTCCGATGCTACGCGATCCCCATAAGTCACCTGAACAGGGATGCCTCTGTCCTTATACAATGATCTAGTATATTACCAGATAAATTTTGAGTTGCTAGTAATTGTATTTTCACAGCCGTCGATATAATGTTTCCAACACTCTTGTTGAACTATTTTCTGACGTTGTCTGAGCAAGGAGAAAGCATCATAGTCCAGTTTGTTACCATATTCCTTCCATGCCCCATGGTATTTGGATTTTTCTTTAATAATATTAATTAGAGGCTTAGAAAACCACCCCGGATAACCACGTCCATCGCTCAAAAAAACAGTTCAAAAACAGCAGTTCTTTATTAAAGGATAATACAGTTTCGTCTATTCCAGCGCTATCCAGTTTGTTGGACCAGTCTATGGAGGCCAGCCGACATCTTATAACTTCATAATTAGCCTTCCTAAATTTGTAAACTCTGGTTTTCGGATCCTTTAGCATTTTATATAAATTTACATTTGGAAATTTTAAATCAATAGCTGGATGTTGGGCATGTCCTCTCGAGTCATGCGGAGAGCGCAACGGGTCGTAGTTACTTCCAGAGTGCTCAAAACAAGGTCGAGGTATCGATTGTTGCCATTTATTACGATATTATACTGTTCAAAACTAAAACTGGAAAGGGTCCGAAGGAAGTCGCATTGGTACTCGTTCGTCACATTGAATGGTAAAAGAGGCGGTAGGTTCCTGGGGTCCACCCTCCATTCTATATCAGGAAAATTAAAATCTCCCATCAAAATATAATTGGGATCAGAATTTTTATCGATAAAATCTCTAAAGAAAGCGGTCAAATGACGCACTAGTACATCATGAGAAACACTCTATTATGTAAATAGTAGATTTAGAACACATATCAATGATCCTTCTCCATTGATATGTGTTGTAAATCTACTATTTATATGTATATGCATATGTTTAAAATAGATAAACTGACATAGATACCTACACGATAAATGCTGCAATGTAAATATGTTCGTTGAACACGTACTACTAAGTTAAAGAGATGCTACTACATAATGAATTATTAAATAAAATTACAAAGAAGTTTTGCATCTTACAATGAAAGTGGTCTAATTCAAAAAATCAACAAAATGAGTGTGTACCGTAAAACGACTTTAAAAATCATTGTTTACATGGTTGTTAATTTGGAACTGACGCATTAAAGCATGACAGACTCACTACATGGATCTTTTTCATATGTTTGAAATTCCACTCCCACATTGCCGTGTAAACGCCGTATTAGGTTGAATCTGCATCTGCAAAGACAATACACTACCACAGTTGGCGAAGAAACGGATAACAAATTGAGTCGCTTTCGTCCCGAAAATCATCTTTCAATTATAACAAACGCGACTTACCGACTTTATTAATTAGACAATTTTCTTTTATAATTAAAACACCTTAATCTTGATAAGTCAGAACATCTTGCTGAGCTGGCGAAAACGAAAAGACTTAATTTTCGATACGTCAAATGACAACAAAAATTTAGTAAAAAAAAGGTGTATTTTTAGGGACAACTTTTAGTTAATGATATTTTAAAACTGATAAATATTGAAATAATCAAATCTATTTTCGAGGTCATCATTGTTCATCATTAATTTATGGAGTTAAAGGTTGCTTGTTAGTCATGGGACTATACTATACTTGAATAGTAATAAATTAAATAATGTTAAATATAATAAATATTTATTTAATAATAAATGTTTTTATTTCGCGTATTCCCAAAAAGTTGGTATTTTTTGTGTTGGATCACTTTCATGGTAAAGGAGCATTGGTAAAGGTAATTTTTCCAATGAAAAAAAACCGACCTCAAAAGTTTGCTTATCGGCTTCTTTTCGATTTCCATAGATCCCCTCATCAGATTCTGACTTTTTGGTGAGAATGGGACTGTTACAGACTCTTTTGTATATTTCATACTTTTTCTGGTTGTCATGACGGTGATTTGTTGATTACATGTATTGTGTCAAGTGAAAAGTCGACTTTTATTTGCGGAAAACATTTTTTAATTTGTGATAGCCGAAACAAACCCGGAACAGCATCGTTGGCATCAAGGACCACCTCGAGAGTGTACCCCTTCAACCAAAGAAAGAAATCTCAAAATCGATCCACAATTGAAGGAGAAATCGGTAAGTACTCTGACATGCCTATAAAATTTGAGGATTTTCCTCGATTTCCATAGATCCCCTCGCCAGATTCTGAAGTGGTGACTACGAGAGTACATCCTTTCAAACAAAAAATAATTTTCAAAATCGGTCCACAATTGACGGACAAATCGGAAAACATACATAAAGCATACAAAGAGCCGAATGTAGAAACTCTTGTTTGTACTTTGTAGGAATATAGAATTTTATCAATGGAGTGTACAAAAAACATGTACATATAATAGCATGATGTATTTTGCATGAGCTAAGGAAGCCGCTACGGGCCAGTTATCGGTGAAAACTTTAGAGGTTTTTTTAAGCAAGTAATAAATGCAGATAGTGATTGTTCGTTGCATGAGTAAAATAATTAATAATATGACAGAGTTGCTTCATAGCAATAATGGCCTGATGCATATTAACATAGTATTTTTATATTTAAGTTATTGTTCTGTGTTTGTTTATTTTACGTGCAAAAGATAATATTTCATTTCATTCATTCATAATAATAATGTGCACTTATATGCCATCATCTGATGCACAACCGTGCTTAACAGTTGAAAGTGTATACCTACTTAATTATACAAGGAAATATTTTATTAGCTTATATTATTTCATTTGTCTTTTTTAGGAGCGCAAGACCGATCGTTACAGCGAACCTTGGGGGAGACCTACTATGTCCAGCAGTGGATGTCATTCGGCTGAAATAACGATGATGATGATGATTATTATTATTATTATTATTTTAAACACATGCAATACCTAAAAAGTAAAAGCTTCTACCATGAAAACAACTATAAAATCACACCTCTTCTTCTTATCGTATCGACGACATAATATACAAAAGGATTTGCTAATCGGCGTACAGAACTCGCCTATTGTTGTCCAGGGTTCGCCAGACGTACAGAACAGGAATTGTACCTTGCGGGGAGGCTCCTTTCGTGCACCCCAATATATTCAAACATACTAACGTTTCGGGTCCTTTACAGGTCCCATTGTCACAGCCAACTGATTTAGATACAAAAAATTGTTTCAGTTCCTATGTAAAAATCAAGAAAACCTTAGAACTCTTTAATGCTTATTAGCTTATTCTACACATATGCCATTCTTTTTTTTGTTAAGAGTTTTGGCTTGGATACAAGTCCTTTGAGTCATGTCTTCGTTTAATTATCGGGATCCTCAATAAAGATTTTCCATTGTGGTTTTAATACTTTATGTTTTTACACTTTGTCCCAAATAACTTAGTTCTCTTGTCTGGGTTTTCTAAATAGTCTTTTAAGCGGCGGAGTAATATATTTATGTTTTCACTTTCACTTATATCACATTATTGTTACTTTGAACAAAAACTTTGAATTCTTAATTAAAGCTGAATAATTGTCAGGATAAAGTTTTTTGTAATTTGGTTTAAAATAAAGAATATAGTTCTAACTTTTTTCATCTCTATTTCTTTCTTCGTATTTTCTTCATAATATACTTAAAATAAAAATAGTCTCTGTAAAAACCGTACCGTAACTTCAAAAACCCGCTATTTTTTCCATATGCTATTCTCATAGCCAATATTTATTAGAGTTGTCATTATACTCGTAAGAAACTCTTGTAAGAATTTGCATACAAACCGATGACAACATAAAAATGGTGTGTCTAAACATAACCTGAACAATCACATAGGTAACCTTTAGTTATGTTGCACAATTTGATTGAACTACTTATGCATTATTTACTAAGGAAGAAAGCATATTGAAACTGCTTATTGAGAATGCTATAAAATAGCTATAAGCTATAAGTATACAAACGAGTATATGGGGTTTACTACACCGATAAGAACTTCTAATCTAAAATATATACTCAAACACATTCCAGCAGAGGCTTAAAAAAAATTAAATCGAACAGAGTCAAAAGCACAGTATCTAAGCTTGATATTTAAGATTTAAATTCAACTTTGTGTCTCTCGTGATAAGAACGGTGCGAAGTCGAAAGTAAGTACATAAAATAGTAGGTAAGTAGCTTGATGTGCTCTTGACTGTCGTTTATTTAATTATAAGGATTGAAATCAGACAGTATACAACATATATTTCAACATTACACTTTTCGCTAAAGGCGCTTTTTAAAAGCGAACATTTTACGCCCTCCTAGTAATTGTTATGCGGTTTTTCTAATGCGAAACGACGCCGGCGTTTAGCCCTAATATGTTCCCAAGTAAATTGCCATGTAATCAGATGGGGCGTGTCTTGTGCGTGTACGGAACACAGACAAATGATAGGCGCCCTAATAAACACATTCCGCTTAAACGACGTCAAAATGACATTTCGTGTGGGACGGAAATGCTCATTTGTTTTTCACAGGAGGTTAGGACGTTAGGACCTAATTACGTAGAGAGCGGTAGCGGGTCCGCAGCGCGTGTTTGCTTTTTCTCGCATATTTAAATATCATATGAGAGAAAGAGATAACACGAGTGGCCGCATCGCCAGCCGCCATCGCTCTGAATATAATTAAGCCCACAGAGTAGATATGTACATAGTGCGTTTCAAATTTCGATTTCTAAATTCTATTCTCCTTATTCCAAATTCAAGTTGAAGGATTTTGGAAGAAACTATTAAATATATTTCCACAATTTCACTTCGCTACCACGTCCAAATTTTTTTATATGTTTTTTGTATACGTATTTAAAACCATCTACCCCCTCTCAGGTTCCAGATGAGAACCAGCGCTGAGCTATGTCCAGCATAAAGCTGATCTGGCTAGCCTTTTCGGCTATTATAAAACTGCCTCCGTGGCCGAACGGTTACCATGCCGGACTGCCGCGCAGAGGTCCCAGGTTCGATTCCCGGGCCGGGAGAAATGTTTGTATGGCTTACATTTATTTCTCTCGTGAGTTTGGGTGTAATTTGTGGTTGTCTATGTGTGTGTCCATGGCACCCGCGACACAGGGTTTCCCTAGTGCGGGGCTATGTTGAGTGTGTGCGTTATTTATTTATTTATTTATTTATTATTAAAAAATAAAAAATAAAATTATTGAGTAAACATTTTAGTTTATTTTTTTTCATTTTTATTTTGCTTTTAATCAACGTGTTAACTGATACTACTTAATATATTATAGTGAATAGCCGAATAAATGTTTCTTTTTCTTTCTTTCTTATTACATTATTCATGGGATTTAGACCTTTTCCAAATATCTCGTTTGTCACGCTGCAATCATAGGTAACTGCAACTTTTAATAATTTAAGCAATAGAAGAATATCTTGTTTTTTTAGAACAAATATTTTTATATTCGTTTTTTAAGTTTATATTTCATAGGTACATTTTGTGGTTTTTTTTTTTTTGTTTTCAACAAATAATATTTTATTCAAGTACGCCTTTAACTTAATTGCTAATTAGTCCACTTACAACCGTTCAAAATTTTAAAAGAACATCTTAATATAGTGCCGTTATCCTACACATAGGACATAGTGAAAATCCGGTTTTCCCGAACAAATATTTTTTTCAATATTTTTCCCATACTTTATAAAATATTAACAACAATCCCTGAAAGTTTTATAAAAATATTCTAAAAAAAAGGTCTCTGAGTAGGTAGGAGGATAGTTTACTTGCAAATGTTTAGTTTTTTTATTTGTAATCTTGACGCAAAATGTCCATAGGGCGACAATGTTATGAAAAACCCCGTGGGCATAATTTAGAACATTACGGTCGACTTTGCCTGCATGTCACAACACTGTTTACGAGCAAGCGTGATGAAAAACTGTATGAAATACAGCAAGTGTGTCCGCTAATTCTATTTGATCATAGAGTCTGAAGAAAAATAAGTTTTTCATACAAAGCTGAGGACATGCTTGGGCTTAAAGCTCAATTATATTTAGTACATTTTAATGTACATTTCACGTTTAGTGCTTTTCTCAAAGCAAAGAAAGAATCAATCAAGCAATCTCTGCCTGCTGATTTGTTCCCTGAACGCTATAACTTGAGCTTTTTCAAGGGGAGAGTGATTAGGTATTACACACAGGTGTATGTACATGTTCCATCAGGTGAAATGCGCACTTATTTTTACCATAGAAAATTCTTTGTATTAAAACCTAAACCTACCTCCTAGTATGAGGAGTTTAAGTTAAAAAAAAACGCGTAAATTGTTTATTTGCTTTCTTTTTTCAATTCATATTATTTATGGTTGAAAAATCCGCTTTTTGGGCCAATTTATGCTGACTTTATTCTATGTCCAAACGATTATATCGACTTCAAAATACAAAACTCATTTACACAGTTCCCCTCGTTAAAGTGGTATTTATTTTTCCCTTTTGGCACACTAGTTGGTCGTATACCACTTTGTTCGTATAAATGTCACATGTTTTTGGCATAAGTGGGCTGAATTGTGTGTTATTTACAATGTTGCCATGGTTCCACGGGGTAGAAATGGTTTTTGGAATACCCTGTAAACAAGGATGTCCGTAAGTAATGGAACCCGTTCTATGAATGGGTAGGCTGTATCCTATGACATTGGTAGTACCTAGAGTACTTTGAGAAACAGCTTAAAGCTATTATACGAGTATAGCGCTGATTTCAATCTTTGCAAATTGTAAATGACATATGACCGCCGCAGGCAGGCTGCCTTATTCTATTTGGCGGGAAAATACGAATGATTATGTCTTACAGAAAACCAGTCTTAATAATTCATCTACATCCAGGTGTCAATTATTCTTTAACACTACCTCATCTAAGTTCCCTACACAGCAAAATAGAATCGAAGCTAAAAGTAAGTGGGGAACAATTTATGACGTCCGCCGTACTTTATTTACCATATCGACAATAATAGCCTTGTCCCGTGAAAGTACCGGGAGAGGTCATCGAACTCCGGCTATTGGTTATTCTACTCTGTAAGATGGGCCAAGATACATTTGCGTTATGCATAGTGTGACCACACGGCACACTCAAGAATCTTTCAAGTGTTCCTTTTTAGTGTAAATCAGTAAACACTACTATTCTAACGCCAGATAATATAATGTTATATGTTGCCTACTCATCACAACGTAGACGCGTCGGATACCTGGCTAGATCTTATACTTGCCTCCTCTATTGATCACGTGGGCAAGGCTGGACAATTTTTGGCACCAGGTTTTTCACGACATGACCTCATTTACTTGAGCTACAAAATTAAACCACTTAAGGCTCAGCCTGTTACAATTCAACTACGTAGTTTCGCAAGACTTGACATGGAAGTGTTAAAAAAGGACGCGCAGGCTTTTGATTGGGGCCCTACGTTGTCAGCATCAACAGTCGATGAGGCGGTGTTTTCACTAAACTCCGCAGTTCTGAAACTTTTTGACACTCACGCGCCAATTCGATCTGTGAAACTAAAGCGCCCTCCTACGCCGTGGATAACTCGAGCAGTCCGTATTGCAATGACAAGACGAGATCGTGCGTTTAGGAAATACAAGCGCGACCGATGTGAGGAAAATTGGCTCTGTTTTAAAGCTGCAAGAAATAGGTGTAATCAAATGGTAAGAGCAGCCAAACGTAAACATATTTATGAAAATATTATACATTCTTCCCCCGTTTAACACCTGGAAATTGCTAAAATCCATTGGTGTAGGTAAACCGCAAAGTTCGTACAATATAACTTCTTCCTTCTCCTTAAATGAGCTGAATACTCATTTTGCCAAAACTGCAACTTTAGACACCAACACCAAACAACAAAGTATTGCATTTATTAGAGCACTGCCCAAAATTTCAAATTCTGTTTTTATTTTCACCTCAGTAACTGTAGATGAGGTCAGGCAAGTGGTTTTGTTAATCAAATCTAATGCTGTTGGGCACGATGACGTAACTAGAATTATGGTTATGTGTATTTTAGAATGTATACTCCCTATTATCACCCATGTAGTTAATTTCTCTATGACGACTGGGGCTTTTCCTTCTCTGTGGCGAAATGCTCATGTAATCCCTCTTCCAAAAGTTACTAACCCCAGTCTCCTCAAGCATTACCGTCCTATCTCAATTCTTCCTTTTCTTTCTAAAGTCTTAGAGGCTAGCGTTCACAAACAATTGTCTGTCTATGTTTACTCCAACAATATCCTTTCTCCATTTCAATCAGATTTTCGACCAGGTCATAGTACTTCTACTGCATTGCTAAAGATTGTTGAGGATGTAAGGAGGGGCATGGACTGTACTCTACTTACAGTGCTGGTCCTAATTGACTTCTCCAATGCATTAAACGTCGTGGATCATGACCTTCTCCTTGCTACCTTAGACCACCTAAACATCTCTTCAACGGCAGCTCAATGGTTCTCTTCTTATCTCAGCGATCGCCAGCAAGCGATTCGTATTGATCGCTCGTTCTCAGAATGGTGTAAACTTACTTCCGGGGTACCTCAGGGCGGAATTCTCTCTCCTCTCTTGTTTTCTATTTTCATAAATCTGATTACGTCCAGCATCAAATGTTCTTACCACCTGTATGCCGACGACTTGCAGCTTTATACCGAGGTTGGCATAAGTGATGCAATTGTATTAATTAATGATGACTTTCATCGCGTCTCGGTTTGGTCCCAAAGGTTTGGTATCAATGTCAACCCTTCCAAGTGTCAAGCCATAATCCTTGGAAGCTCACGCCTTTTTTCGTCTTGTGATCTGTCGTGCGTGCCACCAATAATGTTTCAGAACGTAGTGATTCCTCTGTCAAATCAGGTAAAGAACCTGGGGCTTATTATTGACACACGCCTTACGTGGGATTCCCAGGTGTCTGACGTTTGTCGTAGGGTTGCAGACACACTAAGAGCTCTATACAGGTTTAAGAACTTTCTTCCAATTAAAACCAAAACTCTCCTTGTTCAAGCTCTAGTGTTGCCTGTGATTGATTATGCTGACGTGTGTTACAGTAACATCTCTCAAGTCTTTTTGAATAGATTAGATCGTCTTCTTAACAACTGCATTAGGTTTATTTTTGGTCTGCGGAAGTATGACCACATCTCTGCTTTTCGTCGTCAACTAAATTGGCTTCCCATCCGTGAACGCAGGTCCGTAAGAATTTTAAACACACTTTTCTCCATCTTGTTCGACCCGGCTGCACCTGATTATCTTAAATGTTTGCGAATGCGAATGCGAATTTCGATCTTCCCGTAGCCTTAAGCTTTCTATTCCTTCTCATCGCACTGATTTTTTGTCTAATTCTTTTACCCTTCATGCAATTCGTCTTTGGAACGCGCTCCCGCTCCGTGTAAGACAAGCTCAGACCAAATTATATTTCAAGCGCATGTTGCGCAAGCATCTGTTTGACAATTGACAATCAAAATTAAGACACTGTATAATGTTGCTTTGGGTAATATATCATATTATTTATTATTATAATATATATATGTAAGTTTATTACGTATGTATAATAAGTATGTTTATAGTATGTTATTTATTTATACCATACAAATTATCGATTAGTTTTCTAGTATATTGTTCTTCTTGTTTAAGTGTAGCACCAACCTATTGTGTTTTTTTTTCTGTTTGGCCCAATGGTTGACTGGTAGAGAATGCCTTATGGCATTAAGTCCGCCATTTGTACTTCAGTGTATTGTACAATAAAGTTTAAATAAATAAAATAAATAAATAAATGTTACCAAATAAATACTATCAACCAAACTTTAATTGTCTTTCCGTGCACAACCAATGTATGTACAAGAATCACCTAGCTACATTGGGCAAGCGCAGTACACTGTGCGCCAAACCCCCTCCTTACATAGATACTACAGACATTATTGTCTTTTACTTTCACCCGCTAATGATACTATAATTATAAAGCAATAACATTGCAAATGAGGATAAATGCGCTAAAAGCAATTTAATAGGTGTTTGTACACCTACCTACGCCCGAAGTCTGCTAATTTTAAATATCTCAGTTGTTTTTCGATAGTGTCAATAGCGGACTTGGTATGCTTTGTATTCTGCTAAAAGTTAAGAATATAGGCTTGTTAGTGCCTAGTCGTCGAACTACATATTCAACTGCCACATAATTTTTTTTTTAAATATCTCGTTTAATAAGTAATTTAGTTTTCAAATTAAATATATTTTTTTATGTCAAATAATTAGTAGACTATGACTATCGACGATCCATCGACTCGCCTTTGAAGAACAGAACATCAAAATGATGAAAAAAAAAGAAATGCCTTGTAATTTCCATGGTACTTTTAGTAAGGCAACATCGATTATTAGTGTTCAAACGCTAATTATATAAATGATTGAATGATGTCGCTGCCATTCCACTGACACTCTATTAGTGGACTTTACACAGACATCCTATCGCGCGTGATGCAGCAATCGGGCGCGCGATTACGCTCATCAGTCGCGCGCGCAATTGCGCACTCCAACACGCGCCAAATTCACGCGGTCTATCCTGCTGCTCTATTAGCTTTTACATGGACAGTCTTTCATGTCTATGGTTATAACAAAAATGAACACGAGCAATCGCGCGCGAAAGAACGGTAGCTTATAAAATTTTAAACAGGTAATCGCGCACGATTTCGCGTGCAGGCATTCCCGCGAGCAATCCTGTACGCTAATCACTCGCGATAGAGTGACTGTGTAAAGAGGGCTATGAAACTAGATTTTAGCAGAATAACAAATATTATCATATATATTTTCAATATAATCTCAGAAAAGTCTGAATGGAATTACAATACTAGTGGTTTCATGAAATTTGCGGACTTGGGGCCCTGATCCCCAAAACTTATCAGCCTAGTATTAAGAACCCATAGACTGTTATTTGATACTATTCTACTAGTTTGTGTTTCTCGAAGCAATGAACTAGTAACTAATATGATAAATTATTAGTTACTAGTTACAAGCTAATAGTTACTCGCCAGTTACTATGTAGTTTCATGAAAAACACTACAAGTCGTATACGTTATATTAACGGTACCCTACCAGTCTAATCTTTATACAACTAACTTTGACTTCGACTAAGCAAAGAACTAAAGCAATGTTTCGTATTTATAAAACGAGCTTTGCCTAAAATTAAACAAGAAATTAAATTTAACTCTGAGTTTGGTTCGTAATTTTTTGCTTAGATCTAAACTTAGGCAAAATTCGTTTTGCAGCACCACTCTGCAGCATGGAATTACAACAGTATTATCAGGAGTGTACAACCAGTACTTGTAATTTTGACACTGGCCATCCGTTACGAGCTGTTGCTAGTGAACTTCTAAGTTCGAGAAGCAAGGCTCTGGACAATTTGGCGCTATTTAAAAGTAACTTTACAACCTTAAAGCATTTTACGACCTACAAACAAATAAAAATTAATAAGTTAGCAAAGAATTACGTGCACGAAATTAAAGCAAATCTTAAACTAAAAACGTAATCTTGTAAAAAATATACCAAGAGCCAGCCAGTTTCCAAAAAAATTTGCCACTGACTTTTTTGAATTGTTTATTTTGACAGTTGCACGGCAAATGACACATGTGAACAGCTTTTAAATGGTTTGCATGAAACTTGCTTTGTTTTTGTGATATCATAGTACGAATTTAACAGGCAATTCTAATAATCAGGATTACTAACCTTCAGGTTGCACAGGCGAAATCGAGTTTATCCGCCTTTATAATATTAGTACAATGCAACGCGAGATTTTGACACATATAATTTTAAAATTTTAGTCTTATTTTTTATCAAGGTTCGAAGTGATAATTTTATTATCATGGTATCTGTTTTTTATAATACGCACACACTAAAAGCTCTGCTCTAGGGAAACCCTGTTTTTTTTTTTATTTCTCCCGGCCCGGGAATCGACCATGCCATGGAGAGAGTAGCGACAGTTATCTTGACAAATATACCTTTTTAATTGTCTTGTTATTGTCGAGTTCTTAGGTTTTCGCGATTGTTACATATATGAAATGAAACTATTTTTCCGGATTTAAATCGCGTATATTTGTTTTTTTAAACAAACCGACGTTTCGGGCCCTTTACAGGTCCCATGGTCACGGTTGACTGAGGTGGTACAGTCTTCAACCAGTTATGTCTAATATTAATGCCAATCTATTATGTCAATCTCAAAAAGTCACAAACCAAATCGTTTCAAAAGTTTTTCTTCACGTTTATTTAGTTTTCTCCCTATGTGTCATCTTTAGTCAAAAATTAAAGAGACAATAATATGAGTCAGTATAGGTAGTTATTGAACACGTGTTGTATGATTACCAGATAATTACCAGGATAATTATCAAAGAAAATAAATATCTTGATAATTTCGAAGTCTACTTTTTATCTAGAGTATAAAAATTCTAACACAATATCCCAAAAGCAAAAGAAAATGTAGGTACTACATTTATATGCGTAGTTCTCCCTAATGGCATTACGACATTCCCTTTTACCGGGAAAGGATTTCGCCTAGGCAGAGCCTCCGGATTGATGGCATCGTTTTAACTATAACTCTTTTGTTGATTAATTTACGATTGCTCGAATTAATAAAGGGGACATGAACTTTATTACTATTACTTTGGAATAGTTCCGAAGTTATATTAATGTATTTGTTAGAACTTATGGATGTAAGAATTACCTAAGTATATTTTTTATTTGTTTGAATATCGAATTGTACCAAACTGATTTTGTAAACCACTACTACTGGTGAAAATAATAAATATAATAGCATATTATAGCTCCTTGTGAAAGAGTTACCTACATATTTTTGCGAGCAAGCAGTAATGTGAGCATTACTGCATTCCGGTGTTGAAGGGTACTGGTGAAATTACAGGCACTTAGGACTTTTTAACTCGTGTCTTAGGGTGCAGTAGCGGTGTCCCTCAGATATTTCGATTTAAAGCTGTGAGCGTGACAGCAACTGTTTTGGACATGCGTATCGCTTACTACCAGGACCATGACGTGTTCGTCCCGTCACTTGATGTTGTTAAAATAAAACTTAATGGCGAACGGAGCCCCCGCTCCGATGGACTGACGACCTGAGAAAGGTGGCACAGCTTGGATGCGGGTGGCACAGTGCCGGGAGAATCAATCATCGATACTGTTATACGTCCCACAGCTCAAGTCCAAGTCAAGGTGTAATCAAGGTGGTTTATTTCCTTATACCCTTTTAGGCCAAGGTATAGGCCATAAACCACCGCGCTGGCCCATTATGGATTGGGGACTTGTTGGGAACACAAGTTTTCCGTGAGTTGTGAACCTTCTTCGACGTGCAGGTTTAATTACGATGTTTTCCTTCACCGAAAAGCTCTTAGTAAATTTAAAATTAAATTTCGCACGATAATTCTGAGAAATTCAAAGTGACCACGAATTCAAACCCATGGTCCCTGCTTGAGAGGCGGTAGGTCAAATCATTACGCTACCACGGCCGGGAAAGTCGGGGGAGGCTTATGTCCAGCAGTGGGTTCATGTAAGCTGATGATGATGATGACTTTGAATTGGAGTGAATTCCATAGCTCTGGTGTTCATAGCACTGGGAATTCTTTAGTTTGTGACCACGTAATTAGTATGGTTGCGGACAGGGAAGAAATGTTTTCCGGTACATTTTTCGGAAAGTTAATTCTCGAGTATGTTCACAATACGAAGCAGTTATACACAATACAGTACGAAACCTTTGGGCCAGTGTTCTCTTCTTCCCAGAGAAGCGTCTCCTAAGAGGGGACCAGTACCCAGCAGCGAGACTTATATTTTACGTTTTTATATAATGATGTATCTAAAATGTAATCGTCTCACTAAGACCTACCTAAATCTACCTTTAAAATAAATTTTGCAACCCCCATTTAACCAATTTAATTAAAAGGATGTAGGGTACCAATTTGTTGGGGTAAATGGCAACAATTATATTCAATCCGATCAAGTGTGGTTTGACCCTTCCCAGGCTATATTATAATAATGAGTTTATTGGAAGGAATCATTTACTTAAATTACTGCTTGTAAAAAGCGACTACAAAAAACGTTTCTTAAAGTTTAAAATTTTAGATTAAATTAATAACAGTATCTCGTCACATGAGATGTAATTCATTGTTATTTGTTCTTAAACATTAAGCACGCCAATAAAATTATTATTTATAGTAAAATTGTTAGGTTAATTATAGGTTAGGGCAAGTAGGGTAGTAGTATAGTATATATTTAGTGGATGTTCACGACGGTAATGAACTAAAATAATAATCTCAGTACAGAGTACTAAAAAAACCGACCTCAAAAGTACGTGGAATTACGTCTATTTCCCCTATATATATATATCCCCTAGTTCGCCACTGTACAGGACTTGACACTGGAGATAATAATAATCGGTTCTCACTACTCAAAGTATGTCGAGAGAAAAACGCCTTAATTGGAGAAATAGCAAAATTAACCATTAAAATAATTGCGCCTAAATTAAAGTTAGGCGCTATTTGTAAAAATGAATCTTCATGCGTGAACAGCCACCCTTAAAGGTGGATGATTTTCTTCAAAATGAAATGGGACCACTATGGAGTACCCCTTACCAACAAAAAAATAATCATGAAAATCGTTTCACAAATACCGGAGTTATCGCGTAACATACCTACGTACAAAAAAAGAACATACAGTCGAATTGAAAACTTCCTCCTTTTTTGAAGTCGGTTAATTGTAACAAGAGATCAAAAACAAAATAAGCTTGTGATATATTTGTTAATTAACGATCTCGGTGGCCTAACGGTTTAAACCAGGTACTGATTAGCGAGCTGTAACCGTAACTGTTGCTTCTTATGATACCCAAAAATCATACTGTGTAGGTACGTGGTTCGCGAGCTTGTCGCGAGCGGAACGCGTGCGGTTCGCAGTGAGCCGCCGATAACCAGGTGCTTATTCTAGCGACTAAAGACTGTTTCACGCATGCACACTAGAACCTCGTTACTGTGTCTGTCACGTTACAGTTACAGCTCATTAGTGAGTACCCGGCTTTATATATGAGCGCTGGAATGCGGAGTTCTGGAGGTATAATTCCCGGTAAAACCGTTTTATTATTAAAATCTATTCGCATAAGGCCATATCTCTAACGACAAACATAAAAACACATACATTGTTACAAATGTATATAAATGTACGATCAGCATAAGAAATACGATAGAAACTTTTTTATATTTATTACCAATGAATTACATATTTATGTAAATTACAACAACCTGTTAAAACTTGTGGAACGTAATTTTTCCATCATCAAGAGCTAGGCTCTTGTCGGTATAGCCTCCTTCACTTCTCACGGTTCTTCTTCTCTATTTATTCACTATACGCCATTCTTGGTCTTCTTTTCTTTCTTTTCCCTTTTATCTACCCTACAATTTCATAATTCTTACAAATTCGTCATTACATAACAATGTCCAAATATTTTCTCCCTTGTGATCTCTACTGTAATCAAAAGATTTCTTTCTTCCCATTCCACTTAAATGGGTTTCCTATAGCATACTTCATTCCAGTACAACGCCTCTCCCTCAACTCAATCATGTTGGCATATGTCATCAAGTCTTTTCATAAAAGCTGACTTAAAAAGTTTTTTATTTATAAAACTTATCACACCGTATTAATATCTCGAAATCTCCCATACAGTAAGTAGGTTCGTGAGCCTGTGTGGTCTGTCATGTTCAACCTGACCGATCTTTATCTTAATAACTGCAACACATCATTTTTTTAACCAGTACGTACCTACTGCGGTGCTTCGGTGCTGCAGTACTGCTGATCGATTGTTACTGTTCATTAAACGGATGACCGTTTGCTCGACATATGGATATTTGTTTGACTCAAGAAATATTTAATTTACGACACGTGTATGGTAGTTAGCTTAATGGTTTGGCCAATCGTTTCTCAATCAAAGGCCCGTGGGTTAGAATCTGGGGCTCTGAGTTTTTCAGAATTTATGTGCGAAACTTTATTTGAAATTTACTATGAGATTTTCGGTGAAGGGAATATCGGGATGAAATCAACGCGTCGAAGAAGGTTCACAACCCTCGGAAGACGAGTGGAGTCCCCAATCCGCATTGAGCCATCGTGACGGACTATGGCCTGAGACGGCTGGGTGGTACGTATAAATAGGTTAATGTGGTTGTTGTATTTCAACACATTTGTTTAATTGAACATAGTAAAACTTTTCATTTTAATATTTATTTATTGAATATCAAGATACATGATGTTTAACTACCATATTCACATATTCATATATTTTTCGTTGGAAAATATATGAATATGTGAAAAATATTCCAATAGATCATAGTTTCCTGAAGTGGTCCCTACCGCCCCCCAGTGGGAGCTGAAGAGTCCTAAGGTAGGTAGGGGCTTCGGAAGCACCTAGAGGGCGTTGATACTGTCCAGAAGGTGCTACCACATTCGAAAAAAAAACCTAGATTATCTATATAAACTACACTACATATGTATATATATTGTTCCTTGTGATTTATTGTCTTAAGTTAATATAAAAAATACGTGTTTTCAATTATTTGTTTGTGGTGGTGGGCGTTTAAATTTTTTTTATCTTGCCTAAGTGGGTGGTGAACCAAAAAGTCTGGAACCCATGCACTAGATTGTGTTATATGTTATGTTATGAATCAGTAACATCGTGCAGTGTTTTTTGCAAAAGTCGGGTCGGTTGTTTAACTTGTATTATTTTAGGTCTAATTTGTTTCCTCCTAACACAACCTGTGTCGAGAGGTTTGAGGTAAATATTGCATTCTAGTTTTTCTTTATTATTTAATTAAACTTGGATTTAATCAATGTTAAACTGTTACAATTTTTAAATTTTCAGCCAAAAATGGCTAAATTGTCATCAAGTATAGAAAAGTGCATTTTGTTCAAATGCAATTTTTTTCAATAAAGGTTGAGTAAAACTGTACAAGTCGATGTTAATTTAATTGTTACTTTATCTCTAATTGTTATTTTTTTAATATAAACGTTACTATTTTATATTCTTTCTATTTGTTATTACGATAAATGTGCCAGTGTGTGCTATACTTTAAAGAAAAGTATTTCTTAGCTATTAAGCAGCATATCTGAGGTTATTGACACAGAACCAAAGTAGGTAAATTTAAAAAAATTGTATTGGCTAAATTTTTTCATAAAACCTATATCTTATAAGTGTATGTATTTATGCCTGTGTCTGTGGTGTTTACCCATAGTGAAGTCAGTGAGCTAGTTATTCTTGACAGACGTCTTCATAAAGTTACAAATTCATTTAAGGGGCAATGTATACGCTCCTATAATAAGATTCCGGTTGATATTCACAATTTGCCATTTACGAAGTTTAAAACTATAGTGAAACAAAAACTTTATACAATAAAGGTTGGTGAAAGCAGCTTATGCGTAATTGGATGACAAAAATCTGTGGTAGTAACCCGTTTTACAGGTAGTGTCGATCTAGATGTTTAAAATCTATACTGTAAATGATAAACGTATTGAAACGCATGTTACAAACAGCAACCCTTAGAGTACTTGAGTTTCTTGCTCATTCTTTTAAGGGGAATCTGCCTTACGGGAACCTGCATTACGAACAATTCAATCAATATGGCGTTTAATTTATTGACGATTAATTGAAACTTTAATGACGATTTCAAGTATAATTTGCTTACATATGAAATAAAGATGATTTATGTTTGAGTTCATAAATTATAACATCCAAGCTCATATTTTGATCCTGCAGTCAAATTATAACAATTTTTGGAGCGTCGTGATAGTATCACCCAGATCAAGGTTGCTCGAAGAACTTTCCTTTCTAAAAAAATATTTAGTAAATGAATAATAGGTCTTTAACTACGCAAGAAAGGCAAAAGGCAAAAACTTTGAAATACACTGTAAAATTACGCCACAAAGTAATTCTTCTTATCACCAAATTGAATCCGACAAGCGTTTCATATAAGTTAAACGCCAAGTAAAAAGGCTACAAATCACCTGTCTGTGATAACAATCGCTTCACACATCAATGTCTTGCTTCACATGGGTTCTACAGTCACGTACGAAACTTAATGGTTCGATCTATACTTAACGAGTGTTCATTACAAAATATTATTAGTAACACTCACACAAGATGACCTTGGTAGCCCGACAGTTTGCTCTGTGGGCCCTGGATGAGGAGGCCCGATTCCCAATAGGACCATTTGGGAAATGCGCTTTTCTAAATTGTTTCTACTTCATGTGAATAGTGCCCCGGTATGAATTCCGTTACTCTAGTACTAATAGGGAATTCCCTAGTTGAAGTCATCAAATTATATTAAGTATTCATTGATTAGAATATTAAGTATTCAATCAATTGTAATTTAAAAGTATGCCCTTGTAACAATTTATATTGCACACACACACGCGCGTACACACACACACGCACGCGCGCACACACGCACACACACACACACACGCACGCACGCACGCGCGCGCGCGCGCACGCACACACACACACACACACACACACACACACACACACACACACACAC
>NW_020653850.1:12447175-12512137 GCF_003589595.1 Hyposmocoma kahamanoa
ACACACACACACACACACACACACACACACACACACACACACACACATAGAAATCCACATGATCGAAGAAACAATCTGAATAATACTTTAAAAATTTGTAAATGATACATTTTAAATATTAACAGAGATCTTAATATAGAAATATATTATGTATGTATGTATGTAAATATATCATGTACATAACGCAATGTACATAACATTGCCTATTTAATAATTTATGGACACTTTATTTTTCTTTTGACACTAAACAAGTTTATTTAAAAAACAAACATATTTGTACAATGCGTGTTGAACTATTTAAAAGCTTTTATTTTTCAAAAAGTATTTGTTTTCTTTTTCTTCATACTACTTGAACAAACACATTCAAACAGTGTTCATTTGATAACTACAGTAGTTAACAAGTTTGCAACTACCGAATGCGAAAGCAAAGGAAGCTGCAATAAAACGTCGATGCAATGAAGCTGAAGGGGAACATCGAGAGATTGTAGTCCAGGTATTCCTTGTGAACTATGTAACTTAAAAACGGTTTAAGTTTAAAGTCTAATAGAACCATATAATGTAAATTATAAATATTAAATAATTTAAATTAGGGAAAGGAATGCTTTCTAAAAGAGGTAGGTGTTACAAATCACTGATTAAACATAACTAGAGTTCCGTAATTACCTCCGTTTCTTTCTATCAAGTGATGTCCACCTCAAATCTTCAGATTTTAGTAGCAGTAGAGTTCCTTGTAAAAGTACTGCCATCTTACCTGCTTATGCCGCCAAACAGTAATGTGAGCATTATTGCGTTTCGATTTTGAGGGACTTGTCCACTTATCTCTCAGGGTGACGGACGCAGTGACAGTGCCCCTCAGAACTTTGTGATTTAAAGCTCCGAGTGGCACTACAACTATGGCAGGTGTGTCTCTTACCACCAGTCACAACTTGTCTCTCCTGTAAACAAAATTGTTCATACCTTTCTTTCGCAAGCATCATGAAATAAACGTCACGAAGTTTTAGTTCTCTAATAGTATCAGAATTTAAAATTTGTATCATGCAATTATAAAAAGAGTACTATGATGTGCATAAATATTTAAAGAAAATAGACAAAGTAGTGAACGTACGATTCCGACCTTAAAACCTGATCACAATATTAATGGCAATTCCTCACGTCTGAAACTGCTGATGGAAAAGTATTATGAGTACAATGGTAACCATGGAAAAGTATCTATAAAAAAATTGTATGTGGTATATGGGTAGACCCTTATATAATACAGGATCTCAAACAAACTTCTAATAAGAAAAGTTAGTAAAATAAGATTATGAGATCATCCGACACCCTACAGCAAAATTCTCACTTCACTGCTTTTTCTAAACTATCCAAGTACCTATATAATTTAATACTTGCTCAGGCACATAATAATTAACTATTAAACTCTCATGTTTTTAAACTTTCATGTTTTTAATTTCATCCGTTTAATATTGTAAGAGAAAGAAGTGGTTGTAGAAATAACTAGTAGTAGAGCACGTGTTTTTGTAGTGAGAAGGGTAGATGACAACGTCAAAGTCACATGCCGTAGATGAGCAAGACTAGAGAAAGATCGTGGTGGATAACATACACTACTGGAGACTATACCCAGCAGTGGGTGATAACGATAATGTTCAATATTGGCTTCGATGTGGACCTCTCAAGAAAGGTGGCTAGTCCTATATGTGGTAAGAATCATAGTACATAAGTGCTAGGCAATAGGGGTGACAATCGCAAAATGAACATGTGACTAATGTATATTGCTGCCTATCTTCTAACATTATCCATTGTCGCTTTCTAGGACAGTCTGGGAAAGATATTTAAGTATATCACTTCTTCTTCTTCTTATTCGCGTCATGACACACAATTTTAAAATTTATGCAACAAAATTTTAAAATACATCCATGTTATGAAACGGATGCAATACATTTTCACTCAAACACAGGATACAACCAATGATTTTGTCCAATAAAAAAGCAACAATATTATACCGAAACACAAAATTTCAGGGTAATCAAAACAATTTTATAGCAGTTTAAAATATAAAGAGGTATACGTGCACGAATTATCGTAGAGTAGCAGAAAAATCCAATTAAACCTGACACATTATTATCGCACCACACCGGTAGAGGGCAAAACAACAAGAGAGACAAGGACATAAAAAACTGACCTAACTGTCCACGAAACAAACCAGAGAAATAAAACAAAGTGACTAAACCGTGTCGCTGCGTGGACGAAAGAAAACTTAAAAGTTTTGGAATCTGGGCTGATTTGTAGGTACCTAAGGATTATTATTCAAAACACGCTCTTCAAGTCCATACAATCAAAGAAAATCGGTTGATGATCGATGACAGTAATTTATTACAAAATCCAACTAATATTTTTATGTTGTAAATTGTGCGGTATGGTCGGTTGTCATGATTTATGTTTTCATGGTTAATTGTGACAATTTAGGTGTGACAACGTAGGTACTTGTTTGATCAATTGTTTGTGGAACTCCAGTACTGTTAATTCTAAAAGGTGTTCTGCGCATCATCTCTTTTTTGTTAGGGTCGTACTAGAAATATCATCAAATTATACTCATCATAATAATATACAGCCTGATTTCACTCACTGCTGGGTATAGGCCACATAGTTTATGTGCAATTCCCCACGGTCCTGCGCTAGTCTCTTCCAGGTTCGCCCTGCGACTCTTGCAATGTCATCTACCCATCTCGCCGCTGGACGATTATAGATTATGTTATAATGTGTATATTAGATTCTTATTTAGTATTTTTACTGTAGGTACGTAGTGCGTTTCGAAAAAAAAATTGCTTATTAAACGTCATTACAAAACCTTCTAATACTTAATCCTAATAAAATTGCGCCAACTCCATGAATAAAATAGAATAAAAGATATTGAAATATAGACACAATTGGAGATAAGAAAACGATAATGTCTTAATGGTGCTGCTACCGGACAGTACACGAAATCGCAGTTACTGTTAATTGTACTTAACATTAATTTCCACCTGACACACTTATCTCGACAAAATGTCTTATCTAAATACATAGAGAAACAAGTCTTGTGACAGAATAAAATAGTTTAAGGTCATATCTGGAATAACTTAATCTTGATTTGTTTAAACAGATTGGATATTAGCTATATAACGCGTTTGGAGACACTAAGAACTACAAATGTAACTAAGCTTAGAGCTAACTATCCATTCAAATTTGTTATTTATTTATAGTATAAATTTATAACCAAGAAATGTGCAGATTTCATGATAATAAAAAAAAGTGTAGGAACATAAAAAATCACAACCATTCCGACGCAAACAAATGTCATAATTTTTCGTCGAAAACATTTATGGTCGCAACATAAATTACAAGGAACCCATGCCCCCTCATGCGAGTCATTGTAAATCAGTGGTGGTGACAATGACAAACTAAATAACACTTTTCACACTACAAAGGTTTCAATCGATCATACTCCAGCTTTACACAGGTAATCTCAATGGCCACGAAAGAGGATAATCGAAAATAAACAATAAATTTTGACAGCAAACATTTATAAATAGTAATCAACCTCGACATGGATCCGCGTGAAGATGGATTATGCTTCCAGTTAAGATTTTTTTTAATACAAGAAAAATGGATGCTATACTTTTTACTTACTCATATCCTTAATTACTCATATACTTAATCATACACTTTTTGTTATGAAAGACCATATCTCCTTGATTCATTTATTATATATTCATATATACTTAAAACTTACATCTCGTATTAATTACATTTCTACGAATTAATTTACACCCAAATAAATTAAATCTAACCATGGATGTGTAATAAGAACCCACATTATTTGTTTAACCACTAAACTCCAAAGGCAACTACAATAAATAAAGATCTGGCTCCAAATAAACTACGTATAAACGATGTTGCTTATGTGAAAGTTCTAGATTTTAGACATGACTCACATTTATTAGTAGCAGTAGAGCTCCTTGTGAAAGAGTTGGTCCAGGAAGTTGCTGTCACCTTACGTATTTATGCCGCCAATCAATAATGTGTGCTCATATTAATGCTTGGTAGCCCAAAGTAAGTAAGTAAGTAAGTAAATTATTTATTTCCTCTACAAAATTCTGCACTAAACTTACATTGAGTGAACACAATAATTAAATACAGAAGACAATTCGTAGAGGCTGGAGCCTAAACTAGGATTCCCTGTGATTTAGGTCACCAGGCCTCCACCTCCAGAAAAAAAAAATGATTAAATGCTTAAAATGAATAAATTTATACAAAGGTTTTAGAAAGAGAAAAAAGAGAAAAATTATAATAATAACATACTCTAAAAATAACACTTTTTAGCCAAAAACGTATTGACAATTCAGTATATAAAAGTAAGTAGCTGGATGTGATTGTAATATGTGTGAGTGTTAGTGAGCGAGCGAGTGTGTGTGTGTGTGTGTGAGTTTGCGTGTGTGTGTGTGTGCGCGTGTGTGTGTTTACGTGTGTGTGTGTGTGTGTGTGTGTGTGTATGTAAGCATGAGCGTGTGTGCATGCGCATGTAAAACTTTAGTAATTGCACAAATGAATGAGGGAGTGAACAGTTTGGAGAATTAACAGTTAGAACTGTTTTTAGAATAGAATTATACAACTATAGCGATCAATTGCTCAGTATCCTCATAATTATGTTTCAATAGCCAGTCAACTACGGTCCTTTGCAACTGTACGTGTTTAACGAATATATTTTATTTACTGAGTTGCATTTGTTGTAAAGGTTTGAACCAAGAAAATCGAAAAATCTTTGGGCAAAAGTTGTTTTACATAGCTTACTGGGACAAACTAGGTCAAATCTTCTTATTCTCTGGGAGAAGGTTGGATCAAACGTCAAAAGGGAGTGTTTTTTCAGAATGGTATTCGCGATATATAACTGGCGAACTGTTAGTACTTTGCATTCATTGTAGAATTTCGAAGTTGAGAACAAGAATGGACGAGAAGTAGAGACCTTTAAAATTGTTCGTTGTGCCACCTCAAGCTTTTTTAAAATGGTTTTATGGGCTCCCCCCCAAATAGTAATGCAATAAGTCAAAATAGACTGACACAGAGCACAATATACCATTCTCAATATTTCTTGATCCGCAATATGACGAATAGTTTTAAAAAAGAATATTAATTTTCTGGTACGAGCTGACAGTAGCACAATATGTGATTTAAAGTTAAGATTTTGATCGATATTTATACCTAGGTACTTTATGGATGATACATATTGTAGATTAGGACAGGAGTAGTTTACAATAGAGTTGAATTGACACGTGTGAGCTGTTAAGTTGAAATTAAGTTGATTAGTAGAGGTGTTAGCAATGGAAAATATTATGTATTTGGTTTTACCTGTATTAATGGTTAAAAGATTTTGGCCTAGCCAGCATAAAACCGAATTAACTCCATCCTCTGCGTTACGAAAAAGTTCTTGTAAGGAATCAGCTTGAAAAACTAGGGCAGTATCATCTGCAAAAGAAACTACTTTACCTTTGTTAAGCTGAATACTGCAAAGGTCATTGATAAATATCAGGAAGAGGGTAGGACCAAGAATACTTCCTTGTGGCACTCCGTAGCGAACAGGAAGATCATCACTAAGGAAATTATCGATCTTAACTTGTTGACTGCGGCCTGTTAAATAACTTCGGAACAGGTTAAGAGACTCTCCCCTAATTCCCAGACGTTCCAATTTTAGAAGAAGTAAAGGGATCGAGACCGTGTCAAATGCCTTAGCGAGATCAAGAAACACTGATAAGCATTTCTTTCCCTCGTCTAAATTAGCGACTATAAAATCTGAAAGGTCATGAACAGCATCAGCAGAAGATCTGTTTGCCCGAAACCCATATTGTTGTGGTGACAGTAAGCTGTTAGATTCGAGATACTTGTTAAGTCGTTTATTCATGACCCGTTCCAGAATTTTTGATAAAGATGGTAATATAGAAATCGGTCTGTAATCCGAAACACGGCTTCGATCCCCCGCCTTGAATACAGGTTTTATAATGGCCTTTTTAAAAACATCCGGAAATATGCCCGCCGCCAAACTCAGTCTACAAATGTGTGTGATGGGAAGAACTAGCAAATTTTTATATTGTTTAAGAAATGAAGAGGGGATGCCGTCCCAACCCTTAGCACAGTTGTATTTTAGGGACATAATTATGTTCTCAATTTCAGCCTCATCAGTATCAAATAAAGCAAAGGAGTTTACATTATTATCAGCTAAATTGCAGGCACTATTGAATCCACTATATTGTAGTTGTAATTTTTCTGCAAGAGAACCGCCTATATTAGCAAAGTATGCATTTACTTCATTAACAGAGCGAGAGGGGGATGATGACATATTTAATAAATTAATAGAATTGTCTTTAGGTTTATTTATATTAGTATTAGTTTTTATTACATCCCACAGTCTTTTACTATTTGAACCCGCAGCCAGTATCTCTTGTCTTTGATATTCACGTTTAATCTTTTTTAACAGCTCGTTACAGAAGTTCCTGTATCTACGGTAAGAAACACTGAGAATGGTATCATTAGGGGTTAGTTTAAGTTTTTTATGCATATTGTCACGATTGCGAATACATCGTAATAATCCACTAGTTATCCAGGGTTTAATAATTCTTACACGCCGTGGCAGACGCAATAATTTAGTATTTGCAACTAGTGCCTGAGCTATGAGGTTTATAAGTAGGTTAGCTGCATCATTTGGGTTGTTAGATGTTAATATCGGGTCGAAATTAAGTGAATTCATTGCCGCATCTAAACCAGATTGGTCAATTTTAGAAATAGTTAATGGGGCACGTTTGGGCTGCTTTATATCAATACACAGAATTATTGCATCGTGGTCAGTGATTGATGGACGCACTACAAAGGTTTTACTAGTCTTATTCGTTTTAAGCACGAAATGGTCTAAGCAAGAGTTTAGTCTAGTCGGAAGAGTATGAGATGGGAGCATACCATGACTAGCTAGCAAATTCAAGTAGTCTTCAGAATATTTTTCCAGGTAGCCAGGAGCAATATTAATATTAATATCACCAACAAGGATAATATTAGGAAAAGAAACAAGTGATTGTAGGACAGTGTTCAAGGAAGTCAAGAAAAGAGGGACATTGAGTTTATAACAATATGGACGATAAATGGCTATTATGGCAGTGTGAGAAGATAGTTTTATTACTAAGCAGTTAGTTTCAGGAAAAGACGGCTCTATAATAGTATTAGACAAGGTATTGTTTATATAAACAACAACGCCATCATTTTGATTGTAATTGTCATTAGAATAATGGGAATTATAGCCCTCTAAACCAGGTAAATTTTGTTGGTTAGCCGATAATCGACATTCCGTTAGAATTATGATATCAAAGTCTAATTTAATACGAGTCAATAATGTCAGTAATCCATCAAAATTACCCAGTATGCTACAAATATTTTGACTTAATATCTTTGTTTGAAAGGCTGACTTCCGGTTTCGAAGGGTAGGCAGGTGAAATTACAGGCACATGGCATTTGTCAACTTATGTCTCAGAGTGATGGATATAGTGGCACTGCCCTTCAGATCTTCGTGATATACAGTTCTGAGTGGCACTGATACGGCTATGGAGAGGGGTATCGCTTATCATCAGGCGCACAACACGTTCGTCCATTCTCTTAGTATCATAAAAAAAAAAGTTTTCCCATCCAGCAGTAATTCTAAGCGAGCGGTGCTTACACATACGGGCAGTGTTTCTTCCAGTCGCTTTGTCATCATCATCGACCCATTTATACATCTCGCTACTGGACACGGCTCCGTTCACAGGCGAGGATTTTAGGCCATAGCCGGCCACGCTAGACTAGTGCGGGTTGACTTACTTCGCTTTGGAATAATGGCAGTAGTTCTTTAGTCAGACGTTGTACTTCAAAGCGGGCTGTTTTCTTGCAGACAGGATCACATAGTGTCCATGGTCCATGTCACATGTGGTTGGTAGATAATTGATTTTATTGTAGTTTAAAAACTTATACTGATTTCATATTTGCGTCTTTATTCTGTCTTACACTATTTCATCATTTCTTAGCTTGCAACAAGACCTGTCTGTTTGTCGGAAGAAGGCTTGACATTGGCGTGTCTGGAGACTGTTACAGCTAATTATATAATTAATGGAGTACCCAACAATGATACCGAAATAGAGATTAAGGACTCCTTGAGATTAATGAAATGGCCGATGGGAAGAATAAGAACTGAGTTTGAAGCTTTTATTTGGAAGACAATGATGACGGTTGACAAATTCAAGCCTTTGTCCAGTGAAGCTTAAGAAAGTATTTGAAAAGATAATAATTTTACATAAGGAAGAAGAGTAAATTCGTTTGGTTTTTTTTGCCTCATATACTACAAAAAGGACTTTGAAAGGACTGTCCTTTCAAAGTCCTTTTTGTAGTACATGCAAGGAACTGACACAACATACAAGCTCACAACTTATGTAATTCGCCAAAAAATTAACTTTATTTTTTTATTGAATATCACGATATTTTTACTACAATAATATTCATCTATTTTTTGAGAAAATATTCCACTGGTTAGCTATTATTATTGATAGAAAGATCGAAAAAACAACCGCAAACAAGCTGTACGGTAGCCACGTTGAGGCGACAGACACAAGTTGGAATCCAGTTGGATCGAAGGAATTTTTCTTTGTGTATGCACAATGTCAAAACTATCAGAAAACCAGTCCATTTTAAAAGCTTCACGACTAACAGTACAGTACTTATTAATACAAATATTGAACACAATGAAAAATTATTTCTATCCGGCTGGACACGAACCAGCGACCTGGCCATACCGGGGCGCTCTCCTGACTGAGCTACGGAACAAGTCATGTGCCATACGAATTTTTCTATGTGCTTGTTTTTTGTTTTAACGACTTTTTGCCTTACAATGGTTTCATACAAGATATTTAGTCGAAAACATTTATAACTAAGTGCTGTAAATATACCTAATTACTGTTTGTACCTCTATTTAATAATAGCTCTGTGGCCTACTCGTTTATGTACCCGCAGGGCTTCTCCCAGAATTTTGTCCCACAGTTACTCTGCCTTATAATCTTAATTCCGCCTCACATATCAGCAATCGCCCTACCTCGCGTTGGCACGGTTTTGAACTTTTGACGCGGCTGTTTAGCACGTCAACTCCCATCAATCTTGTACGTATCTTGTATAATATACGCGTGAGTAAGAAACGTTGACACGTTAACGCGAAGTTGCTTCGTGCGATTTTTAACATCGAGGTGATGTGAATATGATTAAAAGCTTTTAGATATATATTAATGTTTTTAGAAGCCCTATGCTAATTTTAGAATAGAATAGAATAGAATAGAATAGAATAGACATTTATTGCAACGCCACAACACATAGATACAAAAAAAAATATTGATATTACTTAGACAAGCAAAACAAAACAAAAAGACGTAATAAACAAAATTAAAATAAAACGAAATAAGACAATAACAAACAAAGAGCAAAACAAAAAATACTAAATATAACAACTACAAATGTTGTACTGTCATATGTGCGGTTGTGGCGTATGCAAAAGGACTTCATTCAGCTTATGCCACAGCCGCAATTGACTGTGGCGCTGGTTTTCAATGAGCCCTGATTTTACAATAGTTATAATTTATAATAGCTCAGAATTTATGAAAATTTTAAGATTTCGTTAACTACCAGCCACATAAGATCGTACGTCATAAAAATAATACAAACTACGAAACTAATGACTACGTATATGTGAAATTTTACAACTCTCCTATTCAAGAGTCGATACAACCTCAAATGGCTTTGGTTGATTCCGCATAACAGTCAAAGTGTTAAATCCATCACTTTGGAAAAAGTATATAGTACAATTGAAGAGACACACTGATTACTATACGGTGTGAAAACACGATTCCTAAAAATTTTCATGATAGAAAAAAAACACAACTTAACCATTGACTTACAAATAAATGGACGACGGGTCTAATACAAAAACCACGAAAAAAATGTCCCAAGTCAACCTATTCGAAATTTAAATTGTAATGTCATCGCAGTATCGCGCTGTCAGTAGAACAAATGAAGACTAAAGCGGAGTGTCGCGCTCTGTATACGATTTTAGCGCCTTACAAGTGCGGACATTTTTTAGCGCGGACCCGACGTCCATATAATTGTAAGACAATGAACTTAACTCGAAATTTTACAAGAAAACCGCTGTATTCAAAAGGTACAATTATTGGTATAATGTACCAATAATTATTTTTATATCAACTGAACTAAACAGAACACGTATAGTATAATTTCTTATTTCCTATGGCTTAAATTGCGTTTGTAAAACAATAAATTGTGACATATAGCCAGTGTCCCTTTTTTTTTACCGCTCAACCTGCGCAATAGAACCGATTCAGTACAGGAAAAATTCTAATTAGATTCGGTTCTATTGGGCGGGTTCAGCTGAGGTAGTATCGACTCTTATGTATAAAAAAGTTATTGACCAATTTCATTCGTACAATCTTTGAATAAATAGTTGTCATTTTGACGATGTGGCCTTCGTCAATCATGGGTGCGAATAAAGGATTTCATTTGATATTCATTTACGTAGAATCCAACTAATATTACTATAAATACGAAAGTAACTGTCTGTTACATTTTCTCGCCTAAGCCGCTGAATCAAATTTAATGAATTTTGGTATAGAGATAAACTGCCTCGGTGGTCGAAAGGCTGCCTAATACTATAATAAATAAACTGCCCCGGGTTCGATTCCCGGGCCGTGAGAAATATTTGTATGGCCTACATTAAATAATTCTCTCGTGAGTTTGGGTGTAATTTGTGGTTGTCTGTGGGTGTATTCATGGCACAGGGTTTCTCTAGTGCAGAGCTATTAGTGTGTGCTGGGAAAAAATTGGGACCCAGAACAAGGACATACGCTACTTTTTGTGACAAAAATAAAATTAAAGGGGGTGAAATAGGGGATTAAAGTTTGTATGGAGAGGAGAACCAATCATTTCTTAAGTATGTAGTACAGTGGGCTATTCGAACGACCTATTCTACGCAAACGAAGTCGCAGACACCAGCTAGTTTACTATAAAGAGACATTGCTACTACGGATATACAAATTTTCACCTAACACATAAACCCCGAACACAACAAGTACACGTACACACCAAATATATGTATATTTGGTGTGTACGTGTACTTGTTGTGTTCGTGTACTTGTTGTGTTATATAATATAACACTTACAACATAACATACTAACAATTTTCTTCTAACATATTAAAAACTAATTTAACAACAGCTAAGTTTCGCTTTTATTTTGCTTTATTTTGTAATTGTTTAAGTACACATATCCTTTTGTCTTATACCTGCCTTTGTTACATATGCTTAAAAGTGGAGGGGAGAGAGCCTGGTGCTATATAACACAGGTTGATCCTAGTATAAACACTAGACTTTCACAAATGAAACTATGTAAACGGTGTATAAGTATAAGTTTCTTTTTTAAAAGATAATAAAGATATTTTCATTTTCATATATACCAAGCATTTTATTACAACTTCTGTAAAACGTTCTTTGAAAGATTTTATTATCCTCGACATCAACATCTTCTGAAGTTTTTATTGATTTTTAAATCGCAGTGTCAAACATACTTTTCGGCAAATGAATTCCTACCGCACGCAAGTTTCGCAAAAAGATTAATAAGATTCGACCGTTGCCCTTGTGTCAGCCTCTCGACTAAATTATAATAAACCTGCATGAGTCATTTTTTATACCGACTGTGGAAAAATATTGCCAGTTTTTTTTATCAAGCCTTAAAATAATTCTGTATGTATCTCTTTGTCAAAAGCATTCGATACAAAAACATAAATTTTACATAATACGCGTCGACGTTCACAAGTCTTTTCGCGTTCATCCGTAGAATACAAAATGCTGGCGATCTTCATACCGGTACGGTAACAAAATCAATTTTCTCCAGGAAGACATATTGGGAAGTTGTTTTTCCGGACAAGTTCCCGCGTAAATGAAAAACAGGGCAAAAAAACAAACAAAAACAGGGTAAGTAGCCATAAACTAAGTTTGCACCTTTAGGAATTTTATTACGCAAGTTTATTATAGCAAAAGACATTATATATTTAAACATTATATATTATTAAAGTAACATTGGCTTAAGCTATGAAAATTCTTATATGTTAATGTCCTATTTACATATTTCAATACGCACAAATTTTCAGACAATCAAATTTAAAGGTCATGAAGAACATTCCAATTGCTCCAAAAATAGATATGCCAATTTCCTAACCAATATAATTCCCAAGACAGTAACAATAGGGAAGATATAAAGATGCCAGGATAGGCTTGCGGAAAGCGTCGTATCTCGTAAAACCCGCTTTTGTTCCGAAGCTTTCTGTTTGGTGACACGGAAAGTAGGAGACTATAAAGAATTTTGTGGTCAGTCTAATCATGAATATAACTAAGTTTTCTTATTAACATTGACCTTCGTATATTTGTTTTCCTTTGCTCGATCGATATGCAAGTTTAGACAAAATAAATGTATAAGACCACGCGTTGCTTTCTTAAGTGATAAGACATGTAATAATAACAACCTGAGTCCTTGGCCACGGCCGAATGTGCCATTGTTTCTCATAAATTTACCACCTATCTAATTTAAAAAAAACTAAATTTTATCATTTAGGCCTTAGGGTGTGTACAGATCTGGCGAATGCGCAAATGCACCTATTTCGAAAGGCTCGAGATTTGCACACGTGCTATCTCTTCGCGCGCCTCATGTATAAATATAATGTTAAACAGCATCACATACGTTGCTCTGATCCCAAAGTAAGTAGCTATAACACTTGTGTTATGGAAATCGGAAACAACGACGGTACCACAAACACTCAGATCCGAGACAATATAGAAAAGTTAGTTTTCTACACTGACCCGGCCGGGGATCGACCCCGGGACCTCAGAGATGGCGACATCATCCGATGTCACTCATGGCGAAGCCGTCAGTTTTTCTGTTTATATTAACATGCATTTAATTTCACTCAAACAGCCGCCTGCTCACGCGTGCAGCGCGCGCGCATCGCACATGCAGCGCGTTCGCGGCGCAACAACCAGTTCTGTACGCACCCTTAGGAGGTCATCCGAAAAAACGATGATAAAACATACCAATTACCTACCTGGTTTCAAAGTAGGTAATCGTTGTACTATAAGTACCAGAGTAACGAAATTAAAGGGAGCAGTAACGAAAACACCCAGATTAGAACGAATTTAGAAAAGTTCATTTCCCAAACTGGTTCTGCCGGCAATCGAACCCGAAAACTCCGGATCTATTGCCCATAGTGCTAGCCATCGAAGTTGTCAAAACATATTACTAGCAAAAGATTCATTCTTGTAATTCGTAACTATAAATTATTTGCGTTTTTTTATAATCTGGAATTTTCTGTTTATCCGCACAAACAAACTTACGCAAATTTACAAAAGGAAGCCAAAAAAGAAACTAGTCGACGTCTGAAAACAATTGCCCCCAATCCCCATATAAATGTGCAAGAGGGTGTTCCTGGTATTAATCGTCTTCCGCCCGCTGCACGGGAATTTTAAAAAGAACTCGTTAATATAAGTCTACTTTTCAAGTCGAGAAAGAAACACAAAGTCGTTTGTCTTTCACAGCGATGACCACTGCACAAAAAACTATAAAATATCTGTATTGGTATGTAACTCATCCTTAATTGTTCTTCTCTTTAGTTTCGTCAAGCCAATTCGATAACGTTTATTTGTGATTGCAGCAACTTTTACTTTATCAGCAAACATCGACCGCCTGATCACGGCGGTGATAGGAATACGAGTTTCATATTTTTTTCTATCGACAATTCTTATTATTTTCTGTTATGTATCCTCTGTTTGGGGAGTGCGGCAGCCATACATCACGAGGGATGCTCGGTTCCGAGTCTACTTACTATCCTTAATGTCCCCGAAGTGCATTGATTGAGTATGGAGAAAAGAACATCTTGTATAAAAAAACTTTAGAAAATGCCACTGTGACGTAGGATGTAGCATACGAGATTCCACACCATTTTTAAATAAATATTGCTCTTTATTCAATGGTAAATACAGAACACTGCGCGGTATTTAAATTATTTTTAAGGGTGCTGTCGTATTGCATGTATTTTTGGCAACAATTGCCACTGTTTATGCGGAGACAAATGGAATACTTATATTAATTAATAACATGATATTTTTATTATCTTGATATTCATATATTTTTTTGTGAATAAACTCCTCTTTATTATTATTGACATAAAACGAACAACACAAAGAAAAAATCTTTCGATCTAACTGGACTCAAACCAGCATCTGTTGCCACACCTGGACCACCGTCCTTACCAACTGACCTATTTACCGAGTCATTCCGAGACAACAATAATATAATAAATTCTTCTTCTGTAATCATTACTTCGCTATCAAAGTAAAAGGTAAACATTAAAACAACAAAAGTAAACTCAGTTCGGGTGTTTAATTTTAATAGGTTTCTAGATTTTTCTAGTACTCCTTATTTTAAGTAGGATATGAATTCATAAAGATATTATTTTTGTTGTCTGTTTACAACGTTGAAAATACTTGATAAATTTACTGCAATTTAACGAAAATGGATTACAGGATACCAAATATCGTAAGGACATAAATCAGGAGGCGTGATCCCTCCGGATAAACACAAAATGTGAAGTTGCATTTTACACAAAAATGTATTGGTGGTGATATGATGTTTTACTATCATGATATTTATTTATCTTTTTCTCCTCACTAGGCTTTCTATCTCGTTAGAAATCTGCATGCAAAAGGTTTTTGGAATTGGAATTAACGATGGTGCACCTAACTTTTTCTTTCGATGACACATCAGTCAACCGTGACCATGGGACCTGTAAAGGGCCCGAAACGTCGGTTTGTTTGAAAAAACAAATATACGCGATCTAAATCCGGACAAATAGTTTCATTTCCTAATTTAAATTATTTTGATATATTTCAACTGTTTTTCTTTCATATACCATTCTCCTTGCTATAGTGAGGTCAAAAGTTGTGTGTTTCGCTCGGTAACGAAGTTGTTTAGCGTCCCGTGGCTTGACACCCTATGCTCAGGATTCAATACAAGCACTCGTGACAAACAAAAACTTTGCAGCCTTGCATAATAAAATAACTGTTTAATTCTAAAATAAATATTTAAAATTGTAATTGTTTATTTCAGTCCTTAGATCATAGAAGAAAAAAAATCATATTTTTACAATATCAAATAACTTTATAGCAGTAAAGCTCCTCATGAAAGAGTTCGTCCAGGGAAGTACTGCCCCCTGAAATTACAGGCAAATGGGACTTGTCAACTTATGACTCAAGGTAACAGACTCAGTGGCAGTGCCCCTCAAATCTTAGCGATTTAAAGCTCTGAGTGGCACTGCAACTATTATGGACTGGCGTGTAGCTTACCATCAGGCGCTCGACTTGCTCGACCCGTCACTTGATGTAATAAAAAAAAAACTTTTAGGAAAGAAACTAAGTGATGAATTTTGAATGTCACAAAAAGTAAGTTTAATGAGCAAAATACATTAAAAACTAGTTTGTGCATGCTCTACCTCCGTGACAATTTTGAGCTTGCGATGTACTTACATCAGCGTGGCAGTCAGGATTCTCGGGCCATAGGTATTCTTAGACCATAGGTCAATGGATTAGACCCTTGTTTTCTGCCCAAGCCTTTCCACAAAAAAACAATACTATATATAAATATATAGGTATAATCTGTAAATTAGTCTCATCTCGTATCATTATTAATACATTGCCTTTAGACAACGGCTGCAATATACTTTAACAAGACTATTTGATCAAAGTAGCTTAGTCTTAAGTCTCTGAGTCCCAAAAGAAACATTCGAAAGACATTTGCGACGTGAACGTCAAATTTAATAAAAGCGATGCGCGCCAAATCGCATTGCGAATTCCATACGTGCAAGATAAAAATAGCTTTATTATTATTAGCGACAAAATTAGATTTGTTCAATCACACTTGCTTTAGCGGCTTAAAGTTTTATAGGGTGTATTAGTTCTAAGTAAAATTTAACGTCAAGAAACAGGGTCTATAAATGTGCTATTTACCAAACACGTGTCAAGAAGGATTCTAGTTATGTATAAAGAGCTGAAAAACTCGTAATATTCGACCAAAGTTTATGTTACTTATAAACAACTTCAAAAAAGAAGGTTCTCAATTTCTTTTTATGTGTATATTACGCGTTTACTCCGATATTTGTGAAACGATTTCGATGATTCTGTTTTGTTGGAAAGGGGTAACTCGGTAGTGGTCCCTTTCAAATTTAAAGAAAATAGTCTACCTCCTGGGGTCGCAAATTAGGGGATGAATCCTATTTATTATATTTCACTCGCTTTTTTATGATACCAAGTGACGGGACGAACAAGTCATGGGCCTGGTGGTGGTGGTTGTTGTGCCACTCAGTTTTAATTCACAAAGATATGAGGGGCACTGCCACTGCGCCCGTCACTCGGAGACATAAGTTGACAAGTCTCATGTGCCTGTAATTTCACCAGCACCCATAGCCTTCAAAACCGGAACGCAGTAATGTTCACATTACTGCTTGGCGGCAGACAGGTAAAATGGCAGTACCCTCCCTGGTCGAACTCATTCACAAGAAGCTCTATTGCTACTAAAACTGCCACTTTCCGTTCACCGATTTCAATAAAACTTGACACAGATGTAATTCCAATGAACTTTTTATCAACAAACTCACGACATAAATAAATGTAGACATAACAAATATTTATCCCGGCCCGGGAATCGACCCCAGGACCTCTACATGGCAGACCAGCATGGTACCTATTCGGTCACGGAGACAGTTAGTTTGCATGGAGTTACCGTACTTGGTCTAATTCTACTAGGCTAATAGGCTTGTATACCTTATATTAGGTTTCCTATAACTTTCATGAATCTATTTCGTATGCCTCATTTTCAAAATATCTGTGTTTTATAATAGTATACCTGACAAACCGTTACGGAAATTAACAAAGGTCTCGAAAACAGGTTTTTTAAAACTACTCTACAATTTTTAAACATCCCTTATACGTACAAAAACATCACTTAAACATTATTGTTATTGAATACTATAAAGCCATCGCGGAGTTCATAAAATTGCCACCAAAAGTACGCCTTTTCGTGTAAGTAGTCATAAAGTTGTACTTAGTTTGTTTTATGGCTTAAGCCACTGAAATGCCATTCGATAGTTGATGCGAGACGCGTATATTTTTATGATTTTCGCTTTATGGCTGCGACTGAAACAAAGAAACAATGTATTTGAGATTTTAGACAATTGTTTCTTATAACTTGTTTATGAATATAATAGTTCCACCTAAAATAGCCATAAGCTTTATTATTGAAATCTAAGGGAAATAATATAGACGACATATTAGATAATTCTAGTGATGAGTTTGTACAATTTGTATTACACAAAAAGATGTTTTTACGGAGGTAGGACTGGCGACCTGAAATACAGGATCAACCTAGTTCAGGCAAGCAGTGGTTGCCTATAACATATATCGAAATAACGTATGTATAAAGCCTAATAGATAACTAGATAGATAACTGCCTCCGTGGCCGAACGGTTATCACGCTGAACAGCCGCGCAAAGTTCCCGGGTTCAATTCCCGGGCCAGGAGAAATATTTGTATGGCCTACACTTGTTTCTCGTGTGACTTTGGGTGTAATTTGTGGTTGTCTATGTGTGGGTCCATGGCAACCGCGATACAGGGTTTCCCTAGTGCGGGGCTATTTAAAAAAAAATTGTAAACTTTGTGGAGAAAATAAGGATTTTTTTTTTTCATTTTCGACTCTCACGAAGTTAATTTGAAATTTTTAAACGGGAGATCCGATTGTTATTATAGTATTGTAATAAATACATGAAGTACTTACTTGAGTAACACAATTTAGCATATAAGTAAGACTGATAAATTTAATAATTATATAATTTACGTATACTTAGCCAAAAGTTAATATAAACTGTCAATTTTATAAACTGCATGATATACCCTAAGCAAATTAGGTAAGGTATCATTTTCAACGAAAATCGTTTTAAGTGTAGCGTACAGTATCCATACATAGCATAGTTTGACGAACACAGTGATGAGTATACAGCTCATTATAAAACCTATACTAGCTGTCTACCCATAATATTAATAATACTCAAATGAGACATGTTTATAAATAATAAATAACAATATCTTAAATCAGAATTGAGAACTATGTACCTGCCATATTGAGAGCCTACGGGCCCAACTTACGGACTCTGTGTTTAACACCGCAATTACCAAATTGGGCGGTAAATGGTCAATGATTTGGTAGCCATAAATAACACACTGACCTATAATTTTAATATTTTTCCGTCTTCGCATTCCGACAAATGATACGGGGGAAGAATAAGTCGTGATAGTTTCTTTATTCACTTTTATTAGTACCATCCACATCTACCTTAGCCTATAGATTTAAAAAATGCGTGTTTGTCAAAACACAATCCGCGAGCTGTGTTTTGACAAACATTAAACAAAATAATCTCAGTACAGAGTACTAAAAACCGACCTCAAGAGTTCGTGGAATTACAAAAAAAGATTCTTCAAAATCAGTTCACAAATATTATTTACCGGAGTTATCGCGTAACATGCATACAAAAAAACATCCAGTCGAATTGAGAACCTCCCGCTTTTTTTAAAGTCGGTTCTGAAAAGTTGATGTGCTCGCGTTCAGATTTTAGTTATCTTCAGTCTTTTATAGTATTAAAGATCTCGAATGTTTTAATACGTTCTTGTTTTTATCTAATTGTCTGCCGGTGTCAAGTTGTTGTAATATCTTCACGAAGACAAAACAAAAACACAAAGTTGTTAAGTATGAGTAAATACGTTTGTGACGAAAGTTTCAGGAAATAACAGCCAAACGAGGTTTAGTGATTTCGTCTGGGGTCGAAGAGACCATCATTTTAGCAAGTAGGTCGTCTAAATAAAGGCATAGAACAACAAGAGACAATGGATATATATATATATATATATATATATATATATAAAATAAGAGAAATATTTATAGTTGTAGGGAAACCAAGTGTTGTATTGTGCGAGAAACTTTTTAGGTGTAAAAAAATTGTGTGTTACAGTAGATGTAAGTAAATTAATGGATTTAAATTTAGAGTTCTTAAGTTTTCCCGATTGCTATACATAGAAAGTATAACTAGGTTTACGGATCTACAACGAACCCACGTTTAGTCTTTATAAGTCCCATGCTCACAGCTGACTGACAAAGGACCTATAAAAGGCCCTACATTTGTTTGCTTGAAGAGAAAATTATACGCGAATTAGATCCGAAAAAAACGTTTACTTTCCTACAAAATTAATGGATTTACTTCACATCCATATCTAAAAAATGTATAAGCGAAATGGGGACCGTAAAGATCGCGACAATACTGTTTATTAGATGTTTGTTTTAATTTTCAAACTTACAATAGCTACGTTAAAAGTACATAAGTAAATTATCTACTTACGAATTAATTTCAAAAGTAACTACTCCATCCTATTAAAATACTTTTTAATTCCAAAACAAACACGTTTCCATAAACGTTCACAAAAAATTTAAATGATTATTCTAATTATGTGATCTGTTTGTCCATGGTACCTATTTTTTTTTGTCTTCCTATGAGTGTGTGCGTTATTTTATTTCTTATTTATTCATTACCGAAGACATGACTTTGCATTTTAAAAAAGGGGCAATGTATTTATTAAAAAAACGTAACAAAATAATATACAAAATTAAGTAGCAAGATTTCGATTTTGCCATTTTTTTCATCTCCTATACTACAGAGCTTCTAATGATAAAGTATAATACTAAAAAAGTAGGTATACCTAACTACTGACAAAAGAAAGGTGGTGTAATAATGTGGTAGTATGGTAAAACAAATTGTGTTTAGAAGCTTCAAATTAGATAAATCCACGTTCCCATAACGACAGACATAAAGACAGCCACACTCAATATAATCTGATTTGTCTCCATTGAGAATCGTATGTAGTCCCTCTGCGACTGAGTAAGAATTAAATAAAGATCCGACGACACTCGGAGTTAGCTCACATTAAGAAGAATCCAGTCCAATTTTGGTAACCGCACATTTCTTTGCTAATGAAACTAAGGGATGTTTGTTTCGACAAATGTCTCTGAATAAGGCTCGATTTATACCTACAGAAGCAACCTTTTGAGGGTACAACTGTGTGTTTTTAACCTTCTCGTTGCATGACGAAAACAAATAAAAATGTTCTTGACGTATAAGAAAAACTGACACTGTACGGACGGGCAACAGGGGAAAATCCAGGGCCAACACATTTACACGTGTTTGTTATATAAAAATTATTAATACAAAGATCAATCACAAAGAAAAATCCTATGTCTGTGTACCAAACTAGGACCACATTTACACTTTATATTGTTCCTAGTTCTTTTATAATAGCTCATCTATTATTATTCCTCCTTTTTCACAAAACAAGATAGAGTTGCATGAATTATACCATCTCGGTTAGCACTTTTGGTATAGCTATCTTTAATTCTACGAAAAGCTAGACTGAAACCAATTTTGAAAGAAATCCTTCAGCGAAATTGGATTCAGCTACTAAAACTTGTGTCACCCAACACGTTAGGCTGTGTTTGAAACCCTTTAGCTGAGTTACGCACTCCTGATGGTATCATGTTGATGAACTCAAGTGAACTTGACAATGATACCTTTGCCAAAAAGTAACCAGTGAAATGAGAAAAATCTCCATTCCAACTTCGACTTAATAGCCAAATGACGGCACAATTCTACTTTATGTTTTTTTTGGAAATAAGTAGCTAATTGTTCAGTTTAAAAATCTTTATTTAGTATACGCAATCATTTAGCACCTACAATATTATATTCAAGTTGTAAAAATCTCTTTCAATACTGTAGCTTTTTACACGGATTGATTTGCAGTGTTCTAAAGAAATAATATAAAATATATACTTTTATATAAATTGACAATAAAAGAAACTATGTAACCAAACTGCAAAGTTTTACATGAAACTTTAAAATAAAATTTCTCGAAAGTATCACGTCACATTGGCTCCGATTTTCACATTTTTATATTTTAAGGTAAAATTCGAAAGAAAAATGCGAGCTTCCAAATAACATTCGAATCTACAATGAGGTCAGAGCGACGATTGTACCGGAAATCAGTCGAGTCTTCGTCGCGTTCCTTCAATGAATAAATTCGTGTTCCTCACAGCCTGCGAATCGATGCTCCCAAAGGATTTCTCTATACACTTGACGCAGAATGTCATCTTCATTCGGTTCATTATTTTATTATGCCATCCATTCATTCGGTTCAATGAGTCAGTATATTATGTGAGTGAGTTTATAACCACGCGTGGTTTGCAGAAACTTGTTTTGATATTATTGCAATATTCTTTACAAAATATAGACTTCATTCGTCGGTTTCGGTCTCTGCATAAGTCAAAAATAATTCATATTTTAAACCACTTCAAATAAGTTTATGGTGTGTATGTTACGCGATTACTCCGATATTTGTGAACCGTTTTCGATAATTCTTTGTTTTTTGTTAGGAAGGGCCTTCAGTAGTAATCCAATTCAACTTTGAAGAAAATATTCCACCTGTAATGCATCCGTTTTATTGGATTTCACCCAGTTTCCTTTACTGATTGAATAAAACTTGGCAGAGTTGTAGTTCCACAAAGTTTAGAGGATGCTTTTTTTTCTATAAAAAAGTTATAAATATTCGAATCCTTCTTTGTAGCTTAACAACACAAACAATAATTTAATGATTTGTAATGATTTGAAATTGTAAGTGTACCGAATCGGTTTACAAATTCGGAAATGATTCATTAAAAATAAATAGTAACAAATCATTTAATATACAAATTGTGCAGTAGAACATGTTGCCTTTGATCTCGAGCCACGTTTTGATTATCTGCAATAGAAACTTTTCTGTTCCACCACACTGTGGCGTCGACCATTATTAAGCTGATTACAGCTCTAGCTGCCGACACTTTTCTGGGATTAACTCGGGAACTCTCCAAACTTTGCCTTTTCCCACCATTCGTGTCAACAGTCTAGCCCACCTCACAGCAACACGGATAATACCTATTTAACTACACCCATTCTTATAAACGTACCGCTTATCTGAATTAGAGTCTGAAAGTTAAGTAAACGTAGTAAGGGAGTTAAGTAAACTCTTTCTATAATACAATGTGACGGGACAAACTAGATATGCACCCGGTGTTAAAGGACACGTCTGCCCATAACTGTTGCAGAGCCACTTAGAGCTTTTAAATCGCAACAATTTGTGACCCTGAGGCATAAATCTCATGTGCCTGTAATTTATGCCAGTACCAGCTGAAATATATGAAATCAGATACATGATTCTGTTGTTATTATTATATGATTCTGTGATTATATATATAATAGTACTTTATAACTTCCAATCAATATCTGTATAACACCTAAAACATGATGACATGAATGGCGACTATTACTATCACTAATTAATATTTTTCGGAATCGCACAAGCTGCGGGGCTGCGCAGACAGGAATTATACACACGAGTAGTTCATTGGACTGTAACTTTTACTTTAAGTACTACATGTATACATAACTATTTAACATGAATACTTATGTTTTAAGCCGAATTTACCAATAAGACAAAACCAACCGTGTAAGTAATAACAGCACTCTTCCGACTTTTCCAAATTCAACTTTAAATTTGTTAAACAACTGCAATAAAGGGAAATGTTTGTTGTTTGTAAACTTTATTAAGTTATTTTACTCAATTTTTAACAAAGTGTAAAACAAACTTGTGTTTTCATTCTTATTTTTTATTTCATCATTTACGATTTTAATCAAATATACCGTTTCAAGTTAGGAAAGTAATGTTCAATTGTTTTGTGTTTCGTTATCAGGGAAAGTGCGTAGCAAAAACGAGGGAAGTTATTGGACTATGTAATATTGTAATGTTTACATATGACACAATTTGGCGCCCGTTCCGCTGGCGTTGACTGCCTATTCAGTTCACTTACCGGTTATAGCTTTGAAATCAGATACATGATTCTGTTTTTCTTCCTATTCTCACTGCTCATCTTAGATTAGATTTCATCACGAAACGGCGTCATTAGGTTTTCCATTCTTTCGAACAATAGTGGACATTTTTTTATGATAAAATAAATTATTGACCGCCATCTCACCTGATGGAAAATGACGACGGAACATGCACACCTAAATGACTATATCTCAAAATATTTGTACATTTACAAAAAAGGGGTGTGCCCCGAAACAGTAGAAAAAAATACTATGTTTTTATTCAATCGTACAAAAATAAATAGGAAAATTTTAAAGAAAAATCCTTAATTTTTAATACTACGAAGAGTGAAAAGTGTAATCTTATTATTTCATTAATTATTTCAACTTTTTTATAACTATGTTTTTTACTCTTCATACAAAAATAAAATTGCCGCCTCCTGGGGGCCTACCATAACCTTTCCAAAAACAATCTTATTTCAATGTAAGCTTAAAGTAAGCTTATTATAATATTACTCATATTCGTACCATGACGAACCTCTCAACCAAGTAATGTATTATTGCAAAAGTGATTGAAAGAACGAATGATTTAAAAAATTTTGTCTATTCCTTACTAAAAATAGGAAAGAGATAACGCTATATGAACTATATAAAGCCTTCTCTTTCTTTTTTGATGTTCCGAATCGTGTTATCTTAGTATAATGTTTAAGTACTAAATGTTATTTAAATTCAGAGAATTTTGACTGTTAAAAAAAGAAAAGTATGTAATAATAAAATCAATTAAAATTACGTTATTTTCAATAATTACTCTGCATTGTCATGAAGAAAAATATATAAAACAAGCTGAGTCTTTATAGTCACGTTGTGAATTCGTTATTATAGTCTAGTGTCAACTGTTAGTTTCGCCAAGATATAGATGGCGCTGTCATAATTTTACGAAATAAACATCGCGTATTTTTATTTAACGAGAAATTATTTCCTAATGCTTTTAAATAAAAAATAATTAAAACATTGAAGAGGTATATGTAAATCTTCTTCTTCTTCTTCAACTTAACTTTTAATCATTACAAATCAATGTTAAGACAATATAACTGAAAATTATATTTTTTCCATTGTATCCGTGTACCTATTTTAAGATTGCTAAATTTGACATAAGAGCAATATTACTTTAATGTCAAAGTCGCGTCCATGGTGCGAACTGAGTGAAAATAGTCACAAAGCAAACATCATAGTTTTAACATTACAATAAGCTTACTTTAAGCGCGTTATGGTACGAAAAGTCAACGTAAGATTAAAGTAATATATGTTTTGAAAGGTTGTGGTACGCCCCCTGACCTTGATTGAATGTAGTTTCTGTATTAAAGTGATTTGATATGTGGTTTTATGGTAAAAATTGAAGTAATGTGCTAAAAATGAAATGAGTCAGTCTTTCGTCCACTTTCACTTATTTTCCGAACGCATCCGTTAGATTTTTGCATTGGCACCACTAGAATCATCCTTATTGGCTGTTGGTTTAGCGTCCTCGGCCATATTTTTCATGACCACCGTCCAAACGTGGTGGTCAATATTTTCGTGACGTTAATAGTAAAGAACTTTGTCATGATAAGGTGAGTCTTGATTTATTTATCCCTTCGTAATACATGTAAATTAAAAGTTTGATAAACATATTACATTTGTAATATCAGGTTATAACAAACCAATGGCGTTTAAAAACTCGGTTATGATCATGTTTGTACTAGTATTTCGTAACATGTTTATGCATTTCGTTACGTAACGGGATAAAGTTGAATGTACACAGTTATTACCCGACATCGACAATGCAAAAAAGAATGAGTTTGGCAGTAGGCAGATATGTCAATATTATATTTTGCCATGTATATTAAGTTTAATGTTAAATTTTTTTGTAGTATTTCGTAACGTGCTTATCGTTACGTACAATTATTTTGATAAATAGTGAAATGATGCCTATTCAGTCTGGTCTTGAAAAGGCTAAGTTATACCGTTCAGGGAACAAGTCTGCAGGCAGGGAATTACACTCCGTAGGTACCCTGTGGAAGCGTAGCGCTTCATGCGAATCTTTGAAATATTCGCCACATAGGGGTGAAACCCCAGCGTCTAATCCAATGATGATGGAAAGGTGAAGGCGGAATTAAATCGTGCTATTCACAGACATATCTGGACAAAGAACAACCCAAAATTTGTCAATTTAATAAATACCCACGGCTGTACAAATGCGCAATGCACTAGAAAATTAGTGTTTGAGTAGAATTCACTGTGTAAATTTAGTGCACACAAAGAGACAGAACACATCCTGCGAGAAAGCCTGGTTCTTGCAAATTCTTGTGTGTTTTGCACGCATCTTGAGAAAATGTAATATTCTATTTATTGATAACTCAATTTATAAACAAAAATTAAGGTACATAACATAATATGACAGCAATTTATTAAATTAGAAATCGTACATCGTTCAAGACATCTTGCAAATTAAAGAGGTTAAATAATTCTCACCCGTCCATTTTGATTTCACGTGGGCGTTCTTGAAGCTCTCTTCCCATTACCCCAAAGTGATTAATGCGATATTAAACATTATTTTATTACCGCAATAACTGGTTAACTAATTGCTGTAAAGTGGAAGCGTCATATTTTAAAACGTAATATATATTTTTAGTTACTTTCGCTTACAACTATTACGGGACTGTCTTCCTGTAAACGGTACTCGTTTTGTACGGGATATTCCTAAAATATTGAATATTTAATATTGTTTATTATTCAGTCATTAAATTCCTTGCTAAAAATATTGATTCGCTCTCTGTTAGTTCGTCCCTGCATCTAAACATACGCGCATCTATATAGCATACGCCTATCTGAAGCTCTCCATTGTACATTTAACACTACAGTTCAAGATAATAAACATGTGATTTAAAACAGTATCTTTTAGTGAAAAACAGACTCTCTCATGTACCTACGAACATTCATCCTGAATAATTATTAAAAGAAAACGAATAAAATTACACATAAATGAAAAAAATAAAAAATATTTTATCAATCATTTGATATGTTAATTGATATTTTTTTCCAAAATAATTAGTATTTTTATTTTTATTTTATTTTATTAAGGAACAACAACAGCCAACTTAAAAATATCTTACAAATAACATAACTTGACATGAAATATCTTAGGCCAAAAGAGTTGTCCACAATGATACAAAATATTGAAGCCTTATAAATTATAATATTGATGTAAATAGGGCTATATAATATATAAATATAATATAATACATATAAAAATTACAATCATAATGTAAATTTTTAACATTTACCACTTATCATAGTTATCATATTCTCATTCTTTCTCATTTCACCCCACTTTTACTTTTATTATTTTTATGCATAACCTCTAAAAGTTCAAAATTCTGCTTGTTGACAGTTAATGTCATTTATTTTTTATTTTATTTTTATGCTAGTTACGTTCTGTTTCACGCAAGTACCTTAGGGAAGAACTGTTATTGTTGAACATTTTATAAGATCATTGTGTTAAACTTTTTTGAATTGATAATGCGTGTAGTTATAAAATTCTTTAATTTATTGCAAATTACTTTAAATTTCTTTATTTTTAATTATTTCTTTTTTTTTTTCTCACAGTAAATGCCGTTATTTTATTGTCGGGTTTAATTAGGTACCTATTGTCTTTCTTATTATTAAGTTTAGTGGTTTTAAATTTGTTTTTCTTTTACTGTAATAGCTGCTGGCGAAAGCTGATTGAAAAGGAAAGGTTAATTTGTCTTCATAAATACTATTATATTATATTATACTATATTACATTATACTATATAATATTATATTTATTTTATATTTATATTATATTTATAAACACTATTATTTATACACAAACTATAATTATATCAGCTCAATGTCGGATGTTTTGAACACTGATTCGGATTCTGAATATTTCTCTTTGTCGTCCTCTGCAACTGCTTTTTCGGATGCAGAGGATGACATGCCCTCGCTTGAGGAAAGACTGAAGGTTGCTTTCTCATCTCTATCGAAAAACTTTAACGTTGTGCATATTAATGCGCAAAGCCTTGCTAGTCATTATAACGATCTCGTGACATCTTTCACTAGCAAAAACATTCATGCAGTCCTTATTTCGGAGACATGGCTTAAACCTTCCCTACCATCTACTCAGTACCCTTTACCAGGTTTTAGACTCATTCGTAACGATCGAGCCTACACCATTGGATCCCAGGGCGGTCGTATGAGGATGGTTGGTGGAGGTGGCGTAGCGATTTATTTACGATGTGACATTGACTGCGAGATCGTAGCACAGTCGGTAACTAGCGCGGACTCTCCTGAATATCTTTTTTTAGAAGTCACTCTTCACCACACTAGGGCCCTACTGGGAGTTTTTTACAGTCCTCACCTAAGAGTTGACTATTTTGAGCAACTAGAGTCGGTTCTGGCTGATCTACGTACCCGCTACGAACATATTATACTCATGGGTGACTTCAATACATGCCTTGTTAAGCGTGACTGCCGATCGAGGAAGTTGCTTTCACTCTTCCACTCACTTTTTTTTGAATTGCCTCGAGTTGTATCCCACTCACTTTCCGCATAATGGTCAACCTTCCCTTCTTGATCTGATCATCACTTCTTCTCCTGAGCTGGTTGATTCTCATGGACAGTTTAATGCTGCTGCTTTTTCTTCACACGATTTAATTTATGCTTCGTTCAAAATTCGTCCACCTAAGCGCAGACATAAAACCTTAATGCTCCGCAATTATGCTAAAATAGACAAAAATGCCCTTTTCGATGATGTGCTGAATTCTGATTGGGAGCTAGTGTTTGGAGCGGAGGACGTGAATGAAATGGTTCAAGCTTTTAACTCCATTATTTTGACCATCTTTGACAAGCATGCTCCTCTTCAAGTTGTCCGAGTCAAACATTTCCCCGCGCCTTGGCTCACGCCAGATATCAAGGAGGTTATGGAGAGGCGCAACAGAGCACGTATCAGATTGCGGAAGAATCCAACCAAAATCAATAGTGAGTCCTACATCGAGTTACGTAACCGGTGCAACAAGCTCTGTAGGAGCGCCAGGCGTAAGCATATTCACTCCACTATCGAAGGTTGTCCGCATACTAAGATGTGGAAATATTTGAAGTCACTGGGTATCGGTAAAGCTGATCATGTCTTTCCCTTCAATGTCGATCTTAACGCGCTGAACGACTACTTTGCATCTTCCCCAGTATGTTTAGATTCTGTCATAAAATCGCGAACTTTATCTGTCCTGGCCAATGCACCTTGTCTTGCTTCAGCTTCTTTTGATTTTGGAAAGGTTACGACAGCAGATGTGTTGAAAATACTTAAGTCTGTCACCACGAAGGCTGTTGGTAATGACGGTTTGAGTCTTGACATGATCACTCCAATACAGGACCTAGTAGCTCCTATCCTAGCTCATATCCTTAATTTTTCCCTTTCCAGTGGTGTGTTTCCCGCTGTATGGAAACAAGCCCATGTAATTCCTCTCCCTAAAAAATCAAATCCTTCTTCTTTCTCCCATTACCGCCCTATCTCCATACTTCCTGTATTGTCCAAAATCCTTGAGCACTATGTCCATAATCGACTCACTAACCACCTCCTACGTTACGATATTTTCAACCATCTGCAGTCTGGTTTTCGAGCGGGCCATAGCACAGTTTCTGCTCTGGTGAAAATCACTGACGACATTCGTCTTAATATAGAAAATAAAAAAGTTACTGTCCTCACTTTATTGGATTTTAGCAGTGCCTTCAGTACTGTTGATTTTAATTTGCTTCTTGCTGTGCTTAGAACTTTAAATCTAACTCCCTTAGCCGAATCCTGGTTTCGTTCGTATTTATTTGATCGTTCCCAGCTCGTAAAGACCGGTGACATGCACTCGGACTGGTGTAGCCTTACGGCTGGCGTTCCGCAGGGTGGGGTTTTATCACCTATACTTTTTTCGGTCTTTATCGGTGGAATTACATCATTACTCACGTCTTCTTTCCATCTCTATGCCGATGACCTTCAAATCTATACTGCAGCCCGTCTTGAAGATGTAGTTACTGCTATCGGCACATTGAATTCCGACCTACAAAAGGTTTCGGTATGGGCTAAGAACTACGGACTTCTTTTAAATGCACAAAAGTCCCAAGCCATAATTATTGGCAGTCGCCATTCCATCTCCAAGTTTGAGTCTATGGTGATGCCCAATTTAGTTCTGAATGACACTATTATTCCTTTTTCCACTTCAGTTAAAAATTTGGGCATCATAATGGATCAGACACTTTCTTGGTCGGAGCATGTCGCCGATGTAAGTCGTAAAATCTTTGCATCACTTCATTCCCTCAAGCGGATGCAGTACTTTCTTCCTCTGTCTACCAAATTTATGCTAACACGCACTCTTCTTTTTCCTATTCTGGACTATGGTGACGTCTCCTATCTTGATCTTTCGGAGGACCTTCTTAATAAATTGGAGCGGCTGCAAAATCAATGTATCAGATTTGTGTTTGGATTAAAAAAGTACGACCACATTTCCAAGTTTAGAGATGAGTTGAAGTTGTTGCCTATTCGTTTACGTAGAAATGCTCACATTTTATGCTTCCTCTATAAAATCCTGTTCCATCCCACTTCACCTAGCTATCTACGTGAGCGTTTTCAATACCGTCAGGCTATGGGTGACCGCCTGCGTTCTGGCACCAATTTGTCCCTCGTCCTTCCACAACACAGTTCCCAAAAATATTCGAACTCGTTCACAGTAAATGCTGCCCGTATGTGGAACCTTCTCCCGGTCGAGGTCAGACAGTCGCCTTCGGTTCGGGTTTTCAAGGGTGCTCTTTTGAAGTTTTGGAATTGTTCAGACTCCACATGTTAGAGCTTTTGAAATATTTATTTACTTTTGATATATTTATTTATAGTTTTATTTTGTACATTCAATTTATTATAGACTTTGTATGTATTAATGTATCAACATTACTTAATATATATATATTCGTATGTACATTTGATTTATTAAATTTATCTGTGTATTTATTGAGTATAGTATATTTCATTTCTTTACTTATCTATTTTTAGTGCCACCCCAAAAGCCAACTTTCCTCTCAGATTTTCAAAGGTTAGTTGGAAGAAATCTCTTTATGGGATAAGCTCGCCTTTGTACACAAATATTTAAATTGTTTCTGAAAATTTGTAAGTTACTTTGTGGTACAATAAAGTGTTTAAATAAAATAATAAATATCAATATAGAAAAAGTATTAAGGTACAGTATAGGTACTATATCACACATGTATTTATTTAATTACATATATATGCCTTTGATTTCAAATGTACATGTTCACAAACATCTCTATTACTTAAAACATATAACACAATCGATACGAACATATAACCACATCTTGCCACAAAGATATTTTTAAAATCAACTTATTTAACCACTTAGATCTTTTATACATATAAATCACTGCTTAATTACTTAATATGAATTAGACACGTAAAAATTTTCTTTTGATATTCTCGGACATTTACTAATGATTTAGACATTTTTAGCGCCAATGCATTTCCGTTTTCTCTGAAAATAAATGTACAGTAAGGAATCATTTTGTTAAATTACTATAATTATTATTGGACACATTTTGCAAATAAATAAATATGTATGTTAATTTGTTTATTCTAAAATACAGATACTGCCTAATGTACGATAAATGCCGTAAATGTTGGCATCTCACGCCGTTTTCTAACCATTTACTCAGTATTTAATCGTTAATTACATCTCATTACATTTATTCTGTTGAAATTGAGGTTACAACTACATGTAAGTACTGCCACCTTATCTATTTCTGCCCCCAAGCAGTAAGAAGGTTTCGAAAGGTAGAGATGCTGGTGAAACTACAAGCACATGGGACTTGTCAATTTATGTCACAGGTCAACAGATCTTTTCGATTTAAAGCTCTGAGTTGCACTGAAACTGGTATGGACAGCGTGTCGCTTACCACCAGGCGGCACACGACTTGTTCGTCCCGTCACTTGGTATCAAAAATAAAAAATGGTTCTAATCATCTACTTGTTTCGGTTACGGCTAATAAACCCAATGACGTTTAATAAATCTACTTATATTAAAAACAAATCATCAATCAATATCTGCCACCTCCAATTTTATCATTAGCTTTGGTACATCCTGTACCTACATCTTATGTATTCTGTATTACCGACTACGCAAACACCGGTGACGCGTTATATATCACAAATACTTTTCAATTTTAATCCAGCGACAGATACAAAGTGTTCCCAAATAAATTGGCGTCCAAACGAGTGGCGTGTTTGACAAACTGTCACGAACGGAGGCAAACATTCTTGTGCGGTGCATTTGTCAGTTTTCCGCGACCATCTTTCAAAAGGGATTTAGACCCTTGTGTTGTTTGTCATTTAGCCTGCTTGTAGTGAAATAAGTTTAACATAACAGGATACAATTAATTCGTCCACTAGTTTATTGCATTACTAACCGTAACACTTCAATGGCTGTTTAAAATAGCGTCCTACAGTCAATAGAATCTAATTCATCAAGAAGATGATTTCAAAAATACTGAGACGTGTCTGCCGCGCAAAGTTGACGAATCATAGACATTGACATTGATTTCATTAAATCTCGAAATCAAGATGTAAGAATGGAGAGTAAAAATGGGATTCCCAATCACAATCAAATTTAGCATTTTCTGAATAAATCTCAGTAATATGTCGAAAAAGGAAAATTTTAGATTAGGCCACTATTCTTGCAAAGCAGCGACTTGCTTTAACGGTAAAGGAAAAATTTTCCACCAAAAAATAATATGTTTTGTCCCAGGCCAGTGTGTCCTAGCTATACACACGTAAGGCTTCTTTAGGCCGACGCATTTCAGTGTACACATAGTTTCGAACATTTTAAGCGTTTGAAAGCCCTAACCCTCGCGAATCGTGTTTTTGGTATATAAATATCTGTGATAGTTTTGAAGTTACGGTTGAATAAAGAAAAATAATGAAATATATTGTTTCAATAACCTTTTTTATTTTAATTACTCAATTAATTTATTGAATGAGATCGATTTAGTACTCAACTTATATAAATTATTATTTTGTTGTACCTACTCATTAATAATAATATAGTGCTTGTATTAATTAAATTTTAGCTACATTTACCTAAATGTATAAAAAAGCTCCCAGGCCAGTGCCTGCCTGATACAACTGAAAAAAAAACGAATAACGGGGCACAGGGGAAGGGGATTCATACTATTAATTTCACATAATAAATTGATATCAACAGAAACCACATCATTAAAAAAATGTGATTCCCAAGACTTTTGCCTCGGAGGCCCTTATATCGTGTAACTAATTTTCAAAAAGGTTTAGTTTCTGTTTTGAGATTATTGGTTTCTGTTTAATTGTGCAACAAATATGTAGAATAGAGTACTTAAACCCCTAAAACGTTGCTTTCATGGCTGTCACAGCACTATTTACATAGTCTCGCAAATCTTAAAAATAAAAATTTGACTGAAGTATACCTCCTATTGATAAAAGAGAAATTCGAAAATTTGTGCGTTTCTATAGTTTCTATAATGAACGCAAAATGCTATTTTTCGTTGTCCTGACCACAAAAGCAAAATTTTTGCAGGATTTTTTTTTATAATATCAAATGACGGGACGAACAAGTCGTGCGCCTGATGGTAAGCTACACGCCTGTCCATAACAGTTCAAGTGCCACTTAGCTCTATAAATCGCAAAAATCTGAGGCGCTCTGTCACAGCTACCGTCACCGTGAGATATAAGTTAACAAGTCCCATGTACCTGTAATTTCACCAGCACCCTTACCCTTCAAAACCGGAACACAGTAATGCTGACATTAGTGCTTGACGGTAGAAATAGATAAGGTGGCAGTACTTCCCTGGACGAGCTCTTTCACAAGGACCTGGACTGCTCCTAAATAAGGTTTAAGAACCAATTAGAGGACGATATTGATAAACTAGAAACAATAATCGTGTTACATATCTGTAGGTACTTAATCTAATGATCTAAACCAAACTAAATAAATACCAACGAAGTTAATTGCAGGACCAATTTAGAAAAGTTCGTTTCCCAAATTGATTCTGCCGGAAATCGAACATACATATCATTGAATATGTATTAGACAACAATGTCTAGTTAGTTGAAGTATTTAGTAATATTATCCTCATAGACGTAACAAACTGCTAATAATACATCCCGACACTCGTGATTGTTAGAAGAAAATTGCATAACTACCGGCCAGTATAATAAAAAACAGCTGCAGGCTAAGCACATACGTTTACTAACTAGAAAACGCAGATTAAGGGACTGCTTTGAATAAAAACGATTGCGGCAAAGTGGTCGAGTCCTCGTTTACATAATAATCGGGACAGATAATATCGCATAGAACCAAGAAATTATCCATAGGAATCGGTTGACAGTGTTGTACAAGGAATGTTTAAGTTTAAGACTGGTAGTACTTATTTTTTAATTATAACAAATGGCATTCGTTTAACCTTATGGCAGACATTACGGCCGACCATGACATACGTTTTGTAACAGTAGAGCTCCGTGTGAAAGAGTTCGTCCAGGGAAGTACTGCCACCATATCTATTTCTAACGCCAAGCACTAATGTCAGCATTACTGCGTTCCGATTTGGAAGGGTAAGGGTGCTGGTGAAATTACAGGCACATGGAAATTGTCAACTTATGTCTCAAGGTGACAGGCGCAGTGGCAGTGCCGCTGAGATCTTAGTGATTTAAACCTCTGACTGGTACTACAACTGCAATGGACAGGCACGTTGCTTACGACCAGGCACACGACTTATTCGCCCCGTCACTTTGGAATCATAAAAAAAAGTTTATTTCTTTTTCCAGTTCCTCTCCTACTTTTGGTTGGACAATTGTTTGTTATGAAACTATTTACTCAGTTTTCAACATATCCCAGTAATAGTATTCTAGAAGGGCACCCAGACTTCGTGTTATTGATACAAAATAATAATGTTATGTTATTGTTTTTTTATTTTAATATTTGGAAACTTTATAAAACGTAGGCTGTGGTGATGGGCGTAACACGATCAGCCTGCTTAAGAATTGAATTCTCCAGCCTAACCTGGACTAGTAGATAATCAAACGGAAAAGATTTGCATCTTCTACATTGGGTTACCTTCAAAGATCCACTCTTGGCCACCAGCATACAATAAGCTAAACTGCGATTGCTGGTAAAACTAATGTTTCAATGCAATGACATCACATATGATCTATTAAAACGTGACCGGTAATAAGAGTGAATACTGGGCATATCGAGCTTTTTGAAAGTACGTAGTTGTAGCGAACAAGCGGCAGGTAAGTAACGCTAACCAGCCGGCTTTGGGAGCAGACTGGTTGTCTCGTGCTTCATTTTGCTCAGTATGTCTTGCCAAGTTAGTTAATGCAGGGTTGCCAATTTTTGCAGAATTTCGTATGTGACATCTAAGGTAATTAAACAGTTTGTCTCGTTATGTTGTGAAATGACGGTTATGTCCATTTCATGTTTATGCTACAGTAAAGCGATTTGCTGACTATTTTCAGTCAGCAAAGAATAATATAAAAGTTCGACTCAAAATAAGTCACACTCATGACGTCACAAACGGAAAACATGTGTATTTACTTAACTGGTATGAAAATAGGAGGATGAAAAAAAAAATTCAGTCAGACTTTATTAAATCTATTATAATTTTGAAATGAATTTACTAATACAACGAATAATTTTTTTAACGCACACACTCATAGCCCCGTACTAGGGAAACCCTGTGTCACGGGTGCCCATGGACACACGCATAGACAACTACAAATTACATCCTGACGACAGAAATATACATAGGCCATACAATTATTTCACCCGGCCCGGAAATCGAACCCAGGACGTCTGCAAGTCAGTCAGGCATGGTAACCGTTCGGCTACAGCGGCAGTTGAATTATTAGCACCTAACAACATACTAAAAGTTCGAACTTTAGCTTCGTTATAAATATTGTTTTCTCATAAGTCAAACAACAATATGTGAAGACTTTAAATTAAGTTAAACAACGTAAATGTTGTAACATACTTATCCACAACCTCGTTAGGTACAAAGCTCCATTATCTAATGTAAAAGGAGAGTGTTCCCTAGGACGTGTGTGACAGCCTTATCAAGTGCGCATTACACCGGTTGTCGAATGTGGAGCACCGAGCACGCCGCGGCAAGCGGCGATGCCTCCGTCAAAAAATCAGTGTAAGCTCTACACTTCGCCGTTACGGTCGCGCGCTCAAAGCCGAACGCTTCGCGAACCGAATGCGGTCCGCAACTTTCCCGAACTTCGAAATTATCTAAGTCAAAAAATTCAAATTCTAAAGTTCAATAGTCTATTTTCAAGTGTTTATTTTAAAGTGAAAAGTGACATTTGTTAGTGTGTAAGTTGAGTTTGCAACATATGGCCATGGCCTGAGGTCCGGTACAGTCGTTAGTCAGACCGATCGGTCGTGCCTTCTCGCCGATAGAATCACGACAAACGACCACGTGTGCTGGAGGCTCACCGCTCACTTCGCCTATTTACCATCGTACTTGCATCCCAGCAAATTTTTACATAATAATGTCTGATAGATTGGTCATTGCCCCTAATTAGGCATGATTTTTAAACAAACTGATTGCGGTCAGTCTCGTTCAATCAACCTAATTGAATCAAATCTGTGTCACAAAAAGCCGCGAATATAACAAGCGGCTATATTATCATCCATTTCACTAATTAATCCTAATATTGAGCATTAATTTATATATCCCTTTGTAAATAGGCAATATAAATCAGATGTATTTTGTTTTTATCTGTCGAAAACTTGTCGGCGAAAATTCATCACTCTATTGACGCAAATACGTACTATTCTAAACATAAATTTGTTGGATTATAGTCCACCTATCAATGAAAGTTTAGAAAAAAATCTCCTATTATGTATAAACAAAAGCTCCTATTTAAAACTTTTATAACTCTCAAACTCATGTGTTTATGAAAAATTTTTACGGCACGATTAAGCACATGCATGTTATTAAGTTTAAATATAATAATAATAACGATTAAAAACAGTTTAGTACTTTGAACTAAAGAAATTAAGTTGTATTTACCTAGTATTCCTAGATAATAACGAAAGGTTGGACTGGCTAGGATAGGATTTGCCGAGGTTTATTCACAAACCGGTCTATGGGTCATATACAATACAGTCATCGCATGGGTATGTAATATGTAGTGTACATTCGAGTAATACATTCGAGTTTTATTCTACATGACATAATATAACATTACGTAGAGGTCCGTAGTCTCTGCCTATCCATCAGGGAAATTGTAATCACCTACATAAATCACATCTTTAAGATCTGTTGGTTAACCTTTATGTTAAATATCACCTGTTCCGCATTTCAAAAGCACAAGATGTTTTATCAATCTTTTTTATTATGTGTATATTATTCACGAAACAAACATAAAAGAAATTTATCAAATAAATGTATATAAAGCGTCCATATTTTATTTAGTAATATGTTATGTAGTACAAATTGATAATTAATGTAAGTTACGTCCAAAACGTCTAACCATTTACAAACATGATATACGCAAATTGATACGTCACTGCATGAGAAAGGAAGTGAACTGACCCAGTAATATTTAATTTGCCACACAAGTACACTTGCGAAACTGCTTTTCGCCTTTGATTTATTACTCCAGATTTTTTTGCCGATCGCAGAATGCTCAAAGTATATTTTGCCAATTTTTATGTTTTTTTTTTGGGTAATTATCACGTTGTCAATAGGAAAACGTTTCTCGTTGATTTATTCACCTTGAAGCGCAATTTTTATTAACAATATTTATACCTTCAAATTACCAACATATTATGCAGTTTAATGTGATTAATTATTTTATAAAAAAATATGAAACTTATTCAGAAATTGCGAAAAAGACGATAAAGAGGTACAGTGAAATGCTTTCACCGACTTATAACACACTAAACAAATATATCCGGAATTTTATAACTATACTATAAGAAAATGCACTTAAAACTATGCATAAATAAGTTGAAGACAATTGATTTAAAATTAATATTCATTTGTTTTAAAAGAAACTATTGTCAAACTACAAAACAGTGCTGGGAACATTGTGTTAAATAAAGTCATAAAATTTACATACATGTGACATCAATTTCTTTTATCGCATTTTATTTAAATTTTTACGTTTTAGGTTTTAGATACAAAGTTTTGTTCGAAATATATCATCCAAAGTTTTATGGTTCCTGTACTTTGTAAGAATCGATACTACCTCAGCTTGAATTCAAATTTTTCCCGCCACTAACACGGTTTACACATAGGTCGAGCGACAGGGACACTGGCTTTATTTGAACATTTGTTTTTTTACAAACGAAACTAAAGCCATTTGAAAAATGTATATCGTATGCGTGCTCTGTTTAGTTGAGTTGATATTTAAAAAATCATTGATATATGTAAAGTACCTTTGAATACTTCGGATTTCTTGTAAAATTTCAAGGTAAGTTTGTGTTTTATTTCTATCGTGAACATTTTTAGGAATCTTGTTTTCACATCATATCATTGTACATCCTCAACTTTACTTTCACAGTTGTATAGATTCTTAATATGAATATTTATATATTAGGTCTATAATTTAATTTACTATTATTTCATATTTTCGGTCGCATTCGTCTCTTAGGCACTTGTCGAAATAGTAAACGCCATTCTATCCTCTTCAAAACTCCTTAATCGACATGGCCTATGATTTTGTTTTGTTTATTTTATTGTTTTCCATCATTTATAATTATTTTTCTCATCATATCGATGTTCCTTTTATTTTAGAACTATATTTTACTTAGTATGTAGCCACCTATGTCAACAATCCTTTACCATGATTTTGGGAGAGTAAGTTGCTTAGTTTGCCTTGCTTTCTGCATGTCTGCTCTGTGACCATCGGGGCATTGCAATTGCGTCAGGTTAAACCATTCCAGCTGGTATCAAAGTTTTATCGTCTGTGACATATCTCTTTCACCTGCGTTTCCCTTACCGACGGTCCCCATATCCGCCTTCTCAGCCATTTAGGTATTCGTATCTGTAGCCTTGAGCAAAGCATCTGAGTTACACTCCATAGATTTGGGTCCTTGCTGAATATCGCCCCTCACACCGGCCCAACAGTGTAAGTGATGCCCACCCCCGTGACATGGACACGCCTGACCATAATTACCCAAGTGGGCAATAGAGAGATTTACTCTATAGCCCAAGGGGCCCGGTTAACGGCTACATGCGATGCCGCAGACGGGAGTCTTTTATATTAATCAAGGCTTAATAATAATATATACTTATCGAGTTCTTAGGTTTTCGCGATTGTTACACATAGGAAATGAAACTATTTTTCCGGATTTAAATCGCGTTTAAAAGGAGTATAGTAATATCGACCTGTTATTTTATTTAAAAGTATATATTATTATAGGAAATGAAACTATTTTTCCGGATTCAAACAGAGTATATTTGTTTTTTCTAACAAACTAACGTTTCGGGCTCTTTACAAGTTCCATGGTCACGGTTTCATTTCTTAATAAGTGCGTAAGTCAACAAAGTCTCAAAAAGCTTAATCAGTGGTAATAACGCACACACTCATAGCCCCGCACTAGGGAAACCCTGTATCGCGGGTGCCATGGACACACATATAGGTAGACAACCACAAATTACACCAAAACTCACGGAGAAATAAATGTAGGTTATACAAATATTTCTCCTGTCCCGGGATCGAACCCCGGACCTCTGCGTGGCAGTTAAATGCCAATGGAAATTACTTTGCATTCCAATATTTGTTGTGTATTTTTCATCACCTTACCTTTTTGAACCTGCTCTCCGCCTTTGGTAGGTATCTCTTTTACTCCAATTAATTAATGCCAGTAATGTCTACATACTCCACGTAAATATGTTTCTAAATCAAGCAGAGCAACTTTCGTATTAAAATTGCTTTCGCTCCATAGAAGGTTCAACGTTTCGGCACTACACATAAATTCTGTTTTGTTGGCAATCAATCGACACCCGAATTAGGAATACACACAAACACAGTGTCGCTACAAACAAACGTGAACTAAGCGACATTTGTATACAAGCGACGAAAGATTGAACGTTGGAGATCTTAAAAGAATTAAGGAAACGTAAAAATTACATCACAAATAGCTATGTGACAAAATTTCTATGTAAACCAAAGAACAAGTCTTGTTATTGGATCCGGATTTCCTTTAAAAGAGTAGGTCTTAAACAGAATCTCATAACTCTAATTCTAAATAATTGAGGTTAACCAAGTTGCTCGATCGATATATAATTTCTTAAAGTAATGATAGTAATTTCGTGACAATGTCAAAGTCTTTTTACTGTCATTGCATTTCTTAGGCGTCTACTGCAATATGTCCCTAACTGCCGACAGACACGCTATTAGGGCGAATGACTAATTAGCTTCAGGGCACGCTTGGTGTAGCCAACATTTCGCATTTCACTCACAACAAAAGCATTCTAAGAAATTAAGCTCTTGGCGTTAGTCCCCACGGCGCACGGGTTTCCTTTAAATCAAGGTACCTATTCAAAACATTTTGAGACAGATCGCGAATTATACACTGAAGAGGTGTTATCTCCTAAGAACTTATGACAAACTCTATTCATCCACAATACAAAGACTCTCAAGTTAGATTTGGTACTATATACCTGAAATAAGTACTTCTAATTAACCCACGACAGCATTATCAAGCCAATATTTAGTCACGTCTTATTGCTTTGTCATTTTCAAACCAAATGTATCAAAATGACAAACACCCTTACCACTTTCTGTTTTACCACCTCTTTGAATTATATATCGTATCTAACACCTCGTGCCGGTCGTGACTATGGTCGTGACCAGTAGTTCCGGTGTCTAACATGTCAGGTTGGCAATTTGACAGTGATAAATTGACGCAATTGAATTTGTAAAATGACGTGTGTTTCATTGATATTGAATGAGCCGCGGTGTAATAAAAGTTAGTTCGTTTAACATGCTATATTAAAGCTATGTGAACTCGTAGTCGAGTCATTGCTTACTGAGGAACAGTTCACACAAAAATACTTACTTACAAAGTACGTAAACATTACAAATAAAGTTCGTTCAACCCTGAAATTGTCACTCTACTTGAGTCTATCGACGCTAAAAGCGAGATCGTTCGACAAAAACTTGAAATCAGATTGGAACCGACGTTTTCGCAAATATCCAAGTCGATCATGGAACCAGATAGTCCGTAAACAGCTCCGTTTGCATTAAAAAAGCGAGCTGTTCAAAAAGTGCTCAGAAACTTTTTTGTCAACTCTGTTGGAAAGTTGAGAATATCATGAATAGGCAATCGCAAGTATTTCTGATCACGTCCGATCTCCTTTGGGTTCCGGCCAAACGTCGACGCGCTGAACTTTGATTTGATACAAACCTGCTTTATCAACTTTTTGACAACCGGATAAACTGTATGAGTTAGTCTAAACGCGGCGCATTAAAAGTTTGACTTTGTAAAGAAAATATTAGTGCAGCGGCACACCTGCCGAAATTTCAGTCGCCACTTTCGTAATGTCCAACCAAAAATTAATAATACATGAACTTTATGATAAAATAGATCTTAGAAAGAAATTCGAAGATCTAAAGTTCGGTGGAATTACAGAGCATTCTAAAAGTGATACTGCCATATTTGCAAGTCCTTTTCATATCTCGCGTAAATATACATTTATAATAGGCAAAATGTACAGACGGACTGATTCTAGCTCTATAATAAACATTGTAGCTTATAAACGTCATAGATATCCACCTTAGTAACACTACAATACCAAATTCTAGTTAAGTAATACCATTTTTTTAGTAGTTTCCTTTTAATCAATTCATTTAATTTAGTAAAATATCATATTGTTAAAATAAAATATATGCAATTAGCACACAGCGTAAAAAGGAATATTCTTATTTTTATATGGTAGATTAAAAATAAGGTATTTAAATTAATAATAACTTTTGTAACTATCATTCAGAATAGAGTAGTTTGCATTAATATAAGACATAAGTGGCTGATGACTTTATCAGTCAGCCGTGACCATCGAAATGAAAAAAAAAAACAATATACGCGATTTAGATCCGAGAAAAACAGTTTCTATTTACAATATTTAGCAATCGCGAAAACCTAAGAACTCGATAGTACCTGTACCACACTCTGTATTTTCCACAGTACCTTATAGTACTTACATTCAAATAATCTATTTTCAAATTCGGAAAGATTCAATCCATACATATACTCGACTAAATAACGCAGACAATTCACATTGAGATAAAATTCTATCTATTCTCAATGGAAATTGCTGAAACGTGATAAAAATAAACGTATAAAATCTTAAAATGTCACGTAGTACCTAGAAGAAAAATACTTTTAAAATCGCTTCTAAACAACAGTAAATATGCCCCGAGTGCTTAAAATATATGCAAATTAAATGTGAATCCATTCATACGATCCTTGTTGATCGTAACCAAAGAACTACAGGTCCTATAGAGCGGTACTACTTGTAAAGTTTATTCTATTATTTTTGTTTTCAATAGGTGATAATAAATTTACAAAAGATTCTAAAGATCAAAAGGAATAAGACTAAGATGAAACGCACGGAATATGAATTCATTTACAATGACTTACTATTAAAAAGCCGTGGTAGCCTTAATGGTTTGAACTACCGCCTCTCGAGCAGAGGCCGTGGTTTCGAATCGGGGTTAACAACTCTAAGTTTTTCGGAATTTAAGTGCGAAATTTTATTTGAAAACCTTGAGCTTTTTGGTGAAGGAAAACCCGCACGTTGAAGAAGCTTCACAACCCTCGGAAAACGTGTGAAGTCCTCAACGCGCAATGGGCCAGCGTGGCGGACTACGGCCTGAACCCTCGCCTGAGAGGCGACGCATGCCCGGTAGTGAGACGTATAAATAGTTTGATAACTATGAGGATGACTTATTATTAATTTTCTCTTCCTTTTTATAGAAGAGTTGACTGTATTTGTTCACACCCAGAACTACACGGAGTTTTGAATTTACCTATACCTTTCTCGGCAAGTTTTAGTAAAGAACACATTTTTGTACCGTTTAAAGTAAAATGTTTATTCCTAAAATGTTTATATTTATTCGTTCTACGAATCGAAATTCAATAGAAAATCGCAACATATAAGTATTTTTGTAACGCACGCAGACTAGGGAAACCACCCAAACCAGCACAAATTACACCCAAACTCACGAGAGAAATAAATGTAGTAGGGAATCGAACCCGGGGCCTCTGCGTGGCAGTTGAATGCCAATGGAAATTGCCTTACATTGCAACATTACTCTTTTTCATTCATCCACACTAAGATCGTGTATTTCGATTTATTTATAAAATCAGAACGACTCCAAAATTAAAACCTCCTTAGAAACTTTTAAAAAACATCCAGCTGTCCTTGTCAAATAATAATCTCGAACCAAATAAACAAAGATACTTTATCATCGAATTTAATTTAATATTTCTGTAAAGATTTCAAGAAAGTTTTTTTTGGTCATGTCAATAAATTCGTTAGTGTAATTTTATCTGGCAGATTATAAACTTGAAATAAAACACTGTCGGCCTTCGGAAACAATTGACGACGCAATGTATAAAAAAACCAATATTATGTGTACAGGTAATTCCGTAGCAGCACTTATCTCTTGTTTTACGACTTCTTATAGGCGAATTTAGACAGAAAAAAGCAGTAAAGAGCCTGGTTTAGTATACAAATAGTTACCGATAGGGAGCGCATGACGTCAATAAACTCCTTCATTGAATATGCCATAACGTAGATGACTAAAATAAGTTGGTAAATAAATAATGAAATGGGTAATTCATTATTTATTTACCAACTTATTGTTGTTGTATATTGCTGTCATAGTGTTGGCCTACCGCTCTTAATCAACTGAGGTAGAGTCGATCTGTATAGCAACAGACACTGGTTCGAGTCCAATCAGATCAATGGATTTTTTATGCGTTGTTCAACCTTTGTATCAATAAATAGTGGTGTGGAGTATTTACAAATTATAAAAGCAAAAACCGACTTCAAAAGTTTGCTTATCTATTTGCCAAGTTTAATTGAAATCGGTTACGGGAAAGTGGCTGGAATCCAATAAACCAGATTCATGCCCTAATTTGACACTTGGAGGTGAAATATTTTCTTCAAATTTGAATGTAACCACCAGTGAGGTACCTCCTTTCCAACAAAAAAGATTCATCGAAATCAATTCACAAATGTCGAAGTAATCACGTAACATACCTACACACAAAAAATGACAGTCCAATTGAGAACCTTATCCTTTTTTAAGTCGGTTAAAATATATGAACATCATGGTTGTAAAACATCACGATATTCAATAAGTAAATAGGTGATTCAATTTGATAGTAATCAAAATCAATTTACCTCAATAATATTCGGAAAATTTATTGAAATAACACACTTAGACCTATACCGATGTAATCATGTTCAATTTCTGAAGCTCAACGAGCCGAAATCCCAACTGTCGTTTATCTTCATTACCGAAATCACTTGCAATCTTGGCCCGTTTTAAATAAACATACTGCACATGCTCATATTCGAAGACATAAGTGGACATTAATTTTATTTGCAAGTTTTAAATTAGCTTCTGTAAGTAACTAAACTTAATATCATTTTTAAAGTGTTTTTTCTTGTTCATATTTTTTGTATGATACCAAGTGAAGAGACGAACAAGTCGTGCGCCTCGTGGTAAGCGAAACGCCTGTCCATATCAGTTGTAATGCCACTCAGAGCTTTCAATCGCTAAATCTGAGAGGCACTGCCACTTCGCCCGTCACCCTGGGACAAGCACCCACACCTTTCAAAATCGGAACGCAGTGATGCTCACATCACTCCTTGGCGGCAGTAATAGGTAAGGTACAGTAACTTCCCTGGACGAATTCTTTCTTACAGCTACTAAATCAAACTAGCTCATTCATAGAACGTGTTTCACGCGAGGTTCAGCTCAGGTCATGAAGTGCTTTTTTGAATTGTGATTACTGTTTTAAAAGGTAAGGGGCCCTTCAAAACCGCAATGCATTAATGCTCGCATGATGGCAGAAATAGGTAAGGTTGCTACCTACGTATTGCCGTATTTAAGCTATTATTAATTCATTATTAAACATTGGCTATAGACTCATCAGCTTTAAAAGGTAACAAATAATTAAGAAATTCAAAACATAATATATTTAAAATAAAAAACAATTAATAGAAAAGCTATAATTATAAAAACCCGCCATTGTTTTTCTCTTCTCCATAATCCACTTTAAAAAAGATTTTTTCTTTTTTTAAAAAGGAATTGGTAATACCCATACATTTAGTATATACCAAGTAGTAATACTTAACACAACATGAAAATACTTAATACTTATGAGTATTGAACAAAAAGAAAGTTTAGTGACAAAATACCGAACAGAAAATTATCCACAAACAAATCATATTGGCACAATTAATATTACAACCCAATAAAAAAGTGTGACACAAATTAAAAATCCACATTACCCATGTAATAATAAAATGTTACTAATAACATTTAACTATTGAGCTAACTCAATATTAAGCGAGGAATAATGTACTTTAATGGAAGTTTGGACGTTTAAGACCTCGAAGATTGATGAAAGCGTGCATTGTACGAAGAACCAGCTACCGAGTTTAAGTGTTACGGGTTCGTGTTTGTCGAATAATTAGTTCAAGACAGTTAATCCCTTTTTGATTATGGGGTTTTTATTACAGTATTATTCCTTATGTTTATTTAATCAAAATCGGAAATCGGAATCGTTTGGCAAGCGGATTAAAAGTCGTCGTCATAGAGCGGTTAGACACGGCGACTGTTAGCAGTGATGCAAACGTGATGCAGTAGCTAACCGTCTACCTTTACGCACACGCGTCACGACTGTATCGATACTAACGCGTGATTGCATCGCTACACTCGTGATTTATAAGCGATTACATCGCGATACAATCGCGCGTTTCACGAACGCGTAACCAATCTTAATGTTTCCCTTACCCATTCCAAAAGGATGTATTTCGTAGACAATAAATTTTTCATTAGCTTAATCATTCATTAATTCATTAATTAACTCAGTTTTGCTTATCATTTTTTCGTTGGAAAACTTTTTTCTTAAGAAATATATTTTTTATGTATTTCTGATAAAAAGAATAATTCAAATATACATTTGGAATTATGTTGTTATTTACCTATGTCATAAATACAAATCACATATTTTATACACAAATTTTATTGTATTTTAATCAGCCGTTTTTAAAAATACTTTAATTTTCTCTTTTAACTAAAATCTACGTACAAAGGGCATAACTAATTTAAATGTGACTTAATACTCGACTCATGAAAAGAACTAAATTAGCATAAATCAGTTGTGCCTTCTTATTATATTAAGAATTTTATTATTATATTGTAATTGAACTGCATATTAAGGGCACAATTTACACCTACCTACCTACTAAGTAAAATCCTTTGATATTAATGTTTTTAAAGTAATAAACGTCAGATATCGTCGCCTTACTTTCCCGAACTCGTATCTTATAAAGAGTTTTTTTATAGAGGGATTATTCAGAGATAGCCAAACTTTCTATTTATTTTAAATTTCTTATCAAGGGTGTTATTTTGGATGCATTAGGTACTTTAAAAATAGGTAAAAGCTAGTGTGTAAATATGAAGGAAATGTGGTGTGAAATCAGCCTGCAACATTTGTATATACAAACCATTTATTGTATTTCAGTGTCTTTGTGCTTTAAAATACGAGTTTGAGAAAGTAAGGCGACGATATGACATTTTATAATAAAAAATCTGATTATTGAAGTCAGTTATGGCCTTTGAACTTGTTGAATATTTAACTATTATTGGTATATATTTCCACAAAAAAAATTGTTAGATTGACCTTTATTTCTTGTTCCCGAATATATATATACTTAGTTTTGATAAAAATTACAGTTGTGCCCTTTTTCATTCCGATGGCAATAAAAGTTCCATTTGAAAGGTACTTAAATTGCATTCTATACGTTTTAAATCTTTCCGGTGAATTACAAATATGTTAAAATTTTGACTCGGGAAATAATTTTCAACTTTGAGCATAGTTTTATTCTTTATATTAGAAAAGCTTGTAGTCCCAGACTAAAATCAGTAACAATAAAACAGTTATATGCGTTCGGGTAATTCGGTACAACGGTTGAGTATTATGTGCACCTGATAAATGCGAATGGACTGCGTTATCGCGCACGATATATATATGTTTATTATTTGTACGATCATTATACGAAGTTGTTTGTAAGAATTTTGTGCTTCTATGTATTGTGTTGTAACTGGGGAATGGTTCAGATAATCACACCAACTACATGGTCTCAAACAATTTTGTGAATAAAAATAGGAATACATTTATTGCATAGGTACTATATAGATAATTAGATGAGGTTTTAAAATATTACATTGGTTTGTGCTCTTGTGTAGGTACTGATAGACTATTCTACCAGTTAAGGTAGTACTTCGATCTGTGTTATGAGTATCGGAATAATGAATTTAACTGGGATTACACCACCGAGAACATAATAGCCCGTAAAATATTTGTTATAATTTTTTTAATTTGGTCCAACCGGTAATGAAACCCCCGAGGCTCTCCTCTACCTTTCAGTGACCGCAAAGATATCCAAATCATGTACAGGTACCTATATACTAAATCTATGACAGGTACTCATAACATCAATAGTTAGCAGCGCAATAGTGGTGTAACCTACATGCAATTTTTTGTCTACAATATTACTTAGTTATTCTAAAACATGTAATTATAAATTTTTATGTAATAAAAAATATTTAATTATTTTTTTAAATACTGTAATCAACAAATACTTGTCTTGTACATTAAGTATTTGTTGATTCCAGTAGTTGAACAAAAATCATTCTATTTAAAATCGATTCATTGAATGGAATACGCGTGTTCACGCGTATTCCGTTCAATCAATCGATTTAGAGCGAGCGGAAGGAGGTTTCCATCACTAAATAGTTCTTGTGACGTCATAGTGGGTACAAAAAATGTGGCACTCTTGGTTTTCATACAAATTGCTGTACTTGCAGCGTCTATCCGGATATATGTCTATGGTTATTATAATAACTAATCAATATCTTAAGACCACCGATTATGGCAAATTCTTCCTTATTGACAGACTTACGCCCAGTGGACAATTACTGTTAACATTTTTAATATTTTTTGTTAGTCAAATCTGCTTTATGGATATAGGGCTAAGATAGAAGGGAATGTTCAGAAATCGATTTAAATTTCCGTACAATTGTGTTGTTTATAATAGGTTTAGTAGAGCTCCTTGTGAAAGAGTTCGTCCAGAAAAGTACAGCCACCTTACCTATTTCTGCCGCCAAGGAGTAATGCGAGCATTACTGCGTCCCGGTTTGGAAGGGTAAGGGTTTTTTTTATATATAATACCAAGTGACAGGACTTATGCGACACGCTTGTACATGACAGTTACAGTGCCACTCAGTCCTTCGTAATTCTTAATAACGATTAATGCTATAAATTTTTCTTCTAGGATGAAACAAAAGCCGACTCGACTAAAAATTCCGATTGCAATTGTTAACCGGATTCAATTAGCAATTTGTTACGATTGTCGACCTCCGTGATTTGATAGGCAGGTTCCGAAGTAAATCAACGAGAAAAATGTTCTTACCTTTGCTTGTGATAGCTTGATAGTTTGTAAAACTTTATACGTAACTAAATATATATCTGTATTTTTGTTGTCTCAAAGACAATTCATTGAAATTCGGACAACATTATGGATTTGTATGTGTGCAGTATACTATGATTCGAATTACAGGACATTACAGAAGCTTAAAAACATAACTTGGTGATTGAATTTATGATTTAATAATTTAATTATACATAATTCATTAATTGTAAATATACATAAACACATTAATATATAGTTTATATTTAAACAATGCACATATTTTTAGATGTTTACCACGTACAGTATTGAAAAAACTTGACCCATTTATAACTAAAATGTTCCTTTGATAAGTTGTAGGTATCTTTATAATGTCATTAGTTTTTGCAAATTGGTACTAGCGTTTTATTTATGAAGGTAATAAAGTAGAAAAAAAGCATAAATCTTGTCAGCAGGCATGACTATAATCATTTCACGATATCGAAGCTACCTTTTTACTTATGACAAGCCAAATTAGGAAGTTGGATGTTGAAGAAATTGGGAATGTCATTAATATTTCTGTCAAATTTTATAGCAATTCATTTTCTTTCTTAACAGTTTTGTAAGGTACAGTCAACAGCACGCCAAGCTATACATTTTTGTTCGAATATCGCCTCCAGTGCAACGAAAAAGAGCCGTCAATGTGTAACTTGATGTGCCACCGTCTACTCTTTTCTGTACGCCTTTTTCTCATTTAGCGAAGCACTGTAATACTTAGCTGTCCACATATAATTATTTGTTTTATTATATTTTTAAATAATCGTGTTAATAATAAACGGACCTAACAAAACAATAGAATAAAAAAATTTGGAATTTATAAAATATACAACATATTAACAAATTATAACATTCATTCATTATACACTACTTAATTACAGAAATGCTATGTTTGACGACCTCCTTAGTCGAGAGATTATTCTCAAATTAATTGTTCAACTTAATATATGCGGAGCTGTAACAATTAACTACTTAAATAAAAACTTTAAAATATAACCTCCTAAGGCCCCGTGTACATCATAATATGCATAATATGTGAAGTGATTCAGACCCAAACAATATTATACCTAAGATCACATATACACCCAGTGTATATTATAATTAAAATATCGTATTCCAATTTAGCGCTATTATAAGTCACAACATGGCATCGGTACGTTAGTTTTTCTTTCGGAAGTTTACTACATTACTCGGTTGTACAATTTTTTCGTACAATTGTGATTTTTAGTTCTTGATTGATTTATTTATTTATTTATTTAATCAGGCTTTCACTACAATGAGTACACTATAATTATGCAGGTATACAGACACTATGGTTTTAAACTAAGTGTCCCATTACTTAAAGGAGGGTACAGCATGCACAAAAAGAAATACAATAGTATTTGGTTACGCATGACGATATAAAAGTACAACCATTATAAACTTAACAATAAACTCATCACATCACTTTCTTTATCATAGAAACGGAAGTACAAATTAGATCAATTTCACTCTGATACTCATTGTACCGTGATAAGAAACAATGTAGCCTCGAATTGCTAAATACGATTAATTTTGTTATTATATTTTGTGTTTATTTTTCAGTTACTCATTTTGAAGCAATTTAGTTAGTATAACAATAAACCCGCGCAATGTCATTTGTTTTTTGGAAACTTTATTTTTTCCTCTTAAATAAATATCTAATTCTGTTATCGCGACTGCTATTCATTAAGAATGAAACTATTTATTCGGATCTAAATCGCGTATATTGGTTTGTTTGAAAAAAAAACTAATACACGCGATCTACAGGTTTATTCGTAAAATACTACCAACTTCGCAGGACTGTATTACTAACGCCATAAACTACAACTTTTGTTCAATTACCTTTTATACAAAACATAATAAATTTACCAAAAATAAACTTTTATGTTTTGATTGTACTATCTGAGTTCAAACGTTGTAAAAGGTCATTGAACAAAAGTTGTCGTTTATGATGTTAGTAATAATAGTCCTGCGAGGTTGTCGGTAGGTATTTACAAATAACACTGTACTTAAATAGAAGTGAATGAGAGTAGCTCTACTAACGTCTACATACACGCGCTATCGTGCTGTGTCGCAGTTAATCAAAGCCGTTTAGTGCTAATGACATGGATTCACGTGGTATCTTGTACTTATGCCAAATCGTTGCTATCACTATTAATTAGGAGTTATGTACCTATCAACGTTGTGTACTAGCTTTACATTATAGACGCATATTTAATTATTCATTTATTACATTGTCACACTTGTGTTATATTAAGTACAGTGGCTTGAAAGTGTACATGTGACAGCCTGCAAGGGCACACCAAAGTGATGAGGGCACTTACTCACTATAAAAGTAATTATAAAATTTTTAAACTATGTTATGTTACGTTATGTTGTATTATATTATATTATATCATATCGTATCATATCATATCATATCATATCATATTATATTATACTATATTATTCAATATAAAAATGTTTAATTCTTGAATTTCTTTTATGTACACACGCCAGCACATCAAGCTACACATTGCCGTATCTTGTTTCGTTGCAATGGAGGCTATTTTCGAACAAAAATGTGTAGTCTGATGTGCCGTTGTCCGTACTTTTGAATGAGATTGTAAATTTTAGTTACCATAACTAGCGGTCCTGCAATCTATTTTCAATTTAGAAAATTGTACGCGTAATTGATGTACTTCTCTGTTGTTACATTTAAATTGAATTTTTGAAATAAATAAAGTGGGATAGTTTCTAATGAAATTGCACGACTCAAATATGTTTATACCTGTTAAAGTTAATGTGACTAATCTTTGAAAAAGGGATGTACAAGATTCTCTCAGCGCATTGTCACAAATACTACTTAGCTAGTCGCTATTGAATTTAGTTTCTTGTTGTTTGTTTTTTTTTTTCACTTTTAATTTTAACTTCTAAGTGTTCCTGTTGAAATCCATTTATTTTGCTATAATGTTGTGTGTATGGAGCAAGACCATTCGAAACGAAAACGTTCTATCTATCTGTCAGGAAAGAAAGGAAAACGAAATTTAGAATTATCAAAAACTATTCCTGACGTTCACGTGATAAACTATATTCAAGCTACAAAACAAATAAATAAGTACATCACCATCAACAACAACCCATTGCACTTATGCATGGGCACGGGTCTCCCCCAAGTAGAGTGCGAGGTGGGGACTTCATAAGTTTGTGAACCTTTTTTACATGCATATTTCGTTACGATGTTTAGCTTTAGCATTTAGCGAGAGTTGTTGATCCTGAACAGTCATAAATAACTTAGAATTAAAACCCATAGATAGAAGCCCCCACAAGGATTCTGAAAGTCATGAATGCGGTCTTGCACATCTGAGTTTTTCGGAATTTATGTGCGAAATTTAATTTTAAATTTACCATGAGCTTTTCGATGAAGAAAAGAGTTCTTGAGGAAACCTGCACACATCTGCAAAGCAATTTAATGATGTGTGTAAAATTCTCAATCGGCATTGGGACGGCATGCCAACTACAGCCCAAGCTCTCTCACTGCGAGAGGCCTGTGCCCAGCAGTGGGACAATATTTTTATCTTTTATAAATTACTAAGTGCCAGAACGAACAAGTCGTGTGCCTGATGATAAGCGACACACCTGTCCCTAACAGTTGCAGTACCACTCTGAGCTTTAAATCACAAAGATCTGAGGGGCACTGCCACTGCGCCCAACAACCTGAGATATAAATTGACAAGTCCCATGTGCCTGTAATTTCACCAGCATCCTTGCTCTTCGAAACCGGAACGCAGTAATGTTCACATTACCACCTGGTGGCAGAAACAGGTAAGGTGGCAGTACTTCCCTGAACAAACTCAATTGAGAAGTAACCGTTTTCCGCTGACCTATCAACGCAATAAATACGTAAATTAACAAAAATCTAAGTTACATTTAATCAAGTTCGTTAAGTAATCCATAAAACTCATCCACTTCATTTCTTCAACTGTAAGATTTTACAACCTTGTTGTACCTCCGTGAATGTAAGTACAGGCAGTTAAACCACAGCATTAGTCCAATATGCAGATCACTACACATAAGTTAGCTAAATTACGTTGTTACCATAACTATGCGATAACTGGCCAAGTTGCAAACTATAAACACATGCATCTGGGTCGCTATACGATGGAACGGCGCAGATGGGTTCGGAAGCCGATACGAGATTAAAGTCCGATCTGTCCATCAAAGTTAACATGTTTATGTCATAACTTCTTCCTGTGTTTTTACAGACTGAAATATCATACCCGTACCTTTATAAATATTCCTTTAAAAAGACATCTCTAAAGCTGGTATATGATGGAATTATGATGAGATCTACTTTGGCATTCAACATATGTGACATCGTGCTCTTCAATGTGCACGGCCGCCGTAGGAATAGGTTTTTACCTTATAGATTGTAGTCTTTTGTATCTAATTGTGTTGACATCATTATTGAATTTCATCAGCAGGCAACTATTTGCTCACTATTGTTTACGTAGCGATACAAGCTACTTTTACCCTCTAAAATAAAGTAAATTAAATAAATACACACCCTTGGAGTAATAAGGTAGTATCTGTAGAGTTTTTTGTGAAAGAGTACGTCCAGAGAAGTACTGACACCTTAGCTATTTCTGCCGCCAAGCAGTAATGTCAGTATTAGTGCGTACCAGTTTTGAAGGGTAAATATGCTGGTGAAATCACAGATGAGACTTATTAACAAATATGTCAAAATGTGTCAAAGGGTGACGGGCGCCGTGGCAGTGCTCCTCATATCTTTGCGATTTAAAACTCTCAGAGTGACATTGCAACTGTTATTGACAGGCGTGTACGTTACCTTCAGACACACGACTTGTTCGTTCCATTACTTGATATTATAAAAAAAAATAAAAACAATAAAGTAATAGCAGTAGACATCATTGTGAAAAAGTACGTCCAGGAAAGTACAGCCACCTTCCCTATTTCGGCCGCCAAGCAGTAATATGAGCATTACTGTGTTCCGGTAGGGTAGGGGGTTTCAAGGGTAGGGGTCCTGGTGAAACTACAGGCACATGGAACTTGTCAAGCTACATTTCAGGATGACGGGTTTACCACAGTTGTGAATGCCCTACAGATCGTGGCGGTTTAAAGCTCTGAGTGGACAGATGCTGTGCACGACTTGTTCGCCGACTTGAAATCACAAAAAAAGGACACATCTGCAAAATAATTTTTTTTCAGAAGAGAGATTTAAAAATTGTATTCATTCGATTTTATAAGCTTAAAAAGAGACGTATACAATTTCACATATGTACATAATACGTTTCATGAAGTTCGTATAGTTTTATGACCTTTTTTTTACACGTGATAAAAGCACTTTTGACGTATAATCTATAAAACATAATATAAAACATATGGCTTTATTATACCAAGGACTCAAATATCAGCATCGTTATTGAAATCTTACAATTTTGAAAAATAATAAAGGACGTATATCTAGCAGTTCACAATGACCTAACTAGATGACGCTGTTCTAAAAACTACGAATTATGTTTATAATTATCCCGGGTATTTTAATTTTTATTTTTTTAAACTTCTGAAAATGAAATGTCAGTTTCAATTTCAGCAGAATAAACTCAATTATCTGTGACTCACTGATTTTCATGGAAATTCACTTAGTAGGTAATTCAGTTTTACACATTTGTTTTAGTAGTAAAATTTTTCGTCCGTATGGACAAGCTAAGGCGTGTAATTGCCAATACTGCCAGATCTTAGATTGCAATTTTTCTTCAATAGTTTAGTTTTATGCATTTTTTCGCGGGAAATCGTTATAACTTTTACGGTAGCCATTTTGAAACTCCACTTTAATTTCACTTTCTGAATTTATTATTTTTTATTTCTTTAAACATTTTAACTTTCAGGCATTGGACATTTGGTTTTTGCCAATAACATTTTATTTCATCAACTCTTAAGTTAAAAAAATCATTACTAGTAAAAAATACATAATATTATAACACTTCAATAACAGCGTCTGAAATTGCATGTGCCTGGGGTGTTGATAAACTTTATGGCATCTTTAATCACCATTAAATTAATATTAAAGTGCATTGTCTGTCGCATTTTATGTAGAGGAAAATTTATTAAGCTTCATTTATCTTTTTTATTACTGTGGGTAATGATGACTTTGCTGGTATTAAGATAATTAGGCACTTAATTATCAAAGCGCAGCGACCGAAGCGAACGAAGCTTTTTTGGCATCCCTCAAATGCACAATCTAATTACTCGACCAATCCTCAATGCATGAAATTTGAAATTAGTACAAAAATACAATTCGACAGATTTTGGCGATGCCCAAATTTTGATTTTCGATCGAAAATATAAATTGTAAAATATGCGCCCGCATATGTACAGAACTGTGTAAAAAGAAAAATATCACAAAAAAGACAGACTTATTTTTATCTTAATTAGCTTAATAATTTCCCAGCAATAACCAATATTACACATACGTATTTACTTTAAGATTTACTTTACTTCAACAAATAATAATTAAATAGAAGTATAACCCTTATTACAGGGCTATACTCATATATAATAAAGTACCACATACATTGAAAATAGAGGACAAATATACACCTTTTAAAAACTAAATAAGTTTGTTTCTCGTATCTAAATGTTACTACTCAATAAAAGAGTTCTAGTTAGATAGACAGCTATAAGCAATATCGATAAATGTTCTACATCTCACGAACCACATTTTTTAATATACGTACATATTTAGTAATTTTTAAGTGATAATGCATATTTCAATTTTTATTACAGTAGTTAGTAGAGTTGTTATTAAAGTATAAAATTGTTATAACTCTATAATATATCAAATTAATAATTAGATCGCAATACCCTAACAGGGTCCATCTTTATATGAGATACCATTATCTGTACTCATGATGCAATAAATAAATAATAATATTTATCGTTTGTTTTTCAGTTAGGATGCTTTAAATAATAAGTAAAGCGTTGTCAATCCGTACCCTTGTTGCTACATGTGATTTTACACCAAGTGCTTTTATGTCATGAAAGTCATAATAGTTATACGAACTACGTGAAACAATATAAAAGTCTCGTTAAGCATGAAAAAGTTGACTAATTTCGTTCATAGAATCTTTAAACCTCTTTCCTGCAAGGTTATTATTTTGCAGATGTGTCCTTTTTATGCCAAGGGTCCGAATTCTGTTATTGACAAGTTGATGCGATTTAATTATCGATGAATACAAATGAATGCATCAGGATTCATGATCGTTTAATCGAATCCCATGAGCGGTAGTCTCATCGAATCAACGTCACATTCGCGCGTGCGCCGCGTAACGAGACCCAGTTGCATTCTATTAACTTTTACAATTATTAGGTTTGATATAAAACGATGTGACAGTGTATTTATAATTCTTAAATATATTTGTATGGTATTCAAAGCAATATTAAGCAGTGATTTCAGTGTTGCGAATGCAGGGCACGGGTCTCCTCTCGGGCAAGGGTTTAGGCAGTAGTCCGCCATTCTGGCCCAATTCGGGTTGGGGACTTTATACGTTTTCCTAGTGTTGTCAACCTTCTTCGACGTGCAGGTTTCATCGCGATGTTTTCCTCCACCGAAAAGTTCATGGTAAATTTCAAATTAAATTTCGCATATAAATTCCGAAAAACTCAGAAGTGCGAATCTAGATTCCATCCTTCGGTCTCTGCTTGAGACGGTTTATTTGGGATAAGTAATAAATAATAATAAACGTGCCAAACAATAACACGGTACAACATCTGGTCTCAACTAGGAAGTTCCAAGTGCTTTGAGTATTAATGTAACCAAATATAGTATAAATAGCAAAAGTGTGTATCATAAATTAATTCACCCAATAACCAAACTTGGGACCTCGACGTAAAATATTTTAAGAGCATTTAACTAACCACCGTTTCGAATTAAACGAATTCGAATAACACCCTGGGCAATCAGTGTACCTTGAGTACCTTACGCCGATTGGCAAATCCTTTTATTACGATGGTAATGCTTACAGTGTATGCCATCCAAGTCCAAGTTTCCTGTGTTATGTTTAAACTACAGCTCTTCCTGTCCTTCAATACGTAGCACAGTAGTTTTGTTTAAAAATAGGAATAGACATGGTACCAACCCTAACGGATTCTGCACAGAGGTTGTTGACGAGACTTTTGCCAAGTGTTTAAAGAAAAGGAAAACGGGTGAGGAATTCATTAATTAAAAAAAACAATCCCTTCAAAAATCGTCAGAGATAACATGTAAGTATTATAGTATTGTTTTTTTTATATAATGACAATTAAAAACTAAAACAAAACAGTAAAAGGAATTTGAAGAACAAAAACGCAAAAAATTATATAAATAAAATATATGCTGCTGCTGCTGCTCGCGCACAGAGGTCTCTGTCACCAGTAAAATTACCGGTTATAATTAAGGTTACGTGAAACAATTAAATTTCGCATGCTAATAAAAATAAGAATAAATATTAGACAACATCACATACGTTGCTCTATCCTAAAGGAAGTGGCTAAAGCACTTGTGTTATGGAAATCGGAAACAATAACGGTACCACAAACACCTAGACCGGAGACAATATAGAAAAGTTAGTTTCTACACTGATCCAGCCGGAGATCGAACCCGGGACCTCAGACATGGCGACACCATGAAAACCGGTGTGCAAGCCACTCGACGACGGAAGCAATCAAGAATAAGTCCTCAAAGCTATTATTCTCACAATCAGTCGATCATAGAAGCACTACCATTATCATTTACCGGTCGTTAAATGCCCCATAAAGTTTGTCGTCTTGTTGGCTACTGGTTAGTTGAGACCGTAATTAACGCGGCTCTTTGCAGAGCCATCAAAGTTGACTGTCACATTGTTAAGTGTTAAAATAATGTTGTCACCAGACCAGTCATGATCAAATCGCGTTTATATATTTAAGCGTGATTAATCTAAACAAGAAAGTGTTTTACATTGCATTTTGTCATTTCTTTTTGTTCTATTCTTTATAATAAACACATATGTATATGCATTCATCGTCGTTATCCTTTATAAGCTGCTTCTTATATCACGTGAGCTCAACTTATGTCCGCATATTTATCGGAAAATGATAAACGTCTCTAACCATTTGCATTGTTTTCTGGTTTTGGAAATAAAGGACGGAAATGTTATGTAAATACGTTTTTTGTGTGTGAAGGTATATGTGCCTTTAGTGATATTCTGCACAGTGAACTATCATTCTGTGTTTTCACTTTATTTTTTTATGACTTTTTAACGTACATAAGTGATGCTATCTGAGGTTTAGTAAATACAATGTCACGATCGACTATCTGATCTATATACGTCTTGTGAGTAGTTATAACTGCTGACCGTAGACAGAAGATTTATTTTTATTGGATATCATGTTTTTACTACTATGGTATTCATGTTTTTTTGTAAAAATGCTTCACTAGTTTGTTAATGATACAAAAATGAAACAACACAAAAGAAAATTTCTTCAACCTGACTGAACTCGAACCAGGGTCCGTTGCCGCGCCGGGGCCAACTGAGCTACAGACTGAGTTTATTTTCAATATTTTTTGTAGATTTGAAAAGATAGTTTCTGTGTACCGCTATTAATTTTGAATGCTTTCTATGATGTACTAAAGTTCATGTACTCTATGGAGTAGTACATTTGCATAATCATAAAAATCAAAAAGCAGACTCCCGTAATAATTATCATAATATATATAATTGATATGAAACATGGTTTAAGCCTTTCCGTTAGTTTTTTATATTTAAAGTATATAAAAGAAACTATCTCTTATGTCCTAAAGATACTGCCGTCGAATTAACCCACTTAAAAAATTCAGCACATTTTATAGAAAGTATGGGAAAAGAAAAGCTTATTGAAAATAATAGAGAACCGTAGATGAAAGATGTTTGGGCAGCTGATAAGGTCACGATCATTTTCTTAGAAACAATAATGCTCTATGAAGAAGGTATTTTTTTATAATACCAAGTGATGAGACGAACAAGTTGTGCGCCTGGTGGTAAGCGACATGCCTATCCATAACAGTTACACTCAGAGTTTTCAATCGCAAATATCTTATCGGAGCACTGCCACTGCGCCAGTCACCCTGAGATATAAGTTGACAAGTCCCATGTGTCTGTAATTTCACCGGCACCCTTGCCCTTCCAAACTGAAACACAGTAGTCTTCACATTAGTTCTTGGCGGCAGAAATAGGTAAGATGGCAGTACTTCCCTGGACAAAGGCTGCTAATCAAAGAGAAGAGACGCAGAAGAAGACCAAGACAAAGTTATTTAGATCAGATAACGGAAAAGATAAGGTCTTGTCGTATCAGGAAATACAAGTTCTTGAACAGGGATATTCATTATAGGTTGGTGATCATTCCACCGAGAACGCTTAACTCTACTGAAGCTAGGCACTTCTAGGTGGAATAATCGCTTCTTCTTACTTAAAGAAGAAAATAATATAAAGTACATACATACACGTAGTATATAGAACCCGAAAACAAATCTCTTGATACACATTTATGGAGGTAGTAAGCGTGTGGAGCGGCAGACCATTTTCACACAACAAGAAACTTATCTCTACTCAAACAGTCACCGCTACACTGATGCCGAAAGGGAGTATTTTCCATTTTCTTTGACGACCTCCGAGGTCGAGTGGATTGCCATCTCAAAGTAGAAAATCTAACTTATCTATATTTCTCGGGTCTGGGCTCTGGGCACCTTCGTTGTTTCTGGTAGCTATAACACAAGTGCTTTAGTTATTTAATTTGGGATCAGAGCAACATACGTAGTATTTATTTACTTTTTTTTTTGAGATGTTTTGTGAAATAACTCCAATAGTTTTGTTATGATTATGAATACAAAGATCGAACACACAGAAAAAATTTTGTCGACCCGGTGGGACTGACACACACTTCCATGCTGCAATGCTACGTATTGCTCTAACCATCTGAGCCACGGGTCCAGTTACCGAGTCGTGGAAATTCTCCTACGTGTTTTTGTTATAGATCTTCTCTACTGACTTTTCGGCATTCGTCGCCGCTAGTGACATCTAGTGAGAGACTTTTGAATAACCGTGAGAAGGCAACCAGCCGCAGCCTTATTATTTATATTTATTGTACTACCTCACGGCTTACTTCATAATGCGTCTAAATATACATCGGTACAAATACACGATTTTAGCTAAGCTTTATTATTTACTACGACATACTCTCTAATAAACTAAATCGTTGAACAGTGCCAATTAATTCAAACGAAGGAAATCTACGCGCAAATTCTTTTATTTCTGACTCACCGTTTACAAATCGACAGACCAGACGTAGCTCAATTAATGTTGTAAACCAACACGGTCGTAACTTACGAACGCAGCAGAAGCAGATATCTTACTAAATAAATAAATTTTATCCACAAATATTTCAAACGAATGAAAAACTTCCCAAAGAAATATTAGGAGATGAAAGTGACATTTATATGTTGTAAAATGGGCTTGTTAATTAACAAAATGGTATTTTACGTCATTCGAATGAGGTACAAATTCGTAAAGATCACATTAAATTATGTTAATGATCTATTAATTATTATGTTACAACATTTCCATGGTATATTTCAGGACAAGGAAAGATATGTATGCGTTGTTTAGACGTGAGGCATATTTCACATTTATCATCATGAACTCGTCGCATGTTCCTCTGCTGGGAAAAAGTTTCTTCTAATGAGACCGCTTAAACTACACTGGCTCAATGCAAGTTGGGGAGAACAAACCTTTCTGAGGGCTATGAACTTTTTTAAACATGCAGATCATATGGCGATCCACGAAGAAGCATAAACAAGAATATCCCGAGCTCACCTTAAAAACCGTAACAGTTTCCTGCGCACCACTAAATTTACGAATGACCATCCGATTGTCAATAAGTGTGCACTGTGGAAACAAAAAACAGAAAAACAGCTCCAGCTGGTTTCATCATCCATCAAGAGCAACTTCCACCAGGTCGGTTCGGAAATTGCGGTCTGTAGTGGCTAAAGATGGGCAAACGCCCAGGTTAAAATCTAGGTTTAAGTCTAGTTAAAACTCATTAACGCCCAAAATCGAGGGCAAAAGCTGTTTCCAAGTCAATATTTGTTATAAATCGAATGTTGTTCAAATTGAATGACATTATTACTCGTACAAAAGTTTATTGCTTTCTGATGTAGACGATTCAATTTGCCTTTCTGTTGAAATAAATCGATTAAAAAAATCGTATAGTTTAAACTTGAATCGGATATACCTCGCTGACACCACCTAACTGTAAAAAAAATATTAAAAAAGAAACCTTTCAAATTACAAAAAAGTTCTTATTCAAAAAGAATCAGAGTCATAAATTCACAACATTCATGAAAAAAAAGCAATTTATTGGCACTTAATTCGAGCTACCTAAAAGGTAGACAATGAAATTGCTTACCAGCATATATCTTTGCAGTTGATCAAAATGTATCGCGAAAGTGACCCAGTCAGAACTAGAGTTACACAACTCAGATGATAAGTGTGCAATAAAAGTGACATTAATGGACACCCCAACTCCTTCGTTAAGTTAATTAATACGAAAGAGAAAAATATAGCTGCACTGTGCGGGATCAGACGACGACATAATTGTCTTGTCTAAAAATGTCGCAGGAAGTTGCCGGCGGCTAACTACGGACTGTATTAATATTTGTAAAAATATTGCTTAAATTTATTTCTTTAATAAAACGAAATAGGTAGCGTTACATACAGGTTTAAACTTAAAATCTACAGTACGGGAAAATCACGGGATCAGAAAGGAAACCTTAAATGATTAAGATAGCAAATTTTTCTAATGGAAACATACTTTCATTTTTCTTAATATGAATAACTTTGTTCACAGGTTTTTTTGAAAAGCTTACCTGAGCCGGGAATGGAACCAATTAAAAATGTACTAATACTTATCGCCAGGATCAATGATAAGATTAAAATCGTAATAATAAACATTGGTTCAATAAAATAGTGAGTTTATATTTTTTGCATTTTCAATTGGTTCGATTCTGGCTCAGGGTAAGCTTTTAAGTAAATCTATGAATGCAATTGTTCTTATTAAGAAAAGTAAAAACATCTTTTCTTTAAACAAAAGGTACCTTTACCAAGAATCATCGTGTTTACGTGGTTCGCGAGCTTGCCGCGACGAAGCGGGCCGACGATAACCAAGTATTTAATTCTAGCGAGTGAAGACTGTTTCACGCGTACACATTAGGACCTCGTTACTGTATCTGGCACGTTACAGTTACAGCTCGCTAATAAGTACCCTAGTAGGCTTTAAGCATTTAAGATAGTTCCATTAGTTCTCCTTCATGTCCCATTGATTTTTTCCACCCTGTGTACTTACATAAAATGTAGATGTGTGTTTGGACAACCACACCAATTTATCTGGTCTCAAACCAGGGAATTCCCTGTACTATGATTTCAATTCACTCCGGGGCACTATCCAGAACACCCACACAAAAAAAAGAAAACTAAAAAAGAAAAGTTAAAAAGTTTATTGCTGAAATTGGTCCTACCAGAAACTAGGAATCAAACCCGAGACCTCCTCGTCTAGCGCCCACGGGGTAAACCTTTGGGTCACCGAGGTCGTTGATTTTTAAGAGTAGCTGTGATGTGAATACTGAATAACCGAGATCTTAACCGAAAACAGAAGAAGTTTTTTAAAAGTACTTGTCTTATTAAACACATTTAATCCGTACTAATACCAGCTACTTGAAAGAGCTTTATTTTAAAGTACAATGAAAAATTTCAATAAAAAGTTTTCGTCATCATAAAATTACTATTAATAATATTTCTTTTCTTGCATTATAATTTATTTATCCTGTTCTAAACGAAACTAATACAGAAATAATGTAATTATAAGTATTACTACCTAGATCACTTAATCAAGTAAATTAATTGTAATACAATGGATATAAAGTATTGATAAATGTCATTTACGTTCTATAACTGTGGATGAATGATTTATATATAATCGTTCTGCCAATAAATTAAGAAGAATATAATTGGCCTAATTCATTTGTAATCTGCAATTACCCAGCAAGGGCGTGGTTCTTCTATAATTTAAAAATAAATGCGGCCGCTTTTATTCTGCCTACTTTTTTCTTTTTCGACGAAAAAGATCTGTCGCGAATTTCATTAAGCCACAGAGTTAAAATCTCGTTTAATTGACATTCCGCCACTAATTTAATGTCTTTCTTAAGGTTGAGTTTACAGTAAACGATTTCCTGGATTACCTTTACTATCATTTTTAAGTATTTATTATGCCTATACTCATTATGTACCGTTATGTTTTTTGAACATATTAAGAAATAACATTGGTTTTGAAAAAGTACAGTGTCCACCTACTTATGTAAAAAATCTAAATAACTCCGTTTGCCGGTGGATAGACATTAATTACCATAGAGAATAGAGTTACGGTACTATAAGATAAGATCCCAAGTGGCTCGCCATATCGTTCGGGATGCAGCTTCCTTTTAATACTAGGTTAACTAATTTCCATGGGGTAATTTAAGAGTTTACACAAACACGGCTCGAATTCAAAGTTTTCGCGTACTAATACGGTTAATTTTGCTTTTGACTTTACTTCATAATTCATTTTTTATTAGTTTATTTATTATACAAACGGAATTAATACCATTTGAATAATGTATGGCGTAACTATAGACGTGTTTTAATTAGTTCAGTTGGTACAAAAAAAAATTGGTATATGTAAAGTACCTTTTGAATACAACGGTTTTTTTCTCAAATTTCGAGGTAAGTTTGTACTTTTTTTTCTATCGTGAAATTTTTTAGGAATCGTGTTTACACTCCGTAGGTATAGTAATTAGTGTATATCCTCAATTTTACTATATGTTTTTTCCATAGTGATTGATCCAGCACTTTCACTGTGGAATGTGGAATCATCCAAAGCCATTCGAGGTTGATAGACTTAACAATTCAGTTTAAGATAATTGTTCCTGTTTCTCCATATAACATATAAATTGAATAGATAAAAACTAAATAATTTACTTATGAAGTTGTTACTATTAATTTATAGTTTTATGTGTTTGATAATGTTGCAGTAGGAACATAACTACAAAATCAAATCAAATTAAAATGAAAATATACTATAGTAGCAGTAGAGCTCCTTGGGAAAGAGTTCGTCCAGGGAAGTACTGCCATCGCACCTACTTCTGCCGCCAAGCAGTAACGAGCATTATTGAGTTTCGTTTTGAAAGGTAAGAGTACTGGTGAAATTACAGGCACATAGAACTTGTGAACTTATGTCTCGGGGTGACTGGCATACTGGCAGTGCCCCTCAGATCTTTATGATTTAAAGATCTGAGTGGCACTGCAACTGTTATGAACAGGAGTGACGCTTACCATTAGACGCACGACTTGTGCGTCTCGTCACTTGATATCGTAACAAAATGCTATAAGTTATTAGTCCCTGCATAGTGCATAGTGACGGCACGAGCAAGTCGTACGCCTGATGGTAAGCGACATGCCTATCCGTGATATTTGCAGTGCCGGTCAAAGCTTTGAATCGCAAAAAACTGAGGGGCATTGTCACAGCGCATGTCACCCTGAGACATAAGTTGACAAGTCCCATACGCCTATAATTTCACCAGCACACTTACCCTTCAAAACCGGAACGAAGTAATGTTCACATTACTGTTTGGCAAAAGAAATAGGTAAGGTGACAGTACTTCCTTGGACGAACTCTTTCACAATGAGCTCCACTGCTAGTTAAATACAAAATAAACGTATAGAAAAAAAACGAATTTCCTTTTTATTTCTATTATATATATTTTTATATATATTATGAAGTCAATAGCTTCACGAAAGATTCAGTTTGTTACCACAAAGTTTCTATATCATATTATTATTATTATACTTACGGCACAGGCTTCATCTTACTTCCATCCATCGATCTATTTAAAATAGATAAGAAATATATGGTGGCCCTACTTTGAAGACGGTCGCACCCTTGTCAGACAGTTAACAAGTTCTTGTTTTATGGCCCGTGTCCTTATTATAGAATATAAAATTTTAAGCCACTATAATGAACTAAATAATGCTCCACAACTCAGATTGGTTTACTCTGTTCCCAAAAATAACATATTACAATGAAATCTTATGATGGTCTATCAAGGCGTCCAGAAAATAAATAAATAAACTAATGCAAATCGTGTTTTGAAAACATTATAAATGAACCTTACGGTTACGGCCTACGACCTTAAGTATCCTACAGTACCTACTATGTATTGGTAAATTGGGCATATTATAATAAATTGGGGTTGTGTGTCGGTATTACATAGCATTTCCTTATACTAATATTATATGGCAATGGCAAGTGACACGGGTAAAAATATTAACTTTTTCTGGTATTACTCGAGCGGTGCCCTCTTAATATAAGACAGATGCTAAGCAAACAGACTGGCACTACGCACTTTTCCCAATATTTTCCTGTCTGTTTCCAAAATTAGTTGTTTTCCATGTGCAGATAATGATTACTTTTAGTAGAAGAAAGTGTTTGTCCAGGGAAGTACTGCCAACTTACCTATTTCTGCCACCAAGCAGTAATGTAAGCATTATTGCGTTTCAGTTCTGAAATTTAAGGGCGCTGGTGAAATTACAGGCACATAGGACTTGTCAACTTATGTCTCAGGGCGACGGGCGTAGTGGCAGCGCCCCTCAGATCTTTGTGATTTAAAGCTCTGAGAGGCACTGCAAATGTTATGGACAGTACTACACATAGGACTACATATAAAAAATCCTGTATCAGCGACTACTCAGGATGTGTCCTTCGTACAGACGACATGATTGTCCGTTTGATATGCTAATGTATGAGATTCCTCATCTAAAATTTACTTTGAAGATACCGGTAGTTTGAAGAAGAATTTAGTCTTTTGTCTTTTGGTGAACGTA
>NW_020653850.1:12512147-12539407 GCF_003589595.1 Hyposmocoma kahamanoa
ATGGAAGAGGTATATAGGTGACACAGGTACAGAGATGACAGACGTATATAGTTTTATCGTTTTATATTTATATATCTTTTTTATATTCGTATGAATTATTTCTTTATTAAAAAGGAATAAGCAAAATACATGGAATTATTTGGCACACTAAACTCCCATGTCAAAATTAGCATCACTTTGGAAATTGAAAAGAAATGTACACTAGCATTTTTAGATGCGTTAGTGGAATTTTGATGGTGGAAGCACACACTCCAACAAATGAAACGTTATTCAAATCAGTTAAGTTAAGTAAGGTTATCACTAACTAACAAAGTAATAACTAATAAAGTGATCTTTACGCACACCACCTGCCACAAGAGTAAAAGCACGTCAAAACTTTGGTGGCGGAAAGAAAAACTTGAGAGACATCGGTGACGCCCCGAAATCTCGAGGTAGGAGAAAGTCGTTGGCAGCGAAACAGGGTAGATCATAGACCAAACAAGATATATCTGTCCTTAAAGCTATCTACTGCCACTTGCCAGTCAATTTGTGTCGATGGAGGATGTAACTGCTCCGAAATAACCTGTAACTTGTAATAGCCACGTTACCCCACTAAAAAAAATATACTGTAGATTTAGCTCCCAGGAAACATTTATGTTATAACAATGACAAATCTATATATATGAATCCCCTTTCCGCATTTTAGTTTCCATGCAATTATAACTTACCCCACAAAACGGTTGTGATAACAAACTCTGCAACCTTAGCTGGTCACAAAGTTTTTTCCCTCCCCAATGTTTCGCCATAAATATTATGGCAGCAAACAAGTCTCTATATGTCGCCGGATATTGGCTACAAGCAACCGCGAGTCTGCCTATCAACCATCTCTGGGTTTCCGCGTCGTTTAACATCCCATAACTATAACATATAAGATCATTATGAACAACATTATTTTGAAGTAGAGTTGGTACTATCTTTAACCGTTTGGAAGGACAATATTGCTTGAAACCGTTTTGAAAGTCAACCGAGAAAGATGATATGTATCTTTTGTGGACGCGATGTCCCATAATTTTTCATACATATTTTCAAAAACTTTTTTATTGATGAACTATATAACTAATTTGCTGGTTATTAAGTTTAAGGATCATGAGACCTTTATACATCTGTCTTTAAGTCTTAAGTGACTATGTTTATGTATAGTGGCTACAAGGAGACACGAATAAACATGCCTTCGCAGTGAACGTCAAATTAAAATCTCCGCAAAAGGATTCAATAATTTTAATTGCCGATTTATCGGCCGAGTAGCCGCAGGGACACTTTCTGGATCCGTACGGTTTATTAAGCCGTCAGCCGTATAACGTATGAGGCCTCGTGTCCCGCAGATGACACGGTAAGCCACCCATTCGCGACAGCTTAATGATAACCGTTCACTTATTATTTCATTCATTATATACTTAAAAGTACAACTACAGAGTAGACGAAGATGGGACTTTCCATACTGTAAGATTATTTTGTTTTAAGCGGTCTTTCTCTTGTCTATAGGACATTAGCTAAATGTACTAAGCTATTTACTTGTTGTCATTTTGCATTTAGGCAATACCAACTCAGTCTTACGCGGAAGATGAAAACAAATTACTTTCACAAATACAAATTATTTCCATACGCTAAAAATTTTCGTTGTTTCTTTAAGCGACCGAGTTTTTGTAACTTTTTGGAATTCCATTTTAAAACCTCTCTTAATATACACCCACCTCACCACGCAATTTCAATTTTAAATATATATTTTAAGCTATCTTTATCCTAACAAGTATTACATTATACATTCGTGAGCCACGAACGAAAAATGTTAAGATATGAAAAAAAGATAAAATATTTTTTTCCGTTATCAGACTCAATGGCGTAGACATAACAAATGTATCTGTAAGTAAATACTTACAATAGGTACGTTAAATACACAGTTTCTTTGAGAATATAATTTATCTGTCATAAGCATTTCATACAATGTTAACACACCGTCCAAACCACAAAAGTTTGAAAAGTTGTAAAGATTTTTTGTCAATAAATTTCAACTGTGAAAGTTCCGAATAAACTCTATCTACATAGTTGGAATAAAGATGTGTAGAATGCAAATGCTCTGAATTGAATTTTTACATCCATTCAAATCTATGTATAAGTCTGAATTCTACTTGAGCTTTGAAGTGCCCAGACTTCAAAAATAAACTTTTAAAGAGACATTTTATAGACACCAATTTTGTGAAGACGTTTTGCATTGTACCTACATTTATACATTTTCTTAATTTAAACAAATCAAAACTAATTTATGTAATAGCAAAATAAATTTATACTAATACAAATATCCAAAATCAATCTAAGAATCAACTACAGAGGATTAAAAAGTACATTGGCATGATCATCGCTGACATTTTGCGTTACGTATACACAAAAACATCTGAATGACAATTTAGTTACAATTAAAATTCCATAATATTCATAAACAACACAAGGCACACAGGATACTTACATCGCGAGATTGCTTGTCAAATAGCCATTGAGAGCATTTTCAAATGAATGTGATTAAGATTTCATAAAGAAGAATTTAGATCATTCCGTATTTTGGAAGAGCTCTTCTTGAAACAAAAAATCCCTATACCAGTCTTCCAGAATGTATTTGCGTCACAAGCTTATTGTGCTGGTAAAAAAGCGTAGAATGTAATGTTAAATATAGAATGTAATAAACACGCGTATTTGGGTTTTTATGATATACATCTTCAATTCGTCTATCTAAACAAAGCACTTCTCGATATAGTAAGTTACAAAATAATCTATACGGAACTAAAACTGTCGAAGATATAATGCGTAGAGAAATCGAGACGGGTACATGAGTGCGCCTGATTTATGTTACCATATATAACCTTATGATCCTTGATCTTGAATTGTATTGCTTCTTCAGCAGAAATACAACCATAATGTTTGCATACATACCTACTTCAGAAATTATAGGATTCTTACAAATAAAGTCGGTTATAGGGTTAGAACGCCATTATTTCCAGAATTGTTACGACAATTTTTTCCCGCTCCTAACTATCGTAAAATACATCAATTTCCACACCGTACAAGGAAACACTCTTCTATAAACATTCTTTTACGTGTCCTGAACATAACAAGTTACATTGAGACATATTATGTCAGTATCTATGTGAGGAAAATCCTTCATTTTGGCTCACTCGCGTTCGGATCTTGGATGTTTTCTTGACACGAGGTGAAACATGACATCAATTATCTTTTTATTGAACGGATTCTTAAAAGGATTTTCTGTGCTACGTGCAAGTGAAGAAATAACATTTGTCTTGTTACGTCAAATATTCACAGAAAATATTACGGGGCCAAATAGAGTACACAGAAGACCTTCTTACAACTTCTTAAATCAAGCCACGTGTACGAAGCACGTAATTACTGCACACTTAATTGTCTTTTAAATACAGTTAATGAACAAAGTCTTGCAATTTTTTTTTAACGTCCAGAATTTATTTCGTTAATTCAATTAAGCGACGAGCCTCCAGATCTGCGGTTGGTCTGATTTAAATGATGAACAAATTTAATAATAGAAATATCTATTAGCAACGGAGCTTTTTTTAAGTAAATTTTCATTTCTTAGATATTCTTAAATAGGACGTACTTTAAACAAAAGTGTATAACAAAAAGTAGAAAGAAAGATATTTAAAAACACAAAGTGCACGAATTAATAATGCGAGTGAGAAGATGAAACTAGAGGAACGTCTGAGTGGAAGAGAGCGGCGCGGACAACGGTGATGGTGGGCAAAGGGGATCAGAATGTGCACGCGGCTTGATGGAAGAGTCATGGTCGTCGGGCGGCGGGGGCGGGGGCGCGCCACTGCTGCGCACGAGATCGCTGCCGTTAGTATTAGAAGCAGCGAGTGGAGCAGCCGGCCCAAGAACCGCCAAGCTAGACCCTCGGCAGCTCCTAACCCTCACTCGCCACTACTACCCGGAAGGCGGATGGGGCTGGGGCGTGGCAGCCGCAGCAACTCTCGCGCAGATGCTAGCGCATGGTCTACACCAAGCCTCTTCGATACTCGCTGTCGAGGCAGTAAGGAGATTCGGCCCGGAGGTGCGAATGCAGGCTGGTATGTAATTTTTCTCAATAAAATAATAGTAAATATCAAAAACCAACGACGATTTGTCTCATACAATACATCTTATGAAATGCCACTTATTACCACATGTTCCATAGTTGTAATTCCATGCCAAATAATTCACATTGATCAGTAGATGGAACTTTTACCTCAAAAAGGACTTCATACGCTATATCTGGGTTTCTTAACCTTTTTGTTGTCATGAACCCGTCTTATATTTTCAAAGTGCCCACGGACCCTTTCCGAAAAGATGACGAAGAAATAAGACTCATGGGTTGCTTGAAGTCGAAGGTAGGCACGTCTCGCTCGCTCCAGTAGTGGATGACCGTCAAATTATATTTATTCACAACATATTGTGTGCTAATTTATTTATTGATGCATAATGTTAGGTAAGCTCGCCCTGGACCAACGGTGTTCATAAGGCGAACCCCTTAGGGGTCCATGGACCACAGGTTAAAAAACCCCGCGCTTTATATATTTGTTCACCAATTTGATAAAAAGTTGTCGACTTGGACGGAGGCCAACTGCTCGCGGCCATGTCCCACGTGAAGACAATAAGTTCATTAATTAATACGTCTGTCTGATGTCTGGCCCAGCCACAAATATCAAATTGCCTCAGTATGAACAAAAAACGTTTGATGAAATTTATATTGACCCGTATTTTTTTTTTTTGTATTGATTGCGTTTTGACATATTGAATCACTACAGCAGCATTACCGAACTAATAACAAACGATTAATATAATAACAATAAATATCTGATTTTACAATATTGAATAGCAGTAGAGTAGGTACCTTGGAAATAATTACTCTAGAAAAGTACTATGACTTTAGCTCCTTTTGCCGCCAAGCAGTAATGTGAAGTAATGTTCACATTGGCGGCAGTAGCGCAGTAACCTGCGTCACGGTTTTGAAGAGTAAAAAGTGCTGGTGAATTTACAGACACATGGGACTGTTCAACTTATGTCTCAGGGTGACTGGCACAGTGGCAATTCGCCTCAGATCTTTGCGATTTAAAGCTCTGAGCGGCTCTGCAAATGTCACGGATAGGCATCCACAAGGCGCACGACTTGTTCGCCCCGTCACTTCGTTTCATTTTTCTTATTTTAAATGATGAACATTTTGACATATTGAATCAGTAGGTACATCATTACTGAACACCAAACATTATCTGATTTTACATTTATCTCTTTAAAGTTACCTAGTCCTAGGGGACTTTATGCGGTTTGAATGTGGAAAAGTTTTGCTCGTTACGTTCTAATATATTCCGCTCCGTGTATTAAACAGTACGATAGTTGAGGCAATTTGTTTGTGTCCCCGCTTTCACTCTCGTCCCTTGCTGATGCTAGTTCATCGCTCCTTCCCGTAGACGCTTTTATGATTTCCCACGTTCAAATATTTTTCTCTACGCATGTAAATACACTCGAGTGAATCACAAGGCCTTTCAAACTTTGACAATACGCGGGATCATTTTACGTGGAGAAAAATGACAACATTTCTCACAACCGACTTTGTTATTGCACAGACTAATGCTACGACAAATTGAAAGTTACGATATAAACTAAACATAAACTAGACTCCAGAGAATGCATGCTACACCGTAATTCTGTTTCTACTTGCCAAGCATCACTAAACAAATAATTTTTGAAAGAATGAGATAACAAAACATAAAAAAGTGTATTTTTAAATAAGACAAATTTATTAAGGAATTTGTTATAGAAAGTAACTCAATATTAGTCACGGAGGTAGTCTTGTAAAATATAGAAGTCCGTGGCCCTGAACATCAATTCGGTTTGCGTGTCATTTATCTGGTCCTTTTTAAGGCTTTTCCTTTTCTACTTTGTCTAATTTCAATCAAGGAAATCAACGTTACTTAGTTGTAGAATAAATGTATATGTCTTTCTAGTTTTTTTTACTATTAGTGACAGTAGAGCTCCTTGTGTAAGAGTTCGTTCAGGAAAGTACTGCTACCTTGCCTATTTCTGCCGCCAAACAGTAATGTGACCATTATTGAGTTTAGGTTTTCAAGGGTAAGGCTGTGAAATTACCGGCACATGGGACTTTTGCAACTTATGTCTCAAGGTGACGGGCGCATTGGCAGTGCACCTCAGATCTTTGCGATCTAAAGCTTTCGCTTTTCGGCGCCGCAGCTGTTATGGACAGAAATATTTTAAAACTAAGTCTCTAATAAAAATGCAAAATATATCTTCTGTTTTTTTATTAAATACACATACTTTAACACATGAGTAAGTTGTAACTTCTCAAAATTAAAATCTTCAGTAAAAATAAAACTGCAGACATATTTTAAAGTAATGTATTCTTCTGACAATAATTGTTTTTTTTTACTGCGGCCATGAGAGTTAAGTTCTTGACAGTTCTCTTACGTAGTTACAATTAGCACCTAATTCTAATAATATCTAGAATAAATGTTATTATAGTCATATTACTTATGTGTAAACTAAGGAAACATTAAAATTATTTCATTGCAATTGCATATATAATAAAATAAACAGTATTATGTACATTTATTGATTTATTTAATAAGAACCAACGCAAAAACAAACTTATTAATATAAAAATAATTTTGTTAGGAGCCATACACCTTGTGTAAGTAATCTTACACAAAATTGTCCGAAAAATAGTGAATAGTTTGACAATGATGACAATGACGCGCAGCAACGCCTAGTGATGTCGGAAATACGATAAGTTACGTCACCTGTTAACAAATGCAATTGATCAACCTATCTCTAACTCACGCAGCTAGCGCGGCAATCTACCGGCAAACAGGAAAATATGTAGTTCGTATTATATATGTACTACTTATTTTATTATTTGGAGCTATGTATGTTAACGCTACAACGGGTTTATGCTTTATTAATAATAATAATAACGCACACACTCAACATAGCCCCGCACTAGGGAAACCCTGTGTCGAGAGTGCCATGGACACACACATAGACAACCACAAATTACACCGAAACTCTCGATAGAAATAAATGTAGGCCATACAAATAATTCTTCCGGCCCCGGAATCGAACCTGGGACCTCTGCGTGGCAGTTCGACATGGTAACCATTTGGCCACGGAGGCACAACGGAGGGTAATAAAACTAAAATTGATTTTCCAAAAAAATTTGCAGTGTAAATATTTGTATAAATTGTAATTTATTGTGTTAGTTGCAATTTTGTGTAAATAAATGTGTTTTTACGGGGATTCTTCCTGCCGACATTTATAGCTATGTCTCGGAATAATTTTTTTACTAATTAACCACTCGTAGAGTACGGTTGACAATGCAACGTAACCTCACGATTGAATAATTGTACCTAACAATACCTAACAAAAATAGTTTTTTTTCACGCATATTTCAAGCATAATGTTCACGCATTGATTCTATTTCACAGGACAAAAATAGATAGTGTTTATTCATATTAATTCAATGTTGATCGGTGTATATTTTCAGCCCTTTTAATTATATTAGCGAAACATGACTAGATGAATACCAAGGCTCTGAAACAGAGTGATATTTCGATGAAATCAGATTTCATCAGTAACGTCGGTAGGGGTCGCAGTTAAGACAAGTGCGTCGTAAAAATAACAGTCTATAAATACACTTAATGGGCGTTGGGAGTCGTCAAGAGTCGATTACTCGGTGAAATGGAGCATTATCTTTGTATCTGGTGACCAGCAGAAGCGGCGTATTCCTTTGGTAGTCTCCTTTCAATGCAATCTGCGGCAAGCAAAAGCCTACTTTACGAGCCTGTTTGTCAAAAGTACCAACATTCTCTACAAAGTCATGCTGCGTTTGCGCCCGATATATCTTTGTAAAATTGCGTCTATAAAAACGACTCAAAAGATAGTCAATGAAAGCTAAATCTTCCAACCGCTGCTGAGTAAGACGTTCTAAGATAAGATGTTTTCTTATATCCATTGGATTCTTATAAGACTTGAAGTTGGTACTGTGTACGTAAATTACGGTCTGGGGCAAAACATCTTGAACTCGAACTGTCTAACTTGCAGATTACGGAAAACTAAGTAAGACCGAATGTTGATTTTCAATTTTAATTGTAGGACCGGGGTCCTTTGTTAATGAAGAGAAAAGTTGGTGCATACGATCAGGAACGCAAATAAAATCAAGGGTAAAAATAAGTACATGCACCGTACAATCTCACGCATGCCTTAATGTTATCGTAGATTTAGGAATTAAGCATTGTATACATTATAATGTAATTATTTGTCATCGTTACAGATTTAGGATCATCAATTTTGTAAATATATACTGTTTCGGTATATAAAATAAACTATTAAATCAGTCAGTAGTAGAATCACTGCCAATCGTTTAAAGTTTTTATCATTACATTTGTTTATTTCTTGAAATGATTAAGTGCTTTCTTCATAAAAATATGATATGATATTTGGTCAAGTTTTTTGACAGGAAGGAAAAAGAGTAAGGCGGTTCTTATAGACAGAGCGGGACTCGCACGACAATACTACCGTAATATCGCATTGACTTTCATAACAGCTTACAGGATCCACGCTACAGCGGCGGTGATGCAGAGAGCAACTCCAAGCAAACGCAAAGTTAAAGTTGTAGCGTAATTTTTTTAAACCTACTTTTGTAAACGTTTTAAGTATGTACACTGTTATTGATTGTTACAAATTCTGTATATATATTTAAATACTTGTTAATAGTCACTTATTTATAAGCATTAATTAATTTTAAGTTTCAAGGCACGAAACGCAAAACAACTTTGCTGCCGAGTGAAACACACAACTTTTCACCTCACTATAGCGAGGAAAATGTAAACAAAATAATTCAATAAACAAAATTAGTTATCGTTGTCAATTAATGTCAACAATAATAAGAATAAAACAAAAGCACCAACGTCACTTTAATTTCAACAATAGAATAAAATATACCAACGGATTTATATCACATAAATAATATACGAAAAATCGCGTAGTTGAACGTGTGTTAAAAGAAGATTCTTTTATTCCTCGAAAGAAAAAGTTTAGGTGCAACACAGTCCATCGTTAAGTTCGAATTTGGAAAACGCTTTTGCACGCAGATTTCTAATGAGAAAGAAAGCCTTTTCGAGCTGGTGAAAAATATATTGTGTACATGTGGTTACCTGCGTATTATAAGAATACCCGCTATTGCAAGTGTAAACGTATTTCGCACTCTTGATATAATAATAAAGTCGCATCTGCAAAATGACGACTTTCCAGGAGAGAGGTTAATTGATCTACGAACGAAATTAGTGGATAACATGTTTAAGTTGAATATAAAGCTAATAAACAAAAGCAAGTTTAGTGTACTTCAAAATTCTATAAGACTTCCTACAGCTCAAAACTTTTGTCTCAAAATAAAAAATGTTCCTCTTACTGACTGACTTTATACAGAAAACGTAATCAAAATAATAAAATACGTACTAAAACACAGCAACATACGATTTAAATTAAAATGACACACTTCCGTACCTTTGGGAAACTTACAGAAAATATTTATAGCTATGTACATTAAATTGTACAACTTTTTAAATATTTTTCACAAGTTTGCAACTCATGTAACATAGTTTGATGCCACGAGTTTTGAGTTAACGCTATGAGAAACTTCTTGCGTGAAATAACATTCCGTTTTCCAACGAAGTGAATGATTTTCCAGTTTCAGCTTAGGGGAGATTGTATGTACTGTATTATATACAATAAACCCTTTTAATTTTTTAAGGCTAATAGTGTAAGTATGAAAGGCGGCTGAAGAGCAATCTGCCTGTATGATATAAAAGACGACTAAAGCTACTTCTCAATATGAAATGTACATAGGAAACATAAATAGAAAATGCGCCTATAATATTTGTTAGAAAAGAACCTTAAACTTCTTCATAGCAAATTAATAACACAGTGATATTCCGCGTGGCAACCGTATAATTTTTTACTCCATTTAATTACATTTCTGATTACACACAAGTTGTGGGGAGATGGTGGTGAGGGAACGGTTGGTAGCGCGCGTAAAAATGCTTATTGCTAAATGTATCCCTACCGGTCTGTTAAAAAACAAAGGTTCATTTTTAAACATTTTGGGTTTTTCTTCTTCCATTTTACCCACAGACCACATAAATATTAAATACTAGTAATAGACTGGTTAGTGCGCGGGGTGCGCGTTACCCAGCTTATGACCAGACGGTGATATGAATGTCAACAGCGCGTCAGTCGTCGTTCAAATGTGATATATGATTATTTTGTAGAAAAAATTGAAATATTCCGAATTGTGCCATTATATCATGTCGCCTAAAAAGCCAAAGTTTAAAAAATACTCCGGGAGTGATTTCATTTCATCGGTAAGTACTAAAACACCGTATTTTCCAATATTTTGAACAAAACAATTCTATAATTTCGAAAGAAAACTATTTTCTTGCAACCCGGTAATAACAATATACATTTTTTTGTTAGGTTGCCAGCCATCGCCGCCGTCAAAAGAACAATTCGAATGACGCTCAATTAATTGCACTAGTGTGTCGGTTTACACTTGGTACTGGGTCCGCAATGAGATTGGAGATTTTCTTTCCTTTATCTACATGATTCCTATCTCCCTACTTGCTTATTATATGTCACCTTCGTCCGCTTGAGTTCTGAGTTTTATCACAGGCATGATTTACATTTACAGTTTTTGTATTTTTTTTTTTAGTTTCCCGCCGGATCCTTTTCAAAGGAGAAATGGACTGAAGTAACAGGCAGTAAAACCTGGGACCTCCTAAATGTAGCACCATTTGCTATAGGCATGTTATGACATCACATTAAATAATTTACATATGAATAACAACCGAAAAATTCATTAAGAAATAAATCATTTGGTTACCATTTGGCCTTTACAAATTATAGACCACACCTAAATGTGAAAACATTTCTGAAGCATTGTCAGATATTTTTCGTCAAGTTTTCATGAAACAAATGATTCGCTTCTTCGCCTTCGAAAATAAGTATCTTCATTTTCTTGACAAGCTTGTCGACGCTATAGGTGTAGTCATGTTCAGTCAGTTAAGAAAGAGGTAATTGTTGAACTAATATCGATGTCTTTACTTTCTCAAACTCGTATCTCACAAAGAGTGATTGCAAAACTTCCTATTTATTTTATATTTCTTATCAAGGGTGTTAATTTGGATGCATTACTTTAAGAATAGGTAAATGCCAGTGTGTTAATATGAAAGAAATGTGATGTGAAATCAGCCGCAAAATTTGTATATACAATCCAATTTTTGCGACGATATATCATATTTCAGGGAGAATAAAGATTTTTATTGTGACTGTGTTTTAATATTTCAACCCCAGTGATCGGATTGACTTGAAATCTAGTAGGTTAATGAAAGTACGATGACAGTATAATAAATCATTAATACTGTGATTGTAGCAAGTAGCTACGTATACGCTCATGCCTGCGTAGCTAATATCAATTAGTATTTGCGTGTAGTAAAACCTTATGCGTATTTGGTAACAAATGTGTGCATGTAAAAGTCGGCTACGCTAGTTCTCAAAGAAATAGCTTTAAATGCCGTTTCCATACACTCCGTGGTTAATCCTAATTATAGCAAGTATAAAGCAATGCCTAGTTCAATATTCCGCTAGTTATGAAACATAATGTCGATATCAATTACATGTCACATCCCTATCCGTAGATTGTCAACTTTTTGCTTTTGTTCCAAGAAGTTTATGTTCATAAGATTCTTAACTTTTATGTGACTAGTAATGATAAAACCTTATTAAATCCAAATAAGTTCCAATTTATTTCAACAAAAGTTTTTCATTATTGTCTATTTTCCTTTGATAATATATAACCAATCAAAATTATATTATCTTAGTACTAATGTAAGATTACGTTTTCAAATGTGTGCGTGTGCCGACACCGGTTTTGATACAAAAGTTGCTTGATACCATTTTCATTCTTTTCTTTCTTCCGTGATTTTACCTTAGAGGATGGAAAAAAATAAAAGAAAGGAGCTGCCCTAAGTACAGAATCAACGTGCATATTACCAAAATTTGAAAGTTACAAATGGCGGATTTCTTTAGTGTTGTACCATAATCTATCGATAAGTCATTATCGACATGCAAATGTATAGCTTGAATTTTTGTTTCTTTAGTTTACTGTAACCAAAGTATGCCTAAACAAACACAAGTCTGATAATTTAATCTCGAGTGGTATATTATTATAAATGTCAACACACATTTTTAAACTTCAAAAAAAAATTATTTTCAACATTACAACTGGTAACTTATTTAGTAAAAGTCACCAAACTGCTGTGCAGTTTGTTGGCGACATGCGAATTCTTGCTTAATTATACCTACTTTACTTGTATTTAACATTACGTAGTATTAATTGTACTTACTAAATAAAATATAAAAATTACTTTAAGAGGTACGCCTTTAACCTACGTTTTAGTACATATTTACATAACGTAAACCAATAAACCTAAATAAATAAACCTAATACCAATAAACCTAATGATGGAATAGCATTGTCATGTAATCTAGTTACATTTAAAGTTCTGTTAAAATTTGACTCTTCAAAATGAAGCGAAGAAATGAAGATGGTCTTTGATCCAACGTTTATATTCGGCAGTCCTATGATTTCCAATCCAACCATTCTTTCTTCCTTTTTTCATTTCTAGGAAAACTTGAAATAATAATAATAAAACAATAAAAACCTCATAGTGAATTGTTTTAATAACAGAATATCGATAATATGTATGCTTACAAGATCAAGACTATCTCAAAATAATCGTTAACAACAATCATCAAAATATACAAACAAACAGGCAATCTAAAGTAACAAAAGCAAAATTTGGCAAGATTTATAAATAAACTACTTAAATAAGTCTAATTACATAAAATATTCGGGCTATTGTGTGATTTATAGACAAAAAAATAACACATGCCTGTGCAATGTAACATTCGATTGATTTGCAGTTTTTCTAAAGCCGCATCCTTTAATGCTGCAGCGTCGCATTTTATTAATACCTAATTATTCTCACTGTCAATATTTTTGTCCAATTTAATTATAATACATGTGAATAATTCAATAATACATTTGGAAAAACATTTGTTTTGACATTTGATGTACTTCCCTTTGACAACGGTATCATGTACCTCATGTACTTGAAATGGCCACGGTTGGCATTTAAAATGACGTTACGAATTTTCGATTCCCGTGTTTGACACAGACCAATGTAATGCTATCTCTTTTGGCTTAAGACGGCACGTAATAGTTAAACAAAGACAATAATATGTTTATATTTTCGACGACGAAATGCATCATATACATATAACGTCTGATTTATATATGTCAACGTAACATGTCCTTTAGTTTCCATAGTCTAAGGATTTTACCCACACACAACGAAACATAGTAAACAAACGAATGTCATTAATTTTGAAAAAAATAAAAAGTAGCGGCCAATATAATTTTTTAATTGGAAATAGTCAAAAGAGATTACCGTCAGCCACCCCTCGTAATTTATGGGCATTTGTCATTTTAAAATTTATTTGTAAAAAGAACTAAGTACGGCTGAAATCACTTTCTAACAAATAACAATAATTGAAATGTGATCATACGCTTTTTATTGTCATAAAACCTACAAGTATTTTTGTAGCCTTACAGCTACCTTTTTAAACCGATTAAAAACCCTCAGAGGTTTTAAAACGCTAAAGAATCGTAAATGAATAAATGAATGGCAAACGCTAAAAATCCCTCTCGTCCCACATCACGCACAGGCTTATTATTACAAACATTAATCACCGCTTTATTTGATTCCAGACACTTTTTCAGCTTAAATTAATTTGTCCGTTAAACATAAAAAATTTGTCGTACCTACATCTTATATATATGTATAAGAGTCGTCCATTTAATGTTACTAAAGCTCTTTTTAAGCGTTTTTAAAGTCATAATAGTATAGCAATTTTCTACATTTTTAAAATGAAAAAGCTGTTATATATTTTATTATTACATATGTCTGATACTGACACTGGTAATGTCGCACGAATATCACAATGAGAGTTTTACTAATTGAAAAATGATTTATTACGGTTTTTATTAAAAGTCGACTTTTATTTATTTTATTTATTTATTTCAGACAATCAACAGCGTTTCTTAAGTATATAAAACAGAGTAAATAGTGTTTATTAGTAAGGCCAAAGGTTTGGTTGGCATATTTATTTATATATGTCGCTATGAAGGCTATGACATTTTAATGTGAAAAAAAAAGAAAGAGTCCGGTACAGTATCCTTTGGCAGAACTTGTTGAACAGAAGTGCCGCTTATATTTTAATCAGAAGGCAGTAGAGCGTTTGCATGGCGTGACACATATTTGATATTTTATACTATTTTTAAATAGCTATTTTTTGCCAAATGGTTACGCTTATGTAAGATTTTGAATTGTAATAATTTCACAATATAGTGACGTAATTCTGTTCAGGAACACAATGGAACACGCATTTAATTAGCACAAAATACAACGTTCTTTTTTTGAAACTCTATAGTTCTGAGTACAGAAATATAATAATTTTTTTCAGTTCAGTAAAGTGCACAATGGACAAAAGAATGTTGGTTCAGAACTATAAAGAACGCCTTTGTGACATGGTTTATTAAATTATAATTGAGACATTTAAGTACAGGAGTAGAAATAGTTATTTGTTATGCAAGGCTGCAAAGTTGTTGTTTGCCGCGAGAGCTTGTATTGAAACCTGAGCAAGCGAAGGAAGCTAAGATTGAACCACGAGCAAAGCGAGTGGTTCAAATCTAGATTCCTGAGTTCCTGGTTTCAAGGCAAGAAACGCAAAACAACTTTGCTGCCGAGCGAAACACACAACTTTTCACCTCACTATAGCGAGGGAAATAGTAGATGAAAGAAAAACATTTGAACTATAAAACCTTTTTAATGAAAAGATTATGTTTTCTTGCTTGTACTTTTATTTTGTGTGATTAAGTGATTATTGAAATTATTTTAGCTCTTCGAAGAAATAAAATAATTTGGTAAACACAATTACTTATCATTGTCAATTTAATGTCAACAATAATAAGAATAGAAAAAACACAAACGAATTTATGTTACATAAATAAGTAATGTACGACATATCGCTTAATTGAACGTGCCATTATCTTTTTTTTTTTTTTCATCGAAAGTTAGGTGCACCACAGTCCGCGTCGTCAAGTTCGAATATCATAAACCTTTTCCACCCTAGCTTGCAAAAAACGCTTTTGCGCGCAGACTTTTAATGAGAAAAAAGCCTTTCTGAGCTAGTGAGATGAAAAGTAAATTTAACTGCCTCCTTAGCCGAACGGTTACAATGCTGGACGCAGCTGCTGCCACGCAAAGGTCCCGAGTTCCATTCCCGAACGGGAGAAATGTTTGTATCGCCCACATTTATTTATCTCGTGAGTTTGGATAATTTGTGGTTGTCTATAGGTATGTGTGTCCATGGCACTATATCGCGATAGGGGTTCCCTAGTGCGGGGCTATGAGTACGTGCGTTATTAAAATCTTACTGTTGATGCCGGCTCAGTACCAGTAATATCATGATTATGTTACCATGATATTCATATATTTTTTGTGAAAGTACTCCACTAGTTTGTAACTATTATGGATACAAATATTGAACAAACACAAAGAAAATTCACTCGGTCTGGCTGGACACGAACCAGCCACCTCGCCATATCGGGGTTGTATTCGTGTCCAGCCCGATCAAAAGAATTTTTCTTTGTGTACCTTCGACCTTTGTATCAATAATAATAATAATAATAGTAACACAAAATTGCTTGAAAATTTAGGTAATTTGGATTGAGTCTAGAAACCCTTGCTGATTGCAAATCCCCTGGAAACAGACACGCCGACGATTAACAATGAAATTAGTTTAAAAAATACATTGCCGTTCTGAAATCGAAACAACATTAATTCAAAATAACGTCACTATGTCGGGTAATTGAGTGAGTAAGGACTCAATATCCATACCCTGTGCAGAAAAGGGCGAAAGGCTAACGCGATACAAAACGTTTTTAGGCTCAAATCGCCTGTAAAATACTAAATCAGGATTCCGCTCATGACCGAAAACAGTTCTCCTTGTTTCGATTCTAAAGCTGCTACGAATGTGTTGTACAATACGGAAGTTAGATTTGAACGACAAATCTTTTTCCCTCTTTACCCTGCTAAAGATATCAACGGCATCGTATTGCCTTTAAAAACTTATATCATCATTGTCTTGCTAAACCAAAGACACCAACGGTCTTGTTTTGAAATTATAAATCATTACGACATAAAGATCCTAAAAAAATAATATACAAAAAACAAACTTATCTACTTCAGTATAAAATTTACTGTTAAGTATTGTTATAATTAACTGGAATCGGAGGCTTTATAAGAATAATAATAATCATCATTTATTTCGGACTCTAAATCCATAGTGTTAGTTACAAAATAACTTAAAAATTAGTGTTAGTAAGAACTGGGAAAATATATTTTAATATTTATTAATGAGATACTCCTGTAGAAAGGCTCGGGGCGCAGCTACCGGCTTGGTGCTGTGTGCAGCTGCATCCAGCGCCTCACCATCGGAGAGTCCCATCTAGCGGCAAGGGTGTTAAGGATGCGATTCGTACTGCCTCGTAGCCGAGTCAGGAGTGAGACACGACGCTTTCGTCTAACAGAATAAAAGCAATCCGTAGGAGTCTCAGCAAACATAGTGGAGGCACTACACTAACACGTTTTTTTTTTAAAAAAAAAAAAAGGAGTCTCAGCAAACATAGTGGAGGCACTACACTAACACGACAACTTAAACAGCACCCTAAAAGCATTATCTATTCGTAACACAGGTCATTGAACCTTCCTCGGAAGTCAGGGCCTTACAATGAAATGTAACGCTTCTGTTTAAATAAAGAAAAGAAATAATAATTATTATTCTTATCTATTATATTGGACGCACGCTGCAATCAACAGCTTATAAGTATGTTTAGTAATTTTCCTTTATTTTTAAACAATCTATATCATTGGTCCAGATAAACAGGGTATTTTCTCAAAAAGACAGATTTTTGTGGATAGCAATTTTAAAGTTTCTTCTAGCTTTACTTCAGCAGCTATTGTTAATTGGTTCTCCTCACCTATAGGTATTTAAAGCCTACGCATTTAACAGTATTTTCGAATACTTCTTATTCTTATTCAGTTCTGTAGTTTTGACAAAACCCTGAAATTGGTCAGAGGTCTAAAATATTACCCTTTAGAACATAAAATATTTGTGACTCAGACTTTTAACTAAACTATTCGTGCTTAATACTTTTAAATGAAAAATGAATATATTCAATTTGATGAAACTTTGAGGAACGTATCTCAAAAAATCACTCTATACTACAGATTACCGTAACAATTCAATGAAAAAAATATCCCAAAAAAGGTATTGAAATAATCGTCTTCGTTTTAGAAATAAATATTTTTAAAATATGCTTACCTTATAGTGAACACATGCTATGTTTTAGTTTTAATACCCTGTTCAACGAACGATGTCTTAACGACAACAGCATCGTGTGTAACATTGAATACGACTGTGTTGCTTAATGTTTGGGGCCAAATTGTGCAAAAAGTTCAGAGATACTACCCTGCCTTCCGCACCATTTCACATCCTATAATTATAAGACCTTGTTCATTAGAAAGATCTCAATTTTTATAATAGGATTGCATTTTAAAGTAAAACATTCAAATTTTTTAGTTGATACCCTATTCATTCAGTGCAACGATACATATTTTGAAGATTAACCTGATTTATAAATCTTGATATATCAAGATAAAGCTGCGATGGTGATCGGTCCAGCTGCCAATCATTGGGGCTCGTTTATTAGGATCGGCGGCCGCTGATATGACCTCAACACATTTATCATCTCGGAAAGACATTTCGTAATATGGGATCGTAGATAAAAAAGATGAGAGCGAGCATAATGAGATGCAGTATAACGTTTAACTTCTCCTTAAGACCTCGTTTTTTCAGTTGGAGAAGCGAGTTGTATTTTATAAATTGTAAAGTAAATTAAATACATTTTGTGTTATAAAATTTTTATTACGATAGTTAAGAAGGGAATGCTGATAATAACGTAGTGCTAAAATGTTTTAATGATGGTACTTTGCTTTAGGTTATTAGTTCTCACTTAATGTCATCGTTGACGTTTATAAAATGCTTATCAACACATAACGAGACGTAAATAAGCGAAACCCAGGGGTTATAATCACATTTACATTACACGCACTTTCCAGACGCATTGCGCATCTAAAATGTCAAATTAATGCTTTAATGTCACACTTTCGCACTGTGTAATATAAACGATCTACCATTAAATTAGTTTCTTACTTTAATAAACTTACGCACTTTCCTAAAAAGTCATTTAATGGGTACCAGAAGGTTTTTTGGTAACTCAAAGAAGGTCGAGAGGTCATGTTTTCTACATACCGTCTGAATTTATAGATTATATAACTTTGGTCGCTTTTTAGAGGTTCAGTACTTAAGTATGTAACATTTATTCCTAAATTGAGAATACAGTTCCTGAAGTCAGACAATAAAAAACAATATTTTATCTCCATTTTTATATGGAACATAAAATTACCATTTCTTATTGGTTTCTTTAGTTAGTTTTTCTAGCGGTAGGTCCTCTATTTTTTTCCAGTATAAGGTTTTAATATGTTTTGCTGTGGTGACAGGCGCGATAACGGCGGTCGGGATGACGAGCGATTATAATTATCACATTTTTTCTCTACGTGCGCCCTTTCGTGGTTTTTTTTGCTGGATTATGAGAATTTTAATGGCATATAAAATTATAATTTGCAGTACCACAATCTATTGCCTTTTGGTTCCCAATTTCGTAAGCAGTAAAGTTCCTTGTGAAAGAGTTCGTCCAGGGAAGTACTGGCCACCTTACCTATTTCTCCCGCCAAGTAGTAATGTCATTACTGTGTTCCGGCTTTGAAGGGTGCTGGTGAAATTACAGGCACAGGGGACTTGTCAACTTATGTCTTTGCTACCTGAAGCTCTGAGTGGCACTGCAACTGTTATAGACAGGCGTGTAACTTACCATCAGGCGCACGACTTATTCGTCCCGTCACTTGATATTTAAAAATAAAATTACACGTAGGGATAACAAATAGCTTTATTATATAAGTGCCCATGAAAGAGACTCAACAAATGAAGAACTTAAAAAAAGAAAAGATGCAGCAGTCGCCTAGTATTATTAGATTACAGACTTAAATTAAAAGTAATCGAAGACAAGGAATGTCTTAGATAAGACCCGAGCGCAGCTCTGGAACATAATAACGCACACACTCTTAGGGAAACCCTGTATCGCGGGTGCCATGGACACCCACTTAGGTAACCACAAATTACACCCAAACTCACGAGAGAAATAAATGTAAGCCAAACAAATAATTCTCACGGCCCGGGATACGAACCCAGGACCTCTGAAAGGCAGACCAGCATGGTAATCGTCCGGCCATGGAGGCAGTTAACATATACATACAAGTTGATGACAAAAATAATTCGTAAACCGAACCGTATTCCACACAAGTAAGTATTTATTAAAGCAAGTATAGGACCACTTCATTGTATAAAAAGAAGGTGGTCATTGGAGCGATTTAACAAGCTGTACTATAAATCATTACCTATCGACATTGTCGTCTTCGAGATGGGATAAAAAACTATGCTGATGTCAGATATGAAAGGGAAAATTAAAACTAATATTTAATTAAAATTTAATATATATTTAATTAAAATGAATACTATGTAAGTTACGTATATTTGTTTTTCAACCAAACCAACAACGTTTCGGGCTTTTTACAGATCCCATGGTCACGGCTGCCTGAGATGGTAAAGTCATCAAGCAGTTTTTAGGTTTTCGTGATTGTTACACATTGGAAATAAAACTAGTTTTCGGATCTTCATGGCGTATATTTGTTTTTTTCAAACAAACCAACGTTTCGGTCTCTTTACAGACCCTACGGTCACGGTTGATTAATTTTTTTTATAAAACAAATATACTGTATTTCAATCCAAAATCATGTATATTATTTCATTTCCAATAACGAATTTTTATTACTATTGTTAGTTACACGCCCATTACAGTTTTAAACGTTATTAGTGTTAATATTTAATGTATTAATTTAAAGCTCTTTGTGAAGAATTCGTGCAGGGAAGTACTGCCACTTTACCTATTCCTGCCGCCAAGTAGGAATACTGCGTTCCGATTTTGAAGGGTAAAGATACTGGTGAAACCACAGGCACATAGGACTTGTCAACTTATGTCTTGGGGTGACAGGCGCAGTTGCATACCCCTCTGATCTTTTCGTTTTAAAGCTCTGAGTGGCACTGCAACTGTTCATGGACAGGCGTGTTGCATACGATAAGGCGTACGATTTGTTCGTCCTGTCACTTGATATCATAAAAAAACTAATCTCTTATTGCGTCTCCTAATTTTCTATCCTAAGCAACTTACAACTTGAGGGAGATAGAGAATTTCTATCCACAGCTATACTCCACGAAAGCACCTGTTGAAAGCGAGGTTAAAGACCCCAGAGCCAAGCTTACCCGACATTATACCGAAGATATCCCGGACGTCAGCCTGTATGAGATTAGTGTGGCTCTCAACTCAAGAACAACAAAGCGGCAGGCGATGATGGAATCACTACAGAACTTCTGAGAGCGGGCGGCAAGCCGATACTTAAAGCCCTCCAGAAACTTTTCAATTCTGTCATCGTCGAAGGTCAAACTCCCGAACAAGCCGGTATCCGAAAGGGTTTTAGTACCATAGACCACACCCATACGCTGCGGCAGGTTATACAAAAGAACGAGGAGTATAACCGGCCACTTTGCTTAGCGTTTGTGGACTATGAGATGGCCTTTGATTCGATCGAGACCTGGGCGGTGCTGCAGTCTCTCCAAAGGTGCCAAATAGACTATAGGTATATAGAGGTGTTAAGGTACTTATACAAAAACACCACTATGTCAGTCCGATTACCGGATGAGAGCTCTAATCCTATCCAACTGCAACGAGGCGTGAGACAGGGAGATGTGATATCTCCGAAAATGTTCACTGCTGCGTTGGAGGATATTTTCAAGCTTCTGGATTGGAAAGGACTTGGCATCAAGATCAATGGCAAGTACCTAACACACCTTCGATTTGCCGATGATATAGTTCTTATGGCTGAGACCTTGGGAGACCTGAAAACAATGCTCGAAGATCTCAGGTGTGTTTCCCAAAGAGTGGGTCTTAAGATGAACATGGACAAGACGAAGATCATGTCGAATGCCCATGTTGTACCCGCTCCAGTTAAAATTGGGAGCATTACACTCGAAGTTGTTGATCATTACGTATACCTGGGCAGACAGTCCAGTTAGTTAAGTCCAACTTTGAGAAAGAGATCTCTCGTCGAATCCAGCTCGGACGGGCAGCATTCGGGAAACTACAAAAAGCCTTTGCGTCCAAATTACCTCAATGTCTCAAGACGAAAGTCTTTGACCAGAGTGTGTTGCCAGTGTTCACATATGGATCAGAAACGTGGTCTCTCACTATGGGCCTCATAAGAAGGCTCAAGGTCACTCAGCGGGCAATGGAGAGAGCGATTCTCGGTATTTCCCTACGTGATAGAATCAGAAATGAGGAAATCCGTAGGAGAAATAAGGTAACCAACATAGCTCGAAGAATTGCTCAGCTGAAGTGGCAGTAGGCGGGGCACATAGCTAGGAGAACCAATGACCGTTGGGGCGGAAAGGTTCTTCAATGGCGACCGCGCACCGGACGACGCTCAGTGGGTAGGCCCCCCACCAGGTGGACCGACGATCTGGTGGAGATCGCGGGAAGCCGATGGATGCGGGCAGCGCAGGACCGATCGTCGTGGAGATCAGTGGGGGAGGCCTATGCCCAGCAGTGGGCGTCGTATGGCTGAATGATGATGATGATGAAGCAACTTACAGGCAACCGGGCAAAATTGACCCCTAGCAAGAACCTCTTAAAGCCTCGTGCAAATGAAAATGTACATGTGATTCAGATCCACACAATATTATTCCTATGATCACGTTAATTTCCAGTATACATTATAATGAAAATATATCTTTCGCATTTGTATATATTCTATGTGACTATAGGGTATACTTGCTGTATTATTTAGTACATTTTAATGTACATTTGACGCTTAGCGAATTTCCCATTGCAGTTTGCTACGTTTTAGAAGGTTAAAGTCAGATTTACATTTGTCTGACGTGCCGTGTCGTGACGCGTCAGAACGGTATCGGTTTCATACATTTAATGTAGTTAGATTTATATTAGTGTGTCGCAATCTGACGTGACGGCTTGAGTCGTGTGTACGAAATCGATACCATTCTGATACGACACGTCAGACTAATGTAAATTCGGTCTAAGGACAACTGTTATATAGTAGCTTATTATATTTGTACGCTGCCGTTGTGCTGTCTTTGTATTATTACGTGCAATAAAGAACTTTTCATCCATTCGTAGACAAGGTACACTAAAAAAATTTAATTAAAATTAACAGGATATTGTTTAAGATGATAATGCAACATGATCAAAATCACAACACTGTAGCAACAATTTCAAGTAATTAATTTGTACATACTGTGATTGATCGTCAAGTATCTTGATAGACTAATCCATTATTCGTAGCCTTAAGGGCTTTTATGACATGAAAATCACTCAAATAATACGAACTACATGAAACAAATTATGTATTTGTGAAATTTTATTACTTCCCTATTCAAGCATGAAAAAGTTATCGACTAATTTCGATCTTAAAATTTCAAACTTCCCTTCTGAAAAATTATAGTGTTGCAGATTTTAACCGACACCAAAAAAGGAGGAGGTTCTCAATTCAACTACAGTAATTTTTTTGTATGTATGTTACTCGATAACCCCGTCTTTTGCGAACCGATTTTGATGTTTTGATTAAGTAAATTTAAAGAAAATATTCCACCTTTAAGGGTATCAAATTATGATTATTTTAGTACTCTGTACTGATATTATTAAAGCCATATTGCCAGGCTAAAGTCCAGCCTAATTTAATGAACTATTTCAAAGGCAAGTTGATGACATGAAATCAAACTGTTCCTGGAACCCTACTCAATTCGCAGAAAAGCTATTTTAAAAGATTTGCTTGCCGCACCCGTTCCGATCGTCCTTTCGTTTTAAATCAGTAAGAAAGCTAGTCTGCACAAATCTTTTTTACGGAAGATATACTTAACTAAATACATAGGTAAAGATTGAATTGATTACAATGGAACAAGTTTGTCACAGTATTTTAGATAACTACAATAATAAATGAACTCTTGTTTAACATGTTTGAGGTAACCTGCTTGTCAAGGGTCAAAACTTTTTAAAGACGTCAAGTTTACAACACGATATGGAACAGCCTGGTGAAGTAAGACCTCAAACTTCCGGAATCTTCTAACTGGGACCAAGCACTGAGACATATTGGTACGGTATTTCTTTCATACCCGTGCGCAATCTACTTCTTTTTCAGCCTAGGTAAACCTTCTCGTTTGCACGCCGTCCTTTTCGATCTCTAGCTACTTTCGTGCAGGTTATTCCGGTTACTTTGCTTATATCGTCGGCTCAACTACCCTTCTGATACCTTAATAAGCCATGATACCTGTATTCCATAATACATGAAACCTGTACAATACCGATTTCCAGTGACAGACATATTTTTCTCAAAAACTAAAGCTGCATCTATTTGGTATTTAAGCTGTGTTCACCAATTTCTATTTTACATAATATTAAGAGAAAAATTTTAGATATCGTTGGCACATAGCACGCGCGCAAAACACGCTCGCACTTATTAAAACATCATAAAACTTTAGAGTGGCAATAAATTTGAATGAAGGAATGAAAAAAATTTTTACAATTCAAATAAATCGCATTTTTTCTTTTCTATACCTAACTACAATGTGATTTTGTGTACGTAAAAAGATTCACAATTTTGAGTAGAGACAAAAAGTCTTATATTTTTTATCCAAAAAACTTTTTCCAAAACTAACAAACCAAGGTTCCAGCCATTCATAGAGTTATTATTATTATTACTCTTGAAATTGTTAAACTGCCGCCAAAGTGTTAAAGTTTTCTTAACAAACAGTTTTTTTTCGATTGCAGGCGTGAAGGTATCAAGGAGTCTCTTGAAATATAAAAAACCAATTTATAAAGTTTTAAATAAATAATTTATAACTCTGTCCAAAATCTTCAAAGAAAGTTAGTATTTTTTTTTTTGTGTGCAATATCTGTCTATGAATGACATAGATATTAATATTTTGAGGTACAGTCAATGCTGTAAGATACCTGACCCACTAACCGTCTATTGGATTCTGAGTAGATTTGTGAAGAAAAGTATAAACTGTGAGCCGCAACATTTATTTTCGCATGACTTCTTCATTGCATCACTAGTGAATAACGTTTCAAGAAACTTGTTAAGCCAATTCAAATAAATAAATATTAAATATTAGACAACATCACAAGTATTACCCTGATCCCAGAGCAAGTAACTAAAGCACTTGTGTTATGGAAATCAGAAACAACAACGGTACCGCAAACACTCATACCATAGACAATATTAAAAGTTACTTCTACGTTGACCCTGCCGGGAATCGAATCCGGGACCTCAGAGATGGCGATACAATGAAAACCTATGTGCAAACCACTCGACCACGCTGGTCGAGGGGCTCTCAGAACCAAATTGTCGGCTAGAGGATAAGGTATCTTAGGACATCGACTGTTCTTTCTTGATTTTTTTTAAACATCAAGTGACGGGACGAACACGTCGTGCGCGTGATCGTAAGCTACACACCTATCCATAACGTTGCAGTGCCACTCAGAGCTTTAAATTGCAAAGATCTGAGGGGCTCTACCACTGCGCCCGTCACCTTGAGACATAATTTGGGAAGTCGCATGTTCCTGTAATTTATTAAAATACACTTTAGTATTTGATTAAAATACTAAAGAGTATTTTTATCTTTAGGACGTCGACTTTTTTTATTTTACTGGTCAAATAGGTAAATATTTCAAATTTTGAAAGTTTCCAATGCTATGCAGCAGAAATTCATTTCGTCACGATATTTCAGAAGTTTATGTTGAAAAGTTTAGAAAAATGCCATAAAAATGTGGAACTAACGGAAAGAGAATACAACTGTCGCCGCCATGTGTGTTTCATATCATAAAATAGAAGGTCCGACTGTTATTTACTTCATAAAAACACTTTACTGTCTCTATTCCCGAGTTTAAATGAAAAATACCGAAAAAAATTAACAATTTACTATTCACAATATAGTCTACAAATTCATAGATACGTAACTGTAAATGCAATTTTCAGCTTTGGTGATTATTTTTAAAAAAAGATTCAAAATGAAAATAAGTTATAAGGAAACAAAAAGGTTTGTTTACTCTATTGTCATCGTTATATTAAAGAGTTGAACTTAAATAACTTATATACTTATATAACTATTATGCTTATACTTATGCGAATAACTTAGGTCTGATCGCAATTTTCGTTCTAACGTTTTTAGAAAATTACTAATTGATTCTCCTTCCTCCTTTAAACTAGATAACTTATTTGACTTTAAGCTTAAAAGATTTTGAAATGTACGATTTTTTTTCTTGAAATGATTATCGTAATTTTTTCGGATTTCTTTTTTATAATGTTACCAATGACCATTATATATTTCGACTTGTGGTAGAAATTAAGATAAATAAAGATTTTAAAAGCAAATATTATACCTTTCTATGCCCATTGGGAAAAGGTAAAAGTATAAGGTAATCTGAATATGGAAAGCTTAAAAAATATCTACGGTCTGTAAAACTGACTGTGACTGTGACTAAGCAATGAACGAGCGATTTCTACCTAAAGTGAAAAATGTTCGAAATTGAAACAAACAAGACGATTGCCACTTAAATTATCGAGGAAACTATTGAACATATTATATAGAGGCGCTCAAAGGAACATCTCGAAGAAGCCAATAGAGATCAATATTACCTGTGTCAATAAATTCAAGACGGCCCCTAAAAACTTCATAAAAAATTATATTTGGAGTCCTTAATAATTGGTGTCATAAAAATAAAATGGCTGGTTTTTGTAGTTATAGTCTTTACTAAATTAAATTTTTAGTATAAATATTATTGCGTTTTGAGTTTCTTAATTTATTTGTTGCTTTATTATGTTATTAATTCAAAGATCGAACACAGAGTTTTTTTTCTTCGACCCGGTAAAAAACAAATCTATACTCGTACGTTCGATCTTTATATTAATAATTATAACAAAATTAGTGGAGTAATTTCACAAAAAAAAATCATTAATATATTTCATTGCCTGTTTAAACTGATGGCTCAATAGCCAATGCTCAATAAATAATAATAATAATAATTGGTGTCAAATATATACTTTCGTCTTTTTTCCATATGACCGTTTTTTACTTTTTCTTTATTTGTGAATGGTGATTAAAGTTGATAAGTTCACGCCGCGCAACGTGTTCCAAATTACGAGTTGCAATGGCGTAGAGATAGGACACGTATTTTAATTGTATGTGTATTTTAAAACCCACTCCACTGACAATATTATCACAATTTTAGTACATATTCGTCAGACAAATCTCGACTTATTTACAAGACGATGAGGCAGCATTATTTTAGTTCGATTCGATTGAAAACGTTTTGTTTATTTCCACTGCATTTACTATACCAAAGAAGCCCATCCCTTATTTATGGCGCAAGATTTTGCTTTCGCGGTCTTTCATAAAGTGCTATTTGTACATAAAAGATACTCATACAGGGTGACTCTGTAAAGGTCTGTGAGATATGTAAGGAGTAACTTAAATTAACCTAAGAAAGCCATTCATAGTAAATACCCACTCAAATGTCTAGAATAGCATTTTTTTTCCCACTATTTCACAGGGGTCTCATAGTAAAAAACAGTCCTTAAAAATTTGCTCAATTTTTGGGGTTAGCCTGTACGGTAAATTGTAGGAGGAAACTGTATTTCGTAGATATCGATATTATTTTTCACCCCTGTGACCAATTCTAGAACTGATTTTTCAAGGCAGTGTAATCTTTGTGTTGATGGGATTGAGGA
>NW_020653850.1:12539417-12631255 GCF_003589595.1 Hyposmocoma kahamanoa
TGGGATTGAGGAATCCTTGAAAAAGTATGATGTATACTTAATTTTTTTACATGGGTCAATCTTTTTATCAACTGCGGGTAATGTATAAAAAAATTGTATTTAACATTCGTAATCAGAATTGATATTACGAAGATGTCGTCATATCCTAGTTTTATGTCTTAGGCTCAACTCACGTCGAAGCGTCGCGTCGCGTCCTGTTTTCCAACCACAACGCTTGGCGACACGCGTCGAACGCTCGCATTAGTGCGCCCGGATCACAGTGTGCACGGCGTCTGACGCCGCACTGCGCACAAGTGACGTCAGCGCGCGAAGCCGCTCGAATGCGTCCAAGCGTTGACGCGCGTCGACTTTCCATATTTGCATAACACAAATTTGTACCTTAATAATGGGAAAACAGAGATGAATATACCATAGGCAAAAAACATAACCCGTCGCGACGCTTCGCCTCTGCGCCAGTGTGAGTTGAGCCATAAAAACTGCAGTGACGTTTTTGAACAATGTTTTAAAGTATTAAATTTGTTCTTCTTCGACAAAGTAAAAAATTTTATATTTATAAAATTATTATTATGGATCATGGTCCGAAATAAATAATTCTATTATTAGCTATTATATGCATAATCAAATTAGTTTTGATGCGATCCATCAGCAAAGAAATATTCACGACCATCATTATCAACCTACCAACAAAACGACCTTGGAACAAATACTATTCAAAATATTGTCTCCTCTGTTACCAATTACACAGAATTTATGACATCATATAAAGCCTGACGTCACCCAGCGCTGAGTGTAGGCCTCCAAGTTTCTGTGCCACTCCCCACAGTCCCGTGCTAATATCATCCAGGTTCACACCGCAATTCCTGGGATGTCGTCCGCCCACCTTGCCGCCGCAGAATGTATGTATGTACTTGCTATATATGGATAAATTAACAATGTTTCATAGTTCGATTATTAAGTGATTATAAAAATCGATGCCATTTTTTTTATATAGGGATAGCCGAGTGTCGGTCCAAAATTTCATTAACTCACTGCTGCTTGCTGGTGAAAATACAGGTACATGAAACTTGTCAACTTATGTTTCAGGGCGACGGGCGCAGTGGCACTGCCCCTCAGATCTTAGCGATTCAAAGCTCTGAGTGACACTGCAACTGTTATAGACAGGCGTGTAGCTTACCATCAGGCGCACGACTTGTTCGCCCTTTTACTTGATATTATAAAAAAAAGTAATTAAAATACGTAAGCTAATGTTCAATAAATGTTTTGATTTTACAATAAGTGTCTATAAGATGGCTGCTAATGTCTATGTTTTTAAGCTCAAGCAAATGGGTATTCGAGAAAAAGACAACTAGCAATTTCACTTTCTTTTTCAAATTTTAAGGTTTGTCACTGTCGCAAAGAATATGTATGCTCATGAAACTCATTCAACTTTGAGTTGTTAAGTAATTTACGTGAGACTGAACCATAAGTAATTCACTCAGCCAAGTTAATTTTCCTTCCATTTTCCCTTTTAGTTAAGTACGTACACGTTTTCGGTGTAATGACAGAATACAGATAAAGCACTCGGATTTTTCTATCAAATAAAGCTGTGGTTATTTTCGTAAATATAAAAATTACATTGATTAAAATAGAAAACAATTTATTCCGTAAAAATTGCAACACAGTAAAAGGACATTTTATAAGTATAATCATTGACCTACCAACAATATATAATATACTGGTAAAACAACAATATGTTAATAATAAACAGTAGGCACATTACGACTAAAACATAAGATTTAAAACCAATGGAAAGCATGGTATACCTCATTATAGCTAAAGTGAAGTAAATAATATAAATAAATAATTACATAACAAATAAATCATGGTATACGAAGTTCTATTACGAAATTTGACATCAAGTCAGCTTGTTGTAGTCATACTAAAAGTGCTACGACACTGATTTCTGGAACCGAAACTAAATTTATATTAAGACAAAAAATTACCTATGTTATGTACGTGGTTTTAATTATATAATAACGAAATATCTAGAAATAATAGTCTTATTTTTTGGATACAAAATCGTGAATCAACTTATTATACATATATACATATTTATCCGTATTTAAGTAGGTATGTATTTACATATTTTTTGTTATATGTATACCTAACTGGAGTTCATACAGTGTTTTGTTTTATCAAAATGTTTTCAATCACATGTAATATACCAAAATGTATACATTTAGTAACTAAAGAAAGTGGAAAGATAAATCCGTTGGAGCTTCCTAAAATGTCGACGAACGAAAAACGGACCGTTCGTCCTAAACTTTTTCAATAGCACTGTTTGTCAGACTATGTCACATAAGTCTGTCAGAGCGATTGTCTTTTGTCCTTTTATTCTTTACTCACCGACAGATTGGATGCACATGTGATTTTTACTTTGGTATGAAGTTTTCAGAGATATCTGTCTGCATTATTTATTTCAAGTTTCAAATGACCTGATTTTCTTACTTAGATAGTCCACATACCTTCGCAGAATACGTCTGCAACCTTTTGTCGCAATAGGAAATAATTAACTAGCATTCACATATCGATATCTCGGAGAAGAAAGGGCGTAACAGACAATTTTATAGATAATTACTTATTGATAGTAGTAGTTGGGTTCAAATATCAGGCTTTATCGATCTCTCAAGTTTTGTTAGTCGATAAACCTAGTTTTTTTTACGTGAACATAAATAATACGAGTATGTATATGAAAATTATAAAATATATCAAAACGCTTTTTTATTTATTATATTATATTATAAATCATTATCTTTCACTCGTTTTATAAACTTTGTAGTTTTTGCGCCCTTTCTTATTCTTTTAAAGTATCGGAATGGTCATTTCATTTCCTTTTTTTTTGCACAAGGTTTTGAAATTATAATAAGAAAGTTATGCACGTTTAGCACCTGCCCACTGTACAATACATTACTTTAGAAATATTTTGTTGTAAATAAGAACTAAAAGTAATTTCAAGTTGGTAATGTCATGTAGGTAACCCCATATCTCCAACATGTCAGAATTTCATATTTTATACGACAATGTCTTGTTCCAAGTGAATGAAGATCGCGCTTGAATACATTTCGATAAGTTTCGACCAGTGATGCGACGGGTATGCCAACCGAAAACCAATGACATTTACATTTTCTTTGGACGCACGGTACGATCCGCTCTGACAGACCACTGAACTGACCAAAGAATCAATTTTGGAAGGGAATTCCAACAATTCCCACCTTGGAAATGAATTATTCTGACATCTCTTGGCTTGAAGATTTACAATAAACTACACACACATCCGTATGTGTAGGTATATGACAGTTTGACGACCACATTTTAGCAGACAACTATAAAAACAACTTGTGATGTTTTATTATTGTCCACGCCGCCCGTAGAGATCTGCGTGTGGCATTCCAGCCACCTTGTAAGGAATGGAGAGTCGTGAACGCGATATAGTGGCACGTCCAAGATTCATAAGATCGTGTCTTTGTATTTTTGTGGTACAGATGCGCTTTTTGGCGTTCGACATTCGCAATATAGATTGATTATTTTTGATATCGCGACCAGTGAATAAAGCTATCTTTAGTTAATGTTAGTAATTGTTTCTTCAGCTGTTCTATTATGTACTTACTGGTTATATTCGTTTATTCTTAAGTAAAATATGATTAAGATCATTTCGCACTGCTATTACAATAGTGTCTTAACTCAAAATATGTGTAATTCGAGATTATACTAATGCCGAATGTAAAATTTGATTCTCTACACGTCAACAACAGCGTCATTAAAATATTGTAAGAAACAATTAAAATATATCTACTTAACTTAAAATAAGACAAATCTTTTTGCAAGTCTGTACACAAATATCATTATATATTTGGCGAGTAGATAATTCTTTAGATGTCTGTAATAAACTTTAACCGTGTAGGTTTAAATATAATGTATATAAATTTATAATATTATTATATAAATTTAAATTTAATAACACAGAAAAAAAATAATTATTTTTTCATCGATTCTGAAAAAATACACATTTTCAGTTAGTACACTATTGTATTAACAGTGCAATTTGTAGATATGTGTTTTTAATGAGTTTTTTTTTAATTTTTAACGAAAATAGAACTCTTTCACAATGACCAGAGAAATACTGCCATCTTATCTTATTTCTGCCGCCAAGCAATAAGATGTAAGCAGTAAGGTTTTAAAGAGTAAGGGTGCTGGTGAAATTACAGGTACATGGGACTTTGGTAAGTCTCAGGGTGACGAGCTCAGTGCAGTGTCACTCAGATCTTTGGGATTTAAAACTCTTAGCGACACTGCAACTGTTATGGACAGGCTTGTCGCTTACCACTAGGCGTACGCTTGTTGATTCCGTCATTTGATATCATAAAAAAGGTATCTTTCTGACTTAAATATCCACCTAACTAGATGTATACGTCCTATTATTCCGTATTATATCTCCTTTAAGAAGAATTTTCTAACTTCCTTATTTCCATCAAACTAAAATAAAAATTGTTTTTATTCTAGGATGCCTAGGCGCATTGTCAGCGGGTGTGGCGTTAGCGCTGTCACCGGTGACGGTTGCACTGTGCGTGCGCAAATCGACGCGGGTGACCGCTGTCGTTGGCGGACTAGTGGCTGCGTTGGGCTGTCTCTTTACCTCGTTCGCCACACAGTTTCACCAACTCTTCTTCAGTTATGGTTAGTATATTCTTATGTACTGCACGTTACACCTATGTAGCCTAACCTTTACGAAATGAGAATGCAAAAAATTCGATCCACAAGAGTAAAGAGTAAGAAATATTAAAATAGATAAAGATAAGGTTGTACGTAACAAATAAAACGATATAAAGAAAATGTATAATAACTCTTTATCGCACAAAGAAAAGATACATGAAACACATGTTATAAAGGACATATACAAAGGTGAGCTTATCTCTAGAAGAGATCTCTTCCAGCCAACCCTAGCCTAGGTGAAAAATGAAGTCTGCGGGACTAATTATTGTACAATAAAATTTAAATTTAAATGTGTTACATATGACAGACATACACACTTACATGAACTTTATATACATACATAAGCAGAATATATATTATAATCTAAACAAATTACTATTTACTATTTTTTATTTTATACTATTTATAATATATGTTACCTATTAGCTATCTAACGCGTTCGAAAGATGCGTGAGTGCGTGAAAGATGCCACCGATGGACTGTCACGAATGCCAGCAGGCAGTTTATTCCACATACGAGTTGCACTTACCGAGAAAGAGTTGTGGAAGAATTTCGAGTTGGATTGGGGATTTGTTACTGATCTAGTGTCACAGGTACGTTTTGGGCGGGAACTGGGAGATAAGGGAGAAAAACGGGAACACAGATAATGAGGAAGCTTGGGGTAAAGTAGAATTTTGTAAAGGAGACGAAGAACGTGCATATCTCGGCGAAGTCGGATTGGTAGCCATTTCAACTTAGTCCGAAATTCAGAGACCGGTCATATTGACGTAAACCGAATATGAAACGAATTGCCAGATTTTATAGGCGCTCCAGTTTGTTACCAGCTCCTCAGTAGCATCCAAATAACAAACATCGGCATAGTCGAGAAGAGGAAGTAGTAAAGACTGAGCAAGCATAACCTTGGTATTGAACGGCAAGAAGAATTGAAGCCGCTTGAGAGAATGGTAAGAAAAATGCATGCATCGACTAACCTCATTTACCTGCGGTCTCCAAGACAGTGTACAGTGTAATGTACAATTATACCTACGCAATGCTCACCTAAAAAGGGTCTTCCTATATAACTATGTAATGTTAATAGTTTTAATAGTAATCAAAGAGAAGTTTAACAAAATTAAGGTGATTTGTGATTTATGGGCACGTCCTCTCGTTTCAAGAATTTTCATGGTAGTGCCGATTGATAGAACAAACATAAAACTAGTGAAGGAAAAAAAATTCGAGAACGATTCAAAATTTCGAAAATCAGAGGCCAAAAGAGAAAGAAAGGAAAGAGGATGATAAAAAGATGAGATGACGATGAAGGAGGTCCTATTACCACCTACTTGCATAAGTGCTTTAAGCAACATATTATTCCTCAGGGACAGTCATATTCTCTTCGTGACCTATAACTCTTACCACCAGACAATTAAAATAATTGAAATCATTGCACACAAATCAGTTGAACAACCTTCGTTCTGAAATTATACGAAAGAAATAATTTAAAATTACAATCGAAGTGATTCACTCTTTCAATATAAAACATGAATTAACATAATATAAATAATTGAATGTTAATGCACCTGACAGCGCAATGCACGCAGATTCTGACAACTCAATTTATTTCGTCAGATTCGTATCCGAAACTCGTTTTAGCCAACTTCAAAGGTATCCGTTAATTAACCCTCAGAGTAAACATACCGATATTTATATAAATCCAGTAGAAACTAAAATAAACAATATGTAAGAAATTTCCAAGAACATTTTATTATTCAGTAACTACTTTAAACGTACCCTGTCGCATACTATGAGTCGAATCCACGGGTTCATTTATACACGCACTTTTGCATAACAGATAAAGTAAGATTATAAAATAAAACGTCTATATTTAAATAAATAAGACTTGACATAAAGTAACTTCTTTTAACATGCACTTAATACAGATTCATTCAACTTTTATTGACAAAAATCGAATTTAATAAAAACACGTTTTTTTAGATTTTGTGACAAAACAGAAACAACTAAAAACTTATAATTTTTTTCCGAGTGTTCGATCTTTGTATTAATAAATATACAAACTAGTGGAGTAATTTCACAAAAAATAATTGATTATCAATTCAATAAAAATTTAAAACTTATATATTGTTAACAGTTCAACATTTATTAAATTAAACTTTTATAATTTTTTTAAATTAAAATTTAGGAAATTTATAAGAACGCAAAATCTACTTCAAATCAAACCTTTCGACAAACCTGTACTAGTAGGAAATTAAAACAAATGAATAGGTAATAATCGACCAGATTTAAAAAAAACATTGATCATTCTAATGTTCTGCTAAATGTCCGGTACATTTGCGTGTGTATACCAAAATAAAGTATATTAAATTCAATCGCTAAAACAACTTTTACTATTTAGTTATTTTTCCAAACAGATTACCTATCTTAATGAAATAAAATTCTAATTACTACATTCAAAGATCCACACATACGATGTTACAATCCAAAAACCTTTTCATTAGTGCATTTCAATAAGTGAAGCCACTAATAAAATCGGATCATAGAGTTTTATTTTGCTACGTAAGTATCTAACATTTTTAGCGCTCACAGCGATAATATAGTGTAATAATAAGAGACTCAGTTCGCATTCTCAAGTCACAAATGGTGTTCAGTAAAAATAACGTAGGTACAAAGTTTGTCTATTGTATAAATGCATGTAGTAAACTGGTTAACGCGGAGAGCTGTAGAATGCTGCATTAGCATTTAAATTGCAGCTGGAAACTAAAACCACCGCCCTTAGTACAAAACGACGTTTGACCAACCTGTGACCAGTGTTACAGATTCCGCTAATAATATTAAGATAATCTAAGCTCATGAAGAGGTTCGCTTTGAATTCCAATCACGTGAATGTTGCTGTAAAAGTAAAATGGAGCTGCAAATGTAATATTTAACATTTGCCACAGCATTTGTTTTGTTTTAGTGGCACAAATCAATGCCAGTTGTAACCTCAATAGTACTGGATGACACAGACCCATTCAACCCAGCTGATATTGTCATAACTAAGGCTCAACTCACACTGGCGCAGAGTCGAAGCGTCGCGTTGCGTCCTGTTTTTCAACTCCACCGCCAGGCGACACGCGACGGCGCCGTTTTTTGCCGCGTTAGTGCGCCGGGATCACAATTTGGTCGGCGTCTGACGCCTCAGGGCGCCGCCGCTCAATTCCATATTTACAATACACAAATTTGTACCTTAATAAATGGAAAATATAGATGAATATTATGCTATAGGCGAAAAACATGACGCGTCGCGACGCTTCGACTCTGCGCCAGTGTGAGTTGAGCCGGACAGGTATCTAGAGAGGAGAATAGGTAGCTAGAGAGGAGAAAATGTTTTAAGTAAAATAGCGTTTGCCTGCATTGGGTAGAGCAGGTTTGTGTGTTAGTATATCGAGAGAAAGCACTGAAGTTACAGTTTAAGCATTTAGTGAGTGTTCGAGGTAATTAATTGCAACTAGTAAGGAGAATGCAGCAACAGAGATTTTGTCCTGATGACCTGTTTACTTCTTACTTAAGAACATGCTGTCCGGGCAGTGTAAATGGCTTCCCGTATACAATACGTCCCCTAAGGAGAGACAAGTTAGATACGGTTTTCTAAGGGCCTAAACAAATTAAATACTTACACAGTAGGTATGTACCTCGAAGCAACGAATTATACACACCTATCCAGCTACCGTATCAGTTTAAGCCATTAAACAAACTGTGCATCCACAAGGGGACAAATTATGTACAGCTTTTCGCAAGAAACAATTGTAAGAATGCGTCTCTTATTAGTCACTTCTCCTCCTCCTTCTTGTATAAGCAATTCCTACTATATTGTACTAAATACTGTATTTAACACGAAGGCTTGGACCTAACCTGTCAATACACTTCAGAACTGCACCAGGAGTAAAGACTTATGCGATACCCCATATAAAATACACATTTATCACGGACTCGGTTGTAATACGTCCCGACCACTGGAGTCTCCAACTCTAAAACATATATAAGTATCAAATTGCAATAACTAATAACATTTGTTTCTAGAGCGTAAAAGTTTTTTTTATAATACCAAATGGCGGGAAGCACGAGTCGTGCGCCTGGTGGTAAGCGATGACTGAATATTACGCCTATCCAACTGTTATGGATAGGCGTAATATTCAGTAACTACAATTCTACTCAGAGCTTCAAATCACAAAAATCTTAGGGGCACTGCCACTGCGCCCGTCACCCTGAGATATGAGTTGACAAGTCCCATGCTTTCAAACCGGAACGCAATAATGCTCACATTACTGTTTGGCGGCAGAAATAGGTAAGGTGACAATACTTCCCTGGACAAACTCTTTCACAAAGAGTCTACTTCTACTAATTTCTGTTAATTTCTTCGTCCATGACATTTCAAAGTGGCTAACTGTACGTACTAAGCACATTAACTGAAGACTTTTCTAAGAAAGATTTATATACCCAACTTTAACAACAAGACTTGGCAATCAGCACGATCTTTGGAAAGAAAAGAAATAAATAACAGTAGCCAGGCGATATTGCAATCCGATACAACAGCCCGAAGACTGCGCTGCATAAACACTGTGTCTGATGCAATTAACCAAGTACTTTTGTTTATGTTTCACGTGATATTAATATCATTTTATCGTATAAACTGATAATTTTATTCCGCAAAATGTAGCACCTTTATCATGAATAACATTTTAGAAGCTTTCAGGATCAACGCCGTCAAAATTAAACTAAATCAAAAAACTGTTTTCTCTTTTGGTAATCATAATTTTAGAAAAAATATATGACATGGTCACGACTGACTCATGTGTGTCTGTTTCGTGACAGTAGGACCTGTATAAGGCCCTAAACGTTGGTTTGTTTGAGAAAACAAGTATACGCGATTTAGATCTGAAAAAACAGTGTAATTTCCTATGAGTAACAATCTCAAACTAAGAACTCGATAAATATAAGTTACTTTTATACCTAATGCTGTAATAATTAAGTGATTAATAGGTACTCGCATTTATGTACCAAAAGCCATGTCGTTAATAATATAATCTTTAAAAGAATGACCCTAGTTGAAAGCCGATTTTACAATTTGAAGCACCATAGATACAACGTTTTACTACTGTAATATCTGGTTTTACACAGCAATGTGGAACACAAGACAACAAGGCAATGTGGAGTGCATTTGTAAACTGGAACATTACATCGTCATAGCGTTATCGTAGCCCGATGTTCCTTTGTTTGTGCGGGATTGCATTCGTGCAGTGAATGTTACCTTCAGTGGCTGCAATTGCAGTGGAAGAGTTTGCCATTATGATGCTTCTAGTTTCTTGTAAAACGGAAAAAATCTAGGACTTCCGCTAAGTTTGTATTATTTGCAACAATCACTGTGATTTCATTGTCACGCAAATTTAAGGTATTTCTAAATAAAATACCTTAAATTTGTAAATCTATAACTGGCAAGTGGAGAGGAAGTGAAACCTCTAACTGACGACCCAATTTTCGTCCAAATATTTAAGATACGAAACACGTTTTGATTTTGAAATAGGCACTTATTTACTTTTAAATAAAAATAAACTATTAAATATGTCTTCATGTCGGTATATACATTTTGACACTCTACTTTTTGTTATAATAAAAAAAAAAAACCGTTTTACCTATATAAAAATTAAATATGGTCTTCGCAATTGCATCTTGGTCGGCTAATTGTCCAATGCCACAGAACTACAGCATTTCAAGAGAGCTTTAAGTATGCCTCCGCGGCGAAAATCTGGAATGATTTTCCTTCTCCTATTCGCAATGTAGCTTCTTTATCTGACTTTCGCAAGAGAATTACAAAGTTTACGCTAATAGGTTAGATAAACGGCATCAATTACTAAAGCTAGTTGTTAATTTATTTTAGTATTATTATGACTCAGACATCATTCTTATTATTATTAATTTTGTTACTTTATATTGTTTAAGAGCACGCTGCATACAGTCATAATTTTATTCTAAATTGGGTATTGTTGTTTTAAATGTTTAGGTTACAGATCAAATACTTGTATTCTGTTTAGTTTTTATGAAATAGGCAAATAACCTCTTCTCAGGCTCCAGCTGAAAATCAGCGCTGTGGCTCTGCCCTGCATTAAGCTGAGCTGGCTAGCCTTTTCGGCTATTATTACGTATTTAGTAATCATTTGGTTTTTTTTATTTAGTTTAGTATTATTATTATTTGTATATTTACTTGTAATAGCCGAATAAATGTTTCTTTGTTTCTTTATACAAAAGGTATCTTAATACACATGCTTCGCATGCGCTCCAAATCTCTATTTCAAGGGGGCTGATTTTAAATTGGCAGCGATTTGTTCCCCCAGTGAATTTGTTTTGGTACTCTGCAGTCTTTGCATTTTATACCTAATTTATCAATTTCCTTTAGATTCAAATGGATCTTAAAGAGATAAATAATAATAAAATAATAAAGAGACAATTAAGGCCAGTAATTTGTTTTACAAAATTAATACATGTAGCATCGTGTAGCGTCCAAGACATGCATAGTTATCCTTGTTTTAAAAATAAACTTAGATGATATTACTTAATTGAAAAACAACTTACCAATTCAATAAAGCAGCTAGTGGGTAGGTATTTCTTATTTATCCTCTTTAGCCACTTATTTAGCCTCGGGAGTGTACGCAGATGCACAAGTAGATGGGTTTGCTGCAATTGTGCGAAAGTTTTATCTCATGCGTTTGAAGTCGAGATGAAGAAGGCTGCGAAAAAGGCACGTGCATTAACTTCAACTAATATCTAGTACCTACCTATCAGTGTTAACCAAATTGTGGGCTATCGTCCAAATCTAAGCATCTCCGATCTAAAACCTGATCGTTTAATCTGTTATAATTTCGTAATTCACATATTTAATATCCTCAAATTTTGTTACGGCATCTCTCAGATCTCTCTGACATCCCATATTTTCGCAATCACAAAGCGAATATCTCTTTCTCGCGACCATCGTCGGTACCGTCAGCTCGATGCAATCTTTATTGCCTTCAATGCACACTCGAGGTCGATATCACCAACTTTACGAGATGACTCAGCGCCATATTTTCAGTTTGTACTACATTCCTTTCCCCCTATTTATTCAAGACAATTTCTATGCAGCCATAATTCCGTCTAAGTGAAAAAGGTGATTCGTCTCACGATATGTAGGTATATAACCTGTTTCAAGAATTTGGAAGAGAAATTATGAATAGCGCACTAGAAAAAGTTTGAAGTATCTGTTTTCGCTGTGAAGAAAGTTTGGCAATGGTTATTGGCAGTTATCAGGTACCTATACACTAAGTTCGAATGAACAATATCGGTGATTTTATTTCTTCCGATGTTTCTTAACCGTAGAATAAAATTTATTTGACTATGTCTAAATTGGCTATTTAATAAATATTATAATTAGAAACAATTATAAGAAATCGATAAGGTAAAGTGGAAAAAAGATTTAAAGACTTTCTTAATTGTAGCTTAAAGAACGTTTATCTTGTAGCAAGATACTCTTTTATCCTGTAACCGGATATTCTCCGTCCAGTGTAAAATTTACTTCCTTCCTCGTGGGGTGAATTTATTTCTTGGCAACATTAAGCCCACTTGGAGCGTCTGGAATTGTTGGTAAGGCACAACACACTCAATTAACTGCGTTGAATCGCTATAGCCACGACAAGTAGGTATTGATTCAGTTGCAATTCGTGACGAAGTTCCCGTATTAGGAATATCTTGGCAAAGTACACAATACATGGTTAGCAAAACAATCATGTTTTTGAACTTGTACTTATACCCTGTACTTGTACTCTTTGATTGTGTCTTCAATCGTAGTAGGTACTAAGGGAAATAAACTGAATTAGCGTAGACGCGTGCTTGGAAACAAGATTATTACTTTATTATAACTTTATAATAATAATTATAACTTTTTATGAAAAAAAAAACGACCTCAAAAGTTCGTGGAACGACATCTATATGTCAAGTTTTATTGAAATCGGTTACCGCGAAACCGGATTCATCTCCTAGTTTGTCACCCTTAGAGGTGAAATATTTTCTTCAAATGTAAATGGGATCAATACTGAGGTACCCTCCTTCCAACAAAAATAAAATCATCAAAATAGGTTCACAAATGCCGGAGTAATCATGTAGCATTCATAAAAAAAATACAGTCGAATTGAGAACCTCTTCCTTTTTGGAAGTCGATGAAAAATACGGTAATTTCGATATTAGGTACTAATTAAGTATGTTCATTAAATAAATCTACGCAATATATGAAGGTATTTAGTAGAAGTAGTAGAAGTATTTAGTAGAAGGTATAGGTTATTTTTATCTTTATTATATGTTTATTATGATGACTTTAATGTAGCCAATTAATAGTTTATCCAACTTGTCCGATTAAAATATAAGTATCTAAAGTTGATAGGAACAAACCTTAATATTCGCTTGTTGCGATGTTATTTTGAAAAAGAGCTGTGGGGGCTATATATATCGATTTTAAATCCTTTACCAGGGACGGTTATAGGTGTCGGCGTAGGCCTGACACGCGATTGCTCGACGCTGATGGTGGCACAGTACTTCAAGAGGCGGCGCGAGCTCGTCGAAATCTTCATAGTGAGCGGCAGCGGCCTCGGCATCGCTGTCATGTCCACTTTCATCAAATGTGCCATAAGGTAGTTAATTAATTCATTAATAATAAATGACTTTATAACTATTTGTTGGCTAAATTTCGATTACGACATTTTCGGCATGTATTTTTTTCTTGATATAACAGTAGGAATTTAGGACACGAACTTTTCTAAGCTGGTTTTGGTGTAGGCATTCTGGATAATGCTTCCGGAGTTTTCGAGTTTGAGTCCAGGTTATTCGTGTAAACGTCAGTAAATAACAGGTGGAGATGGTAACAATGGTAAGGTAGTTAATTTAAAATGTATAAGTGCAGTGCTGTTGCTAACGTATGTGTTAACATTTCAGAGCAATCGGTTGGCGATTAGGACTACAAGCTGTCACAGGAGTAGTGTTCGTAACGTTTATACTCGGAACTTTTTATCGCTCAGCGTCACTCTACCATCCTCAAAGGAGAGCCATTCTACATCTTAAGAATCAAAACAAGATCAAGCGGAAAATGAAAGACAAGAACAATAAGGACGACCGTCAACCGTTCTTTGACTTTTCCACGCTGAGATCAAAAACAGTCAGAATCCTTCTGATGTCAACTGGGATATCAGCCTTTGGGATCAACACTCCAATATTTTATTTAGCTTATCATGCCGAAGAGGAAGGTATGTTGAACTAAAAATATACAAGCCTTATAATAAGGCATTTTATTTACTTTCAAGAAGCGCTCCACTTTGACTCGAGCAAATGCGAAAGTTTTATGACCAAGAAGCCTGACGCGGAGAGTAAACAAATAAAGCGATTGTACAAAACATAAAATTACCCAACCTTGATGTGATGAGATGATACAAATTTACTCAATTATGCTATTTTGGCGTTACGACTTACTTTGTTCTCATAAAAACTGCCGACTATCAGTACGTAATACAGGAAAGACGTAATCAGAAATATAAACATATTCGCGCGTCCTTGGAACTCGAGTGAGTGAGAGAGATTTGGGACAGACGATACCCACAAATACCTACTTTACGTTTGATCCAGGTTTCATGTAAAAAAAGACATAAGTGTTATTGCAGAACAGTAAATTAATATTGTACATCTGAATTCTCCTTTCAGGTCTTGGCGACACTGCGGAACTTCTCCAAGCATACCTAGGTCTAGCATGGGCGGTGGGCTGCGCAGCTTTCGGTCTCCTAGTGAGACAGAATTCAGCAGAATGCCGAATAGCGAGACAATACCTCACGCAAGCAGCTGTGTTCGTTTGTGGATTGGCCACGATGGCGCTTACTGCAGTCGAAGGATCGTATAGGGGTTACGTTATGTTTGCATGGATTTATGGTAAGTTACGTAGGTTTCCGAGATATACGAGATTCTAAAAAAAAGGTCTTAAGTAGGCGTATATATGTATGTACATATGTACGTATAGAAATACTATATGTATAATACGCGTATATTGTAATTATGGTATTTCTGGTTAACAGCAGTACAGGGATCAAAAACATTTTAATTTTATCCTTTTAAAGGAATTTTATTCCCGTATACAAGCAAGTGTGTAAGTAATTAATTGGTATGCATTAATATGTGATTACAGGTATATTTTGTGGAGGGTATCACTACTCGCTGAAAATGTACACGTATGAGCGCGTACGTTCGAGGAACTTCGCGCGAACCTGGGGTTTCGTTCAATGCTCCCAGGCCGTGCCCATCGCTATAGGAGTACCGCTATCAGGTAAAATGTCTTACAACTGTTTTAAACTTTTCACTGGTTGCCTAGTGATAGTTGTTAAAATACGCTGACGAAGTTTAATATCAGACAGCGAAGCCTAATAGCGCAGCGTAGGTTTCCTTTTTTGTGGAAGAGACATGTATTATACCTATGAGATATGTTTACACAACAACGAGGTCCTGTTGGCAGATTACCAAACATGTAAATGGTGAAACTGGAAATGTGATTGTTACCAAGATCTTGAATAGTAGTGGAACTCTCATAATCGGATTCATGTGGAGTTTTTCTAAACCAAACTTTCGAAAGAAAACATGTGTTGAATGGCGATTGTACTACAGTCCGAAACTTTTTACTACACTGGCAATATTTTATGAAATTACTAAAATTTCACTTACATGCCTCGTCGGGTAGCAATAATATTTCGTACATACATAATTATTACAAAATGCGAAATGAAGTGGAATAAACAAAAGTGCACTTCTAATTTACTTGGTCACCAAGTGACAACCTCACAAACACTTTTGCAAGGTCATCTGTGCTGTATTACAGGGTACATTAACGTGGGTTGCGGCGGCAAGGCGGGCTACTATTTCAGCTCTACGTGCTCGCTTATCGGTAGCCTCAGCCTCTTTTGCATCGACCTGCATCGTCGCAGCGTAGCACACAAACACACCAAGTATGGCATAATGTTAAAATGACTAAGCGATAACATAGTATAATAAGAAAATTAGTGGAAGTCCATACAAACTTAGACAGTAAGTAAGTCCATACAACAAGGCTTAAAAGTGTGCAAGCCTACTAAGCCGCGTTCAGTGTATGGACGCACGCATTCGCACAATCTCGCAGTGCACTCGTGTTGCACAGAGCGGGTATCTATCTACATAGGGCGCACTATAAATTACTGGAACTGACCACTTCCATAAACAATATTTAAAAAGTAATTACAACATTTGACAATAGAACTCTTTGGCTGTTGAATATAGTTTGTTTCATCTGACAGTCACTTGTTTTTACATTATAGCGTCATTTTAGAAATTGGTTGTCTACATCACCATGGATTTAACTCGTGAAAATTTTCATGGTATGATTTTCTATGACTTTAAGTGTAATTTAACAGCTCAGAGCAGCTTCGCTCGGCCTCAAACTGCTTTTGGCGATGAAGCACCATGCAAGACGACTATTTATAGCTGGTTTGCAGAATTCAAACGCGGTCGTGTGAATCTCAGTGACGAATTTCGTGATGGTCGCCCGTGCACTGCTGTGAAAAACATAAACATCGATGCTGTGCGCCGTATGATCAAAACAGACAGTCATGTGATATACCAGAGATTCGGGCATTCTTATGCATAGGCATAAGTCAAACACAATCAATAGTACACAAACATTTGGGTGTGAAAAAGCTATGCTCTCGGTGGATCTCACACAATTTGACTGAGGCTCAAAAAACGGATCGCGTCACTTGGTGCAATGCCATGCTGACCAGATTCAACGAAGGGGCGTCAAATTTGGTGTGGGACATAGTAACAGGTGACGAAATATGGATTTATAGTTACGATCCCAAAACAAAGCAGCAATCGAGCGTATGGGTTATGCAAAATGATCCGAAACCAACCAAAGTGGTGCGCGTGCAAAGTGCCTCTAAGCGGATGATTGCTTCTTTTTTTAATAAAACTGGACATACGGCTACTGTTGCTTTGAAGAATCGTTGTACCGTGAATAGTGATTGGTACACGACCATATGTTTGCCGGAAGTTATTGACAAACTCCGTAAAAATAACCGTAAACGCCGTATCATCTTGCACCACGATAATGCCGGTTTTCACACAGCCAGACAGACAAATGAATTTTTGAAGGTGAACAACGTTGTCCTTATGTGCCATCCCGCGTACAGACCCGACCTGGCAACTTGTGTCTTTTATTTATTTTCAAAAATTAAGAACCAGTTACGCGGTCAACGATTTTCATCACCTGAAGAGGCTGTCGAAGAGTATGAAAAATATGTTTCAGAGATTGTCACGGAGGAGTGGCATAAACGTTTTCAAAATCGGTTCATTCCTATGAAAAAGTCCATTAACGCTAACGGAGAATATTATGAGAAAGAATAAATTCATTTCTGACCATTCATAGTACTTTTATCTTGTTAATTCCGGAAACTTATAGTGCGCCTCACGTAGGTATTTCATGATGATACTCCCATAATACAGATACTAATCCGCGATGCTGATTTAAAAATATCAATACGTACATTTGACAATTAAGGTTATTTTAATATGGCATTACAAAATATACTCGACACTCGTGCTATAATGAGATAACACAATAGTGACCAATATCTTTTTTTTTCTTAATTATATCTACGAACGTTGGCACAACCCGGACACTCCTTACAACTGTCGAAAATTATTTACCTACTACTACACATACAGCAATGCGCTATTTGCACATGCGCAAATGTGTGCGTGAAGTGGCAGGGTTACCCATCACTTTCTCGCACTATTATGTTACGTGGTCAGAGTGGTATGATTATCTATGATTCTATTAATAGAATCCTAATAATTATACATGTCGATTAGGTATTTATATCGATATATTATTATATTTTTCATTAATTCACTAACTAGAGCAATATTGAAGATTTATTTCGAAAATATATTAAAAGCACTTAAAATGTTATATTTCGAACGTGTACAGTCAACAGCACATCAAGCTACACATTGACGTATCTTGTTCCGTTGCACTGGAGGCAATTTTCGAATGTGTAGTCTGATGTGCTGTTGTCCGTACTTTTAAGTAAGGTAACCAAGGTATTTGAAATTGCTTGTCCAAGTTTAGTTAATAATTAGGTATATTCACTACCTACGTAATATTGATCGGCAATACGAATAGAAAACTCGCGAAGTCATATATTCGCGTCTCATTATATTGATATAATAAATCTGTATTTTTTATACATACCTACATATATTACTCTGCAGTAAATAAATGAAGAAAACAATAACTGAATGAGTCTCAGACATAAGTTTTTTTTTTTTTACTTACTTCGTTTCATCTTTCGGAAAATGATGATAAACAGCCGTATATTATAAATAGTAAAGTAAAATGATGTTTTATATTAATGTACAAGTTTCGTAATGAATAAATGAAAACTGTATTCAAATATCAAAGCCGTCTTCGCGCGATAACGGATCGCCGGCAGTACGCAGTAAATGTACGGGGCGTGGTGCGATATCTAAAACTAGAGAGGGGCGGAGTGTCCGTTTTCTTATTCTTTATTCTCTGACGTTGGCATCACAAAAATAATAATGTGACAACCCTACGCTCCAAGCGAGATGTAGGCGTTAATGCACCGAATAGGCGGGAGTTGAGTTAATTGCCCGTGGTCCAACTGCGTAGTCCAACTAGTAGGACCAAGGGCAAAGTTTTTTTCCCCTGGTATAACTAGTTGGACTACGGGCAATATTGTATAGGCATTGGGCATTTTTTTTCTGATTGGTTAGTACAGTCACCGTCAATATCAATAATGTTACTGCTTCTGAGCTAACTACAATTGTTCTCTAGGATGATCCCTGTGACAGTTCATAAAAAATCGAAAGATATAATCTTGTAATAACGCGCACTGTTGAATGTATTTTGTGAATTATTTTTGTAAGTATCGCTTTTAAGTGAAAATATTATATGGTGCGTGCAGACACTGAAGAGCGCCGCAGCTGACTTTAAAACCCAACGTCATATCTACTTTGGAATGGCGACTGATCAGGCCAGCAAAATCGGTCTAGGGTGAAATAAGACTATAAATTCTAAGTATTCCACTTACCAGGGCACATACCATCACCCATTATGTTTATACTACCGCCGTTACTTAAAAGGGCGCATGCGACATTTTTTTTGTTTTTTTTTTTTTGTTATGTACCTATACTGCCGCGATCAGTAAAAAAAGGCAGATCTGTCACTATTTTTTTATTTTTTTAAATTAATTTTTTTATACATTATTTTCTCGGTTTTGAGTTTTTGTCACAAGCGCCCTTTCAACAAGCGTTGGCAATATAGTTATGTATGAAAATCATATGCTTTTATTTCTTGCAGAGAAAACGGAACTGCAAATTGCGAGTCAGCGTGCGGACCGCGACGCGGTCGCAACCGAGATCACGAACCACGCGCCGCGGCCGGTGCTGCCACAGCCTTAGGTATGTCAATAATAACGCGAACCTGCATACAGAAATACTTACACCATCAAACCAAAAGTGAACGTTAATCTAGAATCTGCTGTAAATGATTACACGTTTTACACATTATTTGTCAGTTTTACAAAAATATATAAAAAAGAAAATTCCCCTTCGACAAGTTAATAACTAGACACTACAACACTAGTTCTAGGAGCAGAGTTAGTGGCCCCAGGTCGCACTGGGCGCGATCTCCTACTAGACAGTATTGGGCCCGGTTCACTGGGATCTCCGCCACCGAACGTGCCTCCCGAACTGACATGCATCAGCGAGGAAGGAGGGCTAGACCTCGATCTCGATCTGGAGATACCAGAGCATCTGCTTGAAGAATTAGAGTGCGGCGGGGATTGTATTACTAGCTGCAATAAGGTAAAACTCCATACCCGATTGAAACTAATTGGAACTTACTGTATAAGTGTGTTATAATTGGCACCAAGATTTATTAGACACGCCTAAAATCTAACTTCTCAAATCAACCATCAACAATTATTAAAAAAACCAATCCAAATGCTTTACTCTGCGGAGAACCATAATAATATAATATATAATAATAATAATCATAATAACGCACACATTCAACATAGCCCCGCACTAGAGAAGCCCTGAGTTGCGGGTGCCATGGACACACACATAGACAACCACAATTTACACCCAACTCCCCGAGAGAAATAAATGTAGGCCATACGAATATTTCTCCCGGCCCGGGACCTCTGCGTGGCAGTCCGGCATAAAAAAAAACAACACCACCATTTCAATTGCTTTAGACGAATTTCAGATTCATTCAAAAATGCACTTTATATCATTAAAATAATGTTGATTTGAAACTAGAACATACCTTTAAAGAAATAAATGATAAATATATTAAAAAAAATTGTTTATATACAGGTGGAAAACTATCTAATGCTGAGCGAGTACGAGAACAACTTGATAGCGGAGCTGCCGAACTTGAACGAAAGACGCGGCCGGCGGTGGTCAGTGGTGATGGGAAGTCCCCCCCTGGGTACACCCGTGAACGAGCCCCGCGCCCGCACCCCGGACCACGTCCCGCGGAACTCCATCAAGTGGAAGAAAAAATGCCACAACTCCAACAACCGACTAATTACCGTCATAAACGAGGCCTCCCTATGAATCTAGTGAAATACAATGTGGAGACAATAAATAGAACTTAGTGTACCTATTTAACCTCATTAATTTATTTGATGTGTGTGAATAGTAGCATTTGTGTATGTTCAATATTATTTATTAAATTATTATTAAATACTTTTGTGTATTCATTGGATGCGTATTAAATTAAGTCAGTATATAGCGGAAAGAAAATAAATAAAGAAAAAATATATTACGTGCAACAATAAAACAACAATTTACAATGAAATAATCAAATATAATATTGACATACGTAGTAATGTATAGTATACAAGTAAACTTATAATGCACCAAATTACATAAATGGAACACAACGAATATTACCGTTGGGGGACTACAATGTCCTCTAAGAACTGAGCGAAACAGCGCATCGCTTGCAACAAAGCAGCAAGTAAGATAGAAAGAGACAGACTGACCAGTTTCTGGCTATCTGTCCTTGTTATTTCGTTGTTAACAGGAACTAAACTTTGGCTCTCCAAACTAGGTATATTCAAATTATCACAATTATCATTAGTACTATTTGTACTGTTTTCAACCTCGATCGCTTCAGACACATTACGTACATCACAAGTCAGATCTATCACAATAAATTCTGGGATTTTACCAGCTCCTTGATCATCTAACAACCTGGTAGTTTCATTCACACTTACATTATTATTGGAACAACATGGAATTTCATTCCAGTGCTGTGCACATTGAGGTTCATTAGTTAGGCACTTGGTTATTACTTCGGGTTGCTTATCTATACTTATATTATTAGTAGCACTCTCGTAGTATTTTAAAGAATCATCTGTTTCTTCAGATGACATACCACTGTCATTATCTACAGTGTCTTTTTTGTCACTGGATTTTTTGCATTGTTCATCAGTTTTAAGATTAGTTTTGCCAAAGCTGCCGTAGGTAGGCGAATTAGGCGCTTTGGGGTTTACGTTCGTGCCCAGTTTAGGCACGGCCTCGGGTCAAGACATCGCAGCATGCGTGATGGTACCCTTTATAACCATTGTATTGGAAAATACTTCTTGGGCCCCGAATAAGCTCTCTCCATCTGAGAAAGATTCGTTGCTAATCGAACTGACGTCATCAATCAGTGGGTCGGTGCGGAATCCCTGGAAATTTAAATAGGTTTTAATTCAAATAATGAACAGAAATAAAATGTATGGTGCCAAGACGGGAGAAGGAGTCGAAAGATCACCTTATGACGGCCAATAATTGGAGACCTTAAATTGTATAGATCAAGTACGTGCTGACAAAATAGCATTTAAAGAAAAGCTGAGCAACAATAGATGCTAGAACCCACCATAAAACATGATGAAAGGCACCCTGTACTGAAAATTGGACTCAAAATAATCAATTAATGGCTGAAAATAATTTTGCACATGTTTTCTCTAGAATCTTAAACTACACGCACAATGCGTGACACATTGAGACATTAGTTTACAGTACAACTATTTTCTTCATGTTTCTCGGCAATCTTCGGATTTACGAATGCCCCCGAATACAAATTTCCATATAATAATTATATTAGATTCATCATTTCACATCAAGTACGCAATTTATTTTTGTTTTGTTTTGATTTCTATGTAAACTATACTTGCAGCTGTAAAACTAAGTCCCTTTTTATATTATTAGTAACATTTACTCCGTAACAATATACCAAGCAAGTTAACAATAATCTCAGTACAGAGTACTAAAAAAACCGACCTCAAAAGTACGTGGGATTACGTCTATTTGCCAAGTTTTATTCAAATATACCCTAGTTCGCCACTATACGGGACTTGATACTGGACATAATAAAAAATCGGTTCTCACTACTCAAAGTACATTGAGAGAGAAAAACAAGAATAGCAAAATCAACCATTAAAATAATTGCTCCTTATAATAAAATTTAGGCGTTATTTATAAAAATGAATCTTCATGCGTGAACAGCCACCCTCTGATGTGGATGATTTTCTTTAAAATTAAATGGGACCATTATGTAACCTCTTTCCAACAAAAAAAGAATCATGAAAATCGGTTCACAAATACCTGAGTTATCGCGTAATATATATACAAAAAAAAAACAGAATTAAGAACCTCCTCCTTTTTTGAAGTCGGTTAAAATATAAACTAAATAAAATGTTCTTTTAATATAACTAAAAATTAATTTCAAAATCTTTTTCAGGTTTTTAATCTGTAATTTTCAGTTTATATGCCAAAACAAAGAGTAGTAGCTACTCTATATACTTCTAAGTCGATTGAGTGGGTCTGGTCTGAACCAAGTGTAAAGAGCAACTGATAGAAATCCGACGACAACTGAAACACAAATATTGCCTAGAGATATGAAATAGTGTACTCAATTGACTGCGATCAAAAATTCATACACACAAATAGTACAATTATTATCATTTGCGTGCTTTAGCAACGACATTACAAGAGCGTTCGTATGATAATAGTAATGTTTGTATGAAAAAATCCAAAGGCGTCGATGAGTATGTTTTGACCTTTAAGCCAATTTACTTACGAACATGTAGTACAATCTAGTTTAATATGTCTGTATACATGAAGAAATATTATTTGCACCAATGAATGTTATGCTTAGAACGGCTTATCTTTTCTATTAAAATAGTGTAATAAAAACCATTAACACTTATTTTACTTAAAGCATACATGAGATATTCTTGGTCTATCGTACGAGTCATGGCAGGTGTGCTAAATGCTATTTCTTTACACATTAGGTCAGTGTTTAATCTGTGGGCAATTCGTAAAATACCGACTACCGACGCCTTTCCGACTCATTCAGCAAAGTTTAGATTACATAAAGATTGTCAAGTTTAGAATAAAATACCAGTGCGTAAAACTGTTTAAACTGTAACTTATCTCATACCTCTTGGCATTGTACAGATGGCACGCGCGTTACCGAATAGGTACATTTTTTGTGCTACTGTACTCGAAAGATAAAACGATAAAACAAATCGGTGCAAATAATATTTCGTCTACTGTAACATAATAATATCGTAAAAATTAATTATGAATGATGAAATTAATTACAAACCTCCGCAAAATACTGATATTCCTTCTCGAAACTTAGTATAAAAACGCAGAATATCGCAGCCAGGGTGTAGTTACACAATGATGTTATCACGAAGCAGATGTATATACCACTGGCACCTGAAATAGAAACAAAAATTCTAATTCATTAAAACCATTTTTTATTTCTTTCATAATCAAATAGATATACATATTCCATCATTCGTATATAAGTAAAGCTGTTTTAAAACTGCCTCTGTGACCGAACGGTTACCATGACGGAGTGCCACGCAGAGGTCTTAGTTTCGATTCCCAGGCCGGGAGATATATTTGTATGGCCTACATTTATTTATCTCGTGAGCTTGGGTGTAATTTGTGGTTGTCTATGTGCACACATAGTCCTTGGCACCCGCGACATAGGGTTTCCTTAGTGCGGGGCTGTGTTGAGTATGTTATTTATTATTATATTATTTTTTATACAAATAGACCAACAAATGAAAGAGCAATTTACATAACACTCAGTCTGGAACTGACATTATTACCTTCGATTCTTATCTTTGATTCGCCTTCTCACTCTTCGTTTGGGTCGAATATTTGTTCGACAGAGCATTCGTTTGATAGAACCTTCGTTCGATCGAACCAAAAATTCAAGCAATCGATCAACGAATCAACGGGTGGATTAACGGATTAACGGATCATCATTAATCCTAATAGCTCTGTGGCGTAGTGTCCATTACAAATGGTAATTTTGTAAGTTTAATCTGTTTTGCGGTATGTTGTTATTAGTATTAAGAATAATAAATTAGTCATTTTGAACCCCATAGTCTTTTGTTATGTATTTTTGTCCTGTAGGGTGACTTTTCCCAGAAATAAATTTTAGTGTACTTTATCAATGATGCCTTTAACTTTATACACATTACCCATCAGCAGAAAAGAAAAAAAGCTAATTTTATAGTTTGACACTTTTAGACGCCAAGGAATTATCGTGAGCGACAAGTGACCCGCTAAATTATCGAACATGAATATGATCGAATCATTGCACCCGATCACGTTACGAATGGGTCATGATCATCCCGGGTTATCAGAAATGATCGAAAGATACAGGTCTAATATCTAACAACCACTTGAAAATTTGGAACCATTTTTTCGGACCTAAAATCGCATATTATGTTCGTTTTTTCCAGTCAAACCAACCTTTTACAGATTTCATGAAGAATACATAAGAACTACATAAACAATTAGTTACTATCGCCAACCAGCTAAAATCCTCGGAATATCATCGAAGACGATATTCCGAGCGATAAGGGCGATCCACCCTTTGACTTCGCTGTAGTATGGCAATCAATCCAAGAAATACAGCACTAACAGCGCCTAACTTCGGCAAAATAAAAAGGTTATATAGCATTCTAATGTGACGTATTCTGTGCTGATTACGTCGACTTGCACTTACCACTGGGTAAAAATGTAGTGACGATCCCAAACACCGCCAAAATGATTACAATTAGGAAGCTCACATTGGCAAGGTATTGCCGAAGCAGTGCTAAATGCTGGTCGTAGTACAACGTCGACACGTACGTTGTTATAATACACTGAAATGAATAAATAATAAGATTTAATTTATTGAACATCATGATGTTTTACTCCCATGTAGTTATATAAAAAAGCACAGTTTATTTACTTTATATTTTTGTTACCTTGCTTAGTAACATATATAATCCACACGGAAATCAAAACAACAATAAAGTACGTTGTTCAAAATTCAAATTATTGTAGGTAGATTTTAAATATAATAATTAACAAAATGGGCATGGAAATTAATATTCGTGTGCATTCGGATATCCTATGATTGCCAAGGGGCATTGAGAAAGTAGAAGCACTATACGTTAGTTATGATAAGGACAAGTTTACCAACGTTATATTCAAAGACCTTGGCAATGAAAGTAACAGTTTCATATGTCGAGAGAGTTATAACATAATTACATTGGTTCTTAGGTAACTAGCCACTTGTAGGTAATCTTACGTTACCTAACATCGCGATGAGCAGGGACGTATCTAAGTAGGCTAATCTTACATGTAATTGCTAAATAGTCGAGTATAAATAAACGCACGCTACTTATGCTATGTACGGAACCACGAGACTTTGTCATTAACTTTAAACAAATAACTTTGAATCCTAAATTAAAAATGTCTATTCATAGGTAACTTAGTACCTCTTAAAATGGTCATGCTACTTGCAAACTCAAAGTCGGATCATCTTTATTTCATAAGCAAATTACACTTGAAATCGTTATATTGATTAAACTCTACTGCTTATTCGTAAGGCAGATTCCCTGAGAAGAATGAGCAAGAAACTCTAGGGGTTGCTGTTTGTATATATATAAATATTAGCAGGTACACATTTATCATTTACAATGTTTATTTCAAAATTCATACACAGATCGAGACAACCTACAAGAGCTAAACGGGTCACTACCGGGGATTTTTGTCATCCAAGCACGCAGAAGCTATATACATATTAAGCAAAATTTTGAATATCAACAGGAATCTTATTGCTCATATTTTGACTCTACGGCTTTGTTTCCGACGTGGAATTATCCAGATAGCAAGAAACTCGAGAGCAAATGCAATAATATATTGTGGAATCGGTAACAATAATATGTCTTTCAGACTAAGTTCTACTAATAATATATCTGCGCAAATGTAGTACCTATACAAATTTATTCGTAGTCAAAGAGTAAACATGAACGTATTGCGTTACGTAACAGAACGGTGAGCGCCCCCATAATAGATTTGTTGGGATTATTAGGAAATAGATTGTCACATATCAATTCGTTTTATTAGTGGCACTTAGTGACAATTTAGCGACCATAATACATATGGCAATATGTATGTATATTATTTTGTGTATTTTATAAGTCGAAAACAAATTCAAGAGCAAGTATCGTGTCAAGTTTATCAATAAATATGAACGACAATGACAGGATCGCCATAGACAACTGCCAAAAAAATTAATAATTATACGCAAGAAGTTGAAAATACTTTTACTAGGAATTCGAAAACTCAGGAGGTCGTGCCAAGTTTAAGTATCTTTGACCCTTATATTGACATAAATAAATCACATTTTAGTGTAGATAGATACACACTTTATTTAATGATATAACACAAATAAAGATTAAGCATGAAAGGAAAAACATAACATGATTGTAATAGCAGTGAAAGAGCGCTGACTCAGTATATGCTAAAGTTTCCTAAGGCGCTGGTTTCCAACGAGAGGGATTAAGTAATTTGAAAGCAAAAATGTAATGAATATGCGTAAAGACATACATTGAGATAATAATATACATAGTAAAGGTTAAATACTGCATCTAAAATAACCTATTTGATATGTAAGTGCACGGGCGAGTGTGAACATAATTACAGCTGTAGGAGTAAATTGTGATTGTGAAGAGGTTTTAATGTATAATATATTTAGTATTTAATAATGTATACATATAACGTGAATAGATCAAAGTAACAACAAAATTCGATTCTACACTGACTACGTAAAAGAATAAACACAAGACACAGATTTTTTAAGTGCGAGTAGGTGTTGCCGGTACAGTGCTTTGAGTGTGCTCGTTGTGTGTAGGGGGCAGAATCTTATTTAGCTTTTATATACTGGAAACAAAAGTGGCGGAAGCCTATTTCTATTGTAACGTTGTAAATTAATAATTATTTTATTTGTTTTATTTATTGTTAATAGATGTATCTGGAAGAGTCCCGTGTCCAGCAGTGGAACGTATAGTTAGGAATATCAATATAGTACATTATCTCAAGTGACGCGCGAACCATTTTTTATAGGCGACAACTGGTTCGGTTCGTCGCCCCCCTTGCTTGCTGATACCCCATCAGGCAAGCCGCGGTCCCGCTATCATTGCCATCGAGGTGCGCATAATGTTCAGGTTAGTTTTCTCTACCAAATTTCGGTGGTAATTTTTATTATTTAAATATTCTAGAATGTTATCAAGAAGCATTATTTATCAGCCTGAAATATTATTTAATATTTCACGATATACTCGAATACTTTTTTTTCCTTTCTTTATCCTGCAATCAGCCTTCCTGGCTATAAACACACGGGCTGTATGAAGTTCATAAAACCCATCTGTTTATACTCGAATACTTAAATAATAAAATTTGCCACCGAAATTATTTAGAAAAAACTAAGAACGTGTTCCCATTATCTCGTAACGTTTTATTTATCGCTGTCGCGTAACGTACGTACGTAACTTGTTCCGATATCACGACTATCTGTCGTGCTGTGTCGAGGACGTTTTTTTTATCGTTGAACGACTATCATATCTAGCTGTTCCCACTAGATCGTCAAAACAAATTATCGGTTCACAGCAGCCGCCTTGTCGCTTGCACGACAGAATGTTTTAAGCTGACATTATCTGTCGTCACATTTTTATCGTGACGTTTTATTTATCATCGGATGACTGTCATTCTAGCTCTACCCATTGTCACGACAGTCTGTAGTCGTAACGTCAAAAAAGTCGTGACCAACAGTTAATCGTGTTATTTTATGTGTGAACATCTTCATTTAAATATACAAACCATGACACTTTAAACTGCACGACTATCTGTCGTCACGACATAATGGGAACGCGCCCTAACCTGAAAATTACCCGTGCACAGACCGAATTAATAAGATACAAATTCTTATAGAAAACTTATAGGTACTAAGGTAGGGCTTATCAATAGGTATACTTTTAAATACATGTATATATAAAAATGTGACTTACAGCACTTTTGGTTTCAGATAAGTATCTTAATTGTTGTTTACATACCTGGATCCATATGTATAAAGTGCCAAAACCGCATATAAAAATACTCAATACCGTCGTACAATGAGCGTCAACCTTAAACCAAAAACAACCAATTATTAAACAATAAAGAATAACAATTCATAACGAAAAAACGAAGGTCTGATTGCAACACATGCAAGAGGCGAGATCCCCCTCATGGGCTATAAGGCTCAATCAACCTGGGTAACCTGACAATCCCTGGCCCAATGTCAGTTTAAATTTACAGAGTAGTAAAATATCTAAGCATCTGCATGTCAACTTGATTTATGAAGGTTACTTCAGTAATATATTTGTAGATTTACTTTCAAAGGTTTTAATCACTTACATTAAGGTAAACCGAGTATTGACTTATGCATTGTTACTACCTTAATTAGGATGTTCCACATTGATTAACAAATAAAAACATTCACATCAAACTTCTCATGAACCATCAATTACATTTTTAACCGACTTCAAAAAAGGAGGAGGTTCTCAATTCGACTATGTTTTTTTTGTATGTATGTTATGCGATAACTTCGGCATTTTTTAACTGATTTTGATGATTCTTTTTTGTTGGAAAGAAGGTATCTCAGTAGTGGTCTCGTTTAAATTTGAAGAAAATTTTCTACCTCTAAGGGCGGCAAACTAGGGGTAGAATGACTTTTGAGGTCGGTTTTTTAGTACTCTGTACTGATTTTACATAATTACCTACAGCTTGCCTGTACTGTAAGATTATATAATTTAACAAAATAACAAGTTGCATATGAATGACATTTTTTGATAATTAATATGGGTTCAGATCATTAACAAATTAAAAACACTGTAAATCACAATGTTATCATACTTTACAATTTGCTAGTATTAGCACTAATAACATCATAAATATTAGTATAACAATTTGAATTAGATACAGACAAAATGCAAAACACACTTTACAAATAACATGTACCAAAATAGTCTCCCCAGTCTTACCTTAAACAGAAACAGGAAGAAATAAACCAGGAAGCTCAGGGAGAGGAAGGCGGCCGAATATGTCGCGAGTCTATTCGCTAAGCTAGTCACATTGGGGTTTGTGGTTAATGAGCCTAAAATATGCACTTGCTGATATCTGTCATAGACGATTTTGCCAGCTGAAAAAGATATTGTTAGTATGTTCCATGTTATTAGTAAAGTAACATGACAAATTAAAGGTTAGCAATTTACTTTTTGACCATGAAACAGTGGTCCTTTCATTACGTGTTAATTTCATAAATGGAACTCATTAGTACTTTCAGGATTAGCCCCCACTTGTCAGCACACTTCTGTACTGATACCATCTAAATGCCAACATGCGGGATTTAACTCTGAATTATGTAAAAGTTATGTCTTTTCATGTGTTAGCCATTGCATGAACCAATAAATGAAGAATATGTATATTAGGTTGAACAATGAAATAAAAGCATTTAGGAAAGAAAAAAGCAAAAAAAAAGCATCACTCTTAGAAAATAAAAATCTTAAAAAGTATACATGCACTATTAGTAGACAATTAGATAAAGTTAACTACCTAATTAATTACATTACAATACTTTTTGAAAGACAAACATCTGTGTTTTTTAACCGACTTTTCAAAAAGGAGGAGATTCTCGCTTCGAGTATATGTTTTTTTGTGTATGTATGTTTGTGAACTGATATTGATGATTCTTTTTTGTTGCAAAGCGGGTATTTCAGAAGCAGTCCCATTTAAATTTGAAGAAAATATTCCACCTCTAAGGGTGGCAAACTAGGGGATGAATGACATTTGAGTGAACTATAATAAATTAGAAAGAACACTTATTTGTGTTGATCATAAAAAAACATCTTCTTTATAATCTTATAGCTCCGTCATCAATTGATATTTCTGCCAATGTCAAGTTAAAGAAGACAAAATTTGACTGGTGTCTTTTGATTTCATAAAATTTTAAGGAAATGTTGACATTTAACAGAGTTAAAAGTGTCATAGCAAACATATAAAAAGCAAAATCACATCAGCACAAAATTATTAGTACTCTTTAATTTATGGTATTCATGAATAAATACTTGCAACTTCTAGATTTCAACCACAATAGTATGAACTAATTCTGTTGAACAGTGAAGTGTTAATTTAAAAAGATAAAGATAAAGTGCAATGGTAAAGTAATAATAGTACCAATAATGACTGTAGTACTGAGTGACCCCATGAGCTCAATATTCTGCAGCTTTTGTTACAGAAACCTATTATGTAAGTTTACTCAACACTGTTATGTGCACCTTTCTTAACACTATGCCTTAATAATACTAACAAATGCCACTTACCTATTGCACCACTGGCAATATACAAAAAAGCAAGGCCAACATCCAAAGTGTTTGTCTCTTTCACAACTTGAAAGCAAAGCCTGTAATTTATAATACAATAATTAATTGAACATAGTGGTTTTAAAAATAGAATAAAAGATTATTACAAGAATTAGATGTCTATGGTCAACAAGTGAAACCTGAAAATGTGAAATATTATGAGTCACAACTTTATCAAATCTCACATTGAACTTAAAAGAATTGAGAAAACACGATTTGTAAGTTAAAAAATACTTAATGAAACCAATAAATAAATATTCTCGATTATAAATGGGCAACTAAATAATATGTATTAAATAAAAATATTCACATTATTCGCAATAAGATCTTCTACGAATTTACTACTTCTTCTAACAATTCAGTACTTTTTTTTATTTTCAAATCGTGTCAATCAATTCCACAATTTTGAGTTACAACAGTATTTTCCGCTAATAATATTCAATACTAAACCCTTGCTGAAAAATGAATCTTCATTTTATTTTTGTGTTAATAAAACTGTTCCACGCAATTAATTTATACGTCACAAGAAGGTAACTATTAAGGAATTATTCAAAAATTTGTGAAAGTATGTAAGGAAATAAAAACAGAAAAAAACTAAAGCCTTTACTTTTCATTATTTATAGTAAAATACACAAAGGCAATTATTAATAAATGACTGATGATGAAGCCCTTATTGAAGCCTAATTCAGCTAGTAACAAATGAAATCAATTTAAATAAAGTTTTTAAAAAAATCACGAAACACGCCAGCTGCTTATGAAAGTATAATAAATGAGGTGATGGATGATTAATCATGTAAAATACTTACGACAAAATATAGGTTGATGACAAAACTACAATTCCACACTTAAAGATCAACATATTAAACTTATTTGCAATAGGTGAAAAACATTTACTTTACCAACTATAAACTATACACTGAAAGGAAACATACCTACACTATAATAGATAGACAAACAATGTCAGATGAAAAAAAAAATTGTTTGGATACAATCACAACCGAACGAAAAGAACGCATTCTGTACACTGTTTTAAATTGTGCTCAGCAGGCATTGACTCAATGTCAGCAGGGCAGTGTTTCTTTTCTTTGATGGATTATTAAACGTCATTATTCTATCTACTATTACTGTATGTATGTTACTGTGAAATTTTCCGAATAATTTCAGATATTTAGAAGAAGAATGTGGAAAATTAGTGGAAACTTTTCCGGAAAATTTTCTAAAAATTGCAAAGATATAATTCCAAGGCTCACATTGTTATGTTCTACGTTTAGACATTTCTAGATGTCATGTAAAAGCATTAGTTTTAGTAGCACTGAAGTTGAGTAATTTTCCAAAAAATTTCAAATATAGTAGAAATATATTCGGTATTGAAAAATATTGAACAAATATAACTCGAAGGCTTACGTTCTTCATTTAGAAATATATTTTGAAGTTTTATTTAACGTGAATTATAAAATTAAATTGTATATGTAACTAAAAGCAAGTTAAAGAAAAACGAGATTTAAAATTATAGACAACAGCGAGGAAAACCACTTGGCTCCATCGTTTTTGTTCAGTAACTTCAACTTTTGACAGATCTCAACGTCAAATATTGGAAAAATTTCCGGAAAAATATTTACTTTGCTGAAAAGATTTTTTTTTAAATAGTACTTTTTCCAATGACCCAACACTATGAGGCTAGTGTTTGATCGTGGAATAATTTCCATTTTGAAAAAATATATTTTTCAGAAAAATAAATATTTTTCCTCATATTTTTCCAATTTTACCTGTAATTTTCTATATTTCACGTTGACACCTATCAAAAGGTAAAATTACTAAACGAGAACGATGGCGCCAAAAGGTTTTTTTAGCTATTTTTAACTTGCCTAAATAAAACTTCAAAAGATATTTCTAAGCGAAAAAAATAATATGAGCTTGCGAATTAAACTTTTCCTTTATTTTCCCAACATTTTTCGATTTTTCAAAAGTTTTTTCGGAAAAATTTCCACTATTTGAAAATTTTCGGAAATTTACCCAATCAAAGCAATAAGTCAAATCAATCATGCAACGCAGCCAAAAAGCTTCTTGAATGCAGCCAGTCTATGCAAGTTTCAATGAATGGGTGGTTTACAAGTGTTCGCGCCAATTTTGATTTTGACAGAAGGATAATGGTTGGTTACTTAATTAGTCATCGTTCCGATTAAAATTATTTTTCATTTTTCGCCTTGCTTTTAGACTTTAGACCAATTTAGACCCTCAATAGATCGGATAATAACGCATCGATCTACCGACTGCCATCAACTTAGACGGCACACGAGTTATTTCAGAACCATTAGCTGGTGGGAATAATCAGTAATCACAAGTGAATTTTTGGTCCACGACGGGTACAAACTTTCTCTATGCTTCAAAATCATTTTAAAAAGGAAGTGAGTTTATCATTCTTCATTTTCACAAATATTGTTGAGAATTAAGAATATTCCACAGAATGTCATCACTACAACCTATAGAGGCCCTAAGACTGGGTAAGAAAACAAAAAATTTTTGTTTGATTGCAGATTAAGTACTTGAATAATTTTTTTATTCTTTACCCATACAATTCCAGTTACCCTTACCCTCTTTTGGTGTTGTCCATTCAAATTGTAATGCAATAGATTTCACCTGTTTTAGGATATAACCTTTCTTCAGAGAACTCCTGATATAATCATCATAATTTATCTTCCAAACCTCTGATAATCAAGTAGGTCCTACCGAATGAATTGCCCAGTATTTTGTGTACTACTTCAATATAAGATATTTTATTTTAATTTTTTTTTCTTACTACATTATACTATAAACTTGCAAATAGGTACCTAATAAACTCAAGGTTTTTTCTTTTTTTGGCAACATAAACATACTGTGAAATAAATTATGAAGCAGTTATTAAATAAGCACTTACTAAATAAATATTTTAAATACCTTAATACAGTGGCGTAATAGCCAATAATCATTATGCAATAATGTATTTTATTTCTACACCTAAGGACAGGATAACATTTATTAGGTAACATATATTATAAAGAAGTAATTTGTTTAGATTATAATATATATTCTGCTTATGTACGTATTTATGTATATAAAGTTCATGTAGGTGTGTATGTCTGTCATATGTATATATTGTCATCCTTTACATGTATATATAACTCACATTTAAATTTTAATTTTATTGTACGACTTCATTTTTCACCTAGCTAGGGTTGGCTGGAAGAGATCTCTTCTAGAGATAAGCTCACTTTGTATATGTCCTTTATAACTTGTGTTTCATGTATCTTTTCTTTGTGCAATAAAGTATTTATTATATATTATTGCAAATTATCAAGAACTTTTTAAGAGTAAAGAGCTTCAATGTATTGGAAATGTAGTCAAATAAAGATACTATTTGTGTGTTTTGTATTACAATTCATTTTATAATAATTACTAGACTGACTTTATGACTTATTTTACTATTACAAAATAAGGCTATGCCACACAATACCAACCAAATCATCAAGTCGTATTGTCCTGTCAACCCTTCACACCCTGTCAGACTATCATAGTCAACATCAGACATATCCATTGTGTGAAAATTATCCTTTATCATCGCATTGCTAGATATGAAACAAATCCATGTCATATGTGCCCCATGGCTTTGATGCAGGCTGTGGGAAAATTTTGTGCATTTGTTGCACAACTTTTAGTCTATGCACATTAAGGCCCAACAAAATTATTATTATAAAATTACAACAGCTTCATTCCTACATACTTCTGTAATCTGTGTCCCTATTCAGCTAAAGTACATTTTACATGAGTATATTTATTATGAACAATTTGGTTACAGAAACTGAAGTCTTTTTGTGGTTTTTAATCCATGCATTTGCTTTCAGATTCGGTTCAACAAGAGGCCTTTGTTAAATATTTTAATTCTCTACCAGAGGTATGTAGCTAAAATATTATTTTTAAAACTTTGAACGATGCACATACATACATAGAGAAAAGGGCCTATATTTGGGACACCTTTCACTAAACAGCAATATTGCAACTGGCATTTCAGCAATAGACAATATTGTGTATTATGTACAGTATTGTGTTTTAGTAAGGGGTGGTATAAATTTGTAACAAAAATGCTTGTGAACAAAATTCTGTTTTTTACCAAAAATTTACAATACATAAACACACTCTAATAAATACAATATATCTATCTACATTATGTCTTGACATATTTAATTATAAGCAACATTTTACACATAGTTATAACATAAAAAATATTCATCATATCAGCCAGAAGACGTCCTCTGGTGAACATGGGCCTCCTAAAAATATTATTAATTTATAATTATTATACATCCCTCATTTGATTGGATTTTATTTCTGAATGATTAGGCGTGTAGTTTTGTGACAGTCATGTGTACACATTAGCTAGTTGATTTCTGACATGCTTCCTTATTACATTATTTTTTATTACATAAAAATATATGTATGTTGTTTATCCTGAATTTAATATGTGGTTGCAAAAAAGTATTTATTGAATAGTATTTAAATATTTGATAGTGATTTTAAGTAAACATGTGACCACAGTCTCACTGTATAGTAAGTAGAGATAGGAAAAACTGCTTATTTTGTTAAAGTTAAGACATTGTGCTCTTTTTAAAAAGCATGCTTTTTAAAAGCTTCCACTTAAACGCTTTTTAGTTTGAAGCTTCCAATATCGTTTAGAAAAACGTTTAAGTTAAAAAAGCTTGCAACATTGTATTGATAGCGAAAAGCAAGAGTAGACCTCTAAAGGTTTTAAGATAAGTAAGTTTATTTGTAAAAGAAGCGTTTTATTTTTATTTATAAAATTATTATTCACATTGATGAATTAATTTGTTTAGGAAACATACATCGTGGGACTTGAAAATAAGCACGTTGTTAACGGCTTAAATTGAAAAGCGTGCTAATGGGCTTGTTTTAAAAAGCAAACTTTTTACGTGCATTTCGTTTGAACGCCCACCTCTAATAGTAAGTGGTGACGTAATCGAGGAAGGAACATTATACATAATGAACCGACTTCAAATAAAAGGAGGAGGTTCTCAATTCGTCTGTATGTTTTTTTTGTATGTATGTTACGTGATAACTCCGCCATTTGTGAACCAATTTTGATGATTCTTTTTTTGTGGGCATGAAGGTACCTCAGACTTAAATTCAAGAAAATATTGCACCTCTGAGGGTGGCAAACTAGGGGATGAATGACTTTCGAGGTCGATTTTTTTAACCGGAGGTTATTTTCAAAATATTTTTGAAGTTTTAATAAGAGCAAATTATTTTTTTCGTTTTGATGTGAATACCTATGATAGCAATTAGCTACTTGAAACTATTTCCTTAATGTATAATTGACATGTTGAATTTAGGCCTTCAGTGTTTTCAGAAACCAGATTTCTTCTACTAACAATATAATTTATGTTACCATTATTTTATTATTATTAATAACCTCGGTGGCCCAACGGTTAGCACTGTGGGCGCTCGATGCGGTCATCCTGGGTTCGATTGCCGGTAGGATCAAATTGGGCAATGAACCATCCTAAATTTGTTTTGGTGTGGGTAGTGCTCCAGTGTGAATTCCGTTACTTCTAGTACTCATAGTACAGGGAATTACCAAGTTTGAGACCAGGCAATTGGTGTGGTTGTCTGGCACATTATTACTAATACAAGAATCACTAACTATGTAGTTCAGCATCTAAAAGTATTTTCTCAGCCTTTAATCAATCAAACCATGAAACAATGATATCCTTTGCAAAAGTGTAATAACTCTCCATGGCATTCCATAAAGGACTGCGTGTCCGTTCAGACGGCTTTTCTGCTGGTGGCTGTTTTGTTGTACCCTGTATTTCTTTTAAGTATGCTAATTCTATAGCTTTTGTGTCACCTGCTTTTCTTTTTCTGGTAACCCGACTAAAATTTTTCCTTTGCCTTTTTACATTGTTCTCGTATAGAGGTATTGACCTTGTATTCGCATATATGTATTCCTCCACAGCTTGTTTATGATTTTTTAATTTCTGCAGGCTCGCATTCAAATTTTCTATATGATTATGCCATTGAGATCCTTTTGGATTACCATTTAGCTGGTTGATATTTAGGTCCCATATTGAAGGAACTTCTTCACTTTGCTCTTTGCTATTAGATTTTTTTTCATGACCTTGGCCAATATTTCGTTCTTTTCCAAGATTAATAAAGTTTTGTTCCCATATTTCCTGACTTAGATCGTCTCGTTGTTCAACTAAATCATCAAGATTTTTTTGTTCCACCATCACTTTTTCCAAAGTACCTAATTTAGTTTTTTTAAATTTATTTTTCTTTTTCTTTTTTTTTATATCTGAATAAAGTTCTGGACGATTAATTATGTCTTGTGCGTATTTAACTGTTGTTTCTATTCGTTCATTGGGATGTGCTATGCTATTCTTCAAATTCGGCCTATAAAGTGGATTTATGTGAATCTCTGGTGTTTCTTTAGGAGTTTTGTATACCTTAAGGGCATACATAGGTAAAGATAATTGATGACTGTACCCATCATAAGTATTTAGTAAAACTCCATCTGGTTTCATTTCTCCAGGTCCAATATCTCGATTGGAGCTAATATTTTGATAAGTGTCTTTTCCTGGCCAAGTATTTTTTTGATAATTTCTACTAATTCCATTATAGTAACCAGTCTGTATATGTCGTAGAGGATAGTTAGGGGGTTGATATTGTTCATAAATTTTGTGTACTTGTTCTATGGAACAGTTATGGGGCTGATGTTGCCCACCATTAAAACTGTCAAAATGATTATTGTGGGAAGGATTGATATACCCACGGTAAAAATATGAATAAAGCTTCGGTAAGGTTCCGCTGGGTTTATGTGACTTTCCGTGCGGTTTTTGTGATCCTTTTAAGAATTGTACCGGACCTGGTTGAATTTGCCTATTGTCTATGTTTTTGTGACTAATATCACTATCATCAACCCATATATTATTTTGTTGATTTATGTATTCATTAATAGTTAAATCATTAATCAAAGTCGACGTTTCAGGGATTTGGTCAATGTACTTTATGTATTTGTCCACATTTGGATTTACAGAGATATAGACGTCTAAAAATGGCGCAGATACGTGTGGTGCAACTGTTGGTATATATAAATGAGACTTGTGTTGATGTTCCATTGGGGTCCATGCGTGAATTACTGCACCTGTATCCTGTATTATTGGTTGTGATGATGGTTCTAGGCCTGCTGGTCGATTGTAGTTATCTGAAACTATGCCCATAGAGTTGCTGAATACATAATTGAAATAAAGATTATACGCGTCTAAATATCCATGAATTTTTATACACAAGGTGAGCGGGATAACGATGTCAATCCTTTAACGAAAAATACAGGGAACTAAAGCAAATCGTTTTTAACTTAACTGTACCAAATCGTGTTCTCCAGATTGTTAATGTATAAAATCGGCAATTTACATAATTATTATTTCACATATATTTATCACAGTAAGTAATAAAATAAGTAATAATAATTTACTTGGTACTTGGTGTAACGCTGGTGCCCGAATTCGACGTCAAGACGCCTATTTTGCGTGATAAATAATAATTTTACTACAGCATGTGCATATTTAAAAAGACTTTTAGACACCTAGCATTTTTTTCATTTATTTTGTATTTTAAAACCTTTGTTTAAAAACATTCAAGCGATCATAAAAACTACTACAAACAATACTATTTTCATGGATATAGCTGACTGCACCCCCAAAAGGCATTGTTTTCTTAAGAAAACAATACCTTTTAACTGCCTCCGTGGCCAAACGGTTACCTTGTCGGACTGCCATGCAGAGGTGCCAGGTTCGATTCCCGGATCGGGAGAAATATTTATAATAACGCACACACTCAACATATTTTGTATGGCCTACATTTATTTCTCCCGTGAGCTTGGGTGTAATTTGTGGTTGTCTATTTGTGTAGGTCCATGGCACCTATGTTGAGTGTGTGCGTTATTATTTTTGTTATTATTAAAATAACACGGCGCCAACAAAACCGCTACAGGCAGTTGTCAAATTACATAAATTTTTAATATGTATCTGATATACAATTAAAATTCATATTAATTATTTAAAGTATGAACTTGTAATCATACAGGCTCAAGCTACGAAGGATTAACATGTTTGTCTCGAACACCCTGTATATTGAGACTGCTTAAATAGTAGCAAGAGACATAATTAATATAGGTGAATTGGGTTTGTTTTGCACTCTACAATTTAGTTGTCTTTTAGTAAACACGTTTATAGGTATATTATCTGTTAGTACGGTGTATGGTTCGCCACTATGCTAAAATTATAGAACTGTCAAAAACATTTGTGTGTATTTCAAACTAGAAGTAACCGTTCCTTTAGCTTGATGAATAGGCGAGCGTACCACTGAACGTTAAACTACATTTTGTATCCTAAATTAATCACTAGTAGGCCTATGTTGTATGTTTATATATTATAGATCAAAATAATGATAAAATTAGTGAGTAATAAAATTATCATTATGAATAAAATAAAACAATATTTATTGTCATTTCATTCATTTAGTCATTTAATACATTAATGTAATACAGTCTGAAGAAATTAAATTAACTAATAGGATTAGTGACAACTCGTTGATATTCAGCACTGGTTACGTACATCACATACACTAATCTACACTTTTTAAAAGCTCCACTCACTTTTACTCTGTTGGCCCAAATTCTGCAGGTTATCCCATTGATTTACTCTTTGATATGGGATGTCCGGTGACTGCCCTTCCAACCCTTGAACCCAGCTATCTTGCGTTCGTTGTTTCAAGTTTTGTGTGTGCTGGTCGAAACCTTCTAGGTTATTTAAGCCCTGACCCCATCCATTTTGCGTTTGCTGTCCTAAGTCTTGATTTTGTTGTCCTAAATCTTGGAGTTTGTCAAAACCCGTACTCCAGTTATTTTGTGATTGCTGTCCGAAGTCTTGATTTTGTTGTCCTAAGTCTTCTAGTTTGTCAAAACCTTGACCCCAGCTATTTTGCGTTCGCTGGCCCAAATCTTGGTTTTGCTGTCCTAAATCTTCTAGTTTGTTAAAACTCGAATCCCAATTATATTGCGATTGCTGTCCCAAGTTTTCAGTTTCTTGTCCGAAATCTGGTTTGTTGAAATCTTGACCTTGCTGTCTAAAATTTTCATTCCAAGTGTGCGTCTCGTCTGGCTGACTGAAACCTTGATTTAGATCTTGAGTTTGTTGTCCTGGATTTCCCAAATCTATCAAATTAGGCTGCGACTGTTGTTCAACCGAACGTGTTACTCTGACCTGATCATCTCCAACGCAATCAGTGGCTAAATCGTTCTGGGACGAATAGGATTGGTGAGACTGATGGTATTGGTTACCATACCGATGTGATGCAAATCCTTGGTTGTTTGTGTGTGCGTGGGTGTGTGCGTTATTTGTCGCTGACGTCAGCCTTTGAGATTCTAGTCCTGTAGTGCCATCACCAACTGGTTTAATTTCATAGGGATCCCCTTGTCTCTCCCACGATTTATGATATGAGTACGAAGAATGGTAACTTTTAGGTTTGGAGTTCACATCACTTACAACATTCGCAACATCACTAGATCCGGTGTTGTGTGTATCTTGTGTGTAAGCATTTGAATTAGCGCCACTGGCACCGCTATATTGTGAATTGTAACCTGAATATTGGCGTGACTGACTAGATTCAGATTTCGTATTATAGGCACTTTGAACGTTGCTTTTATGAGAATTTGACGCCTGGTAGCCATTATGAGAGTTTAAGGATGTAGCGTCTTCATGCAGCTCACTGTTTTCAGGTAAAGGATTTTCCGTAGGCATGGATAGTACTACAACTTCAGGCTTCGTGTCATGTTTTTCCCATTGCTTGCGATAGTTATATGAAGATTCGTAACGTCTAGCACTCTTTGAAGGCTGATACTCAGTTTGAGTATTAGCGTTATTCAGAATTTCTGCTTCGCTCTTAATTGCATTTTGATCAAAAGATGTAGCACTCTGAGCTGCATCATAGTTTTCTACTCGCACTGGAATAGCAACTCTAGAACCAGGCCTTCCAACCACTCTTACGGGTACAGTCCATACTAATCTGTTTTGTGGGTATACGCTAGAACTATATTGATTAGCATTGCTACTTCCAAGTGAACCTTGTCCCTGATAAGCAGATTGTGTATAATGCCCGGAATTGTACCCCGATTGTTCTCTTGCTCCATACGCACTAGCTGCGTGCATATTATCTTGCGATTGCAAATTACTACTTTGTAACCCGCGACCATAAGAATCGGATCCTTGATATCCGGAATATCTAGAATTTTGTAATTGGCTACTACTGCTGTATCCAGAACTATGTGAAGATGATTGTCCAGTGTATCCAGCATTGTGCGATGAAAGAGATGAATGTGAATTGTCGACATGTGTGCCCTCGCCGAAGTTGCGACCTTGTAGATTACCGAGATCATATTTTCCTGATCCGTATGTTCCCCTTGAATTCGCTGCAGCGAATACATCTCCAGTTCTTGTGTTATGACCTTCACCTAACTCTCCATCTACTTGTTTTATAAGCCCGCTCATTTGGTGCTGAGCCAGTCCATCCATATTATGGGCCCTCTCATAATTACCACCCATGTTACCTCTTTGGGCTCCGTAGTATCCTGATTTTGAACCTTCGTCTGTAGAACTTCTTGAGTACTGGAAGTCTTCATTTTCTTTATACATTTCGGGCCTTCCGGACGCAGTGGCCCATATCATAGCTGTTATAAGCAGCAGTTTCATTTTAGACATGTTAGGCCCCTGCAAATGACAATAATAAAATTAGATAGAATTTTCAATGCATATACATAGGATAACATTTCTCCATATTCTACATTCCTATACATACATATATATATGCTAAAAAACTAAAGACATGCTGGACTGTAATATTATATGCTATATAAGTACATATTTTACTAACTGCACTAATAATTTCATTGGAAAACAAGTGACAACATTCGTGAAAAACTTAAAGCGAAATGGATAACTTGAAAGAACTTGAAGCGTACAAAACTTGCATCTTAATCATATTAAATCTCTGTATAAACTTACACTCACTGTTTATGAATAAGAAAGAGATGTTGTACCAATTTAATCAAAACAAGATTAGTCTTTAAAGTTTTTGTAAACAATTTTAACATATTTTAATGTGATGGGTAGTATACAAAGTACGATTTATCAATACGGTAATTAACTTTTAAATAAATTAAATAAAACTACAGATTTCATGATCTCACGCTTGTCTCTTTTTGCTTAGGCGGAGACAAGGACCTTAAGGGTAGGTTCTGATGACAAGCGTTAAGTAGCTACTAGTTTTGCTACTAATGAATAAATTCATGAAGTTATGTCAGCATACGTTGACAAAATCTGTTAACTAACTTGGTTCTTGACATAACTTTTTATCTTATCCATCTTATCATACTATTATTATTTATTAATTTATGCATCCACCCCTCCTTTCATATCTAAAAATGAACGAGATATAATGCTGTTACATTTTAGTCTAAATTAATGTAAATTTTTCAATATTTAGTTACGGCTTGATTAAAATTCTTATTAATAATGGCAAAATTGACACTGACCTTGAAAACGTTAAGAGCTACTGACACTGGTATTTAAACTGCAACACGCAACACACTCTGTACGGATGAACACTGACATTGCTTCATCCGATGACTCCAATTTATTAAGCTTTAAGTTGCTATCTCACCCAGGTCACTAGCGATAAACTCCGACCGGTCACTGAGTAATGTTTTCACAGAATCACAATTGCAAAATAAGTCGTCGTTCTTAAAATAAAATTTCAATCACTTCAAACCGCAATTACTTCTAGTGTACATGATCACAGCTATTACTACTGGTGTTTGTCACCTGAATAATGATTGCAGACTAATGTATTTATATTTTTAATATGATTCAGTGGCGAGAATTGTGACTCTTAGTGCGTATGAACATGGCATATTTTACAAACGCGGCGTTTCACGATCGCGCGCTTACGTCGCTGCTGCAGTAGAGGATCAAAAAGCAGATTGTTACGTTTGTGTCGATTCAAACGCGCTTACAAAGCTTTACAAACGTACCTACGCGAGTGACACATTCGAAGCTCGTTTGTATCGCATTCGAATCGGTTCATACAATGAAGAATGTGACATCCGATAACAGTAAAATGACCACAAAATTTTCTTTTACTTATAAATGAGTCTATCCAATAGAGTCGGTTATTATTACGTTTTTTCTTTTCGTTATAAAAACGGCTATAAAGTTTTAGTTTTAGTGTTGATGAACCTCTGATCTGATTTTTGTATGTACGAGCGATTGCAGCGCATCTGTATAGCGCCAATGCACATTACATAATATATAATGCGCGCAAATAACGCGTGTTTCACGAACGCGCGTTTACGGAGACATTGAATTTGTGAACGTGTGCAAAAGATTACTAGCTGTGACTGAATCTCGTTTGAATCGCGTTAACGTGTGTCATCTGTGCGTAAAAAATAAGTCGTGTACATAGGTTCTTATTTGTTTTATTAACAAAGAATTTCTGCTGTCACTCTCCGCGGAAGTAAACCGATTAAATAACTTTTGAAATTGGTGGCATTTGGCATTATCTCATTGAAACAAAGTAATGACATTCAACATTGCAGAATTAATACTTAAATACTTTCCGTACGTTAGGCAATAGACATATTTTTGAAAGTGTATTTTTGTAAGGTGGTATTTTCTACGGTAGCATTATTTCAGTTAAGTAAACAATCGATAAAGTCGACACTGACATTGTTTCCGATAAAATGTAGGAAGTCTGTCAAGGATTGAGGAAAAAAGAGCGTCCCATATTTTATGTGGACTAAATACACAAGCCATTTTATCAATTTGCCAAGAAACTTTGTTACTAACAACAATTTGTATTTTAAAATTAAAACGACCTGAATGTTATTGTTTGTTCATTTAACAAAGCTTTACCGGGAATTCTTTGTTTCTATTTTTTTGTTTGACTATTTATATAAACCACAACAGACATAGCTCCCGCCAAATCGAACAGAACGGGTACACGTCTGTCTATGTCACCTCTGAATTTCAAATTATCGTCTTCAACAAATTAAAAAAAATTTACTGTTCAAGTTTGTTATTTTGTCACTTATCAAACTTAGCGATCATCAAAATCTAAAGTTCTTTTAATTTTATCTAAATCTAAAGTTCTTGTAACCTAGGAGCTTAAAATTTGGTATTTTGTTAGTTTTTAATCTATAAAGGCAAAAATCTAAAATATTGGAATTTGTACGTGTTTGCTTGTCACACAGTATTCTGTGTAAATGAAGATTTACAGTATTGAGTAATTTATTAAAGTGTCTACCCGTTCGTAAAAAGGACAGCAAATTTGGCTCTCCACTACGTCTGACAACTTTTTACGGCGAAGGAGAAGCGAGATGTCGTTTATTTTTGTGTTACATTTTCTTTTTAATTAATGCGATTTTCTTTTGATACTAAGTGATTATCGCTTAATTAAGATAGACACATTGGTCCTAGTATTCCATTGCCTTAGTGATGCGATAAAAGAACCATCGACACAATAAGAAGAACAATGATGCGTTCCTAATCCCTAAATTTATTACATTGCAGCTTTACTAATACTGCGCCAGACAATCACACCAATTGCCTGGTCTCAAACTAGGGAATTCCCTGTACCATGAATACCAGAGCAACAGAATTTAGTCTGGAGCACTTCCCAGAACCCCCAGACCAGAACAAATTTAGAAAAGTTTATTTACAAATTTAGTCCTACCTGGAATCGAACCTGGGAGTCCCTATCCAGCGCCCACAGTATAATACGATAGGCGACTGAAGTCGTCGACGTTCAATAACACTTCTGTTTTGTAAATACCGATATCTAGACAACAAGTAGTGTAATGTATTTGTAAAATTGTTTTTGTTCTAGAAACCTCTAACAACAGTGCGTATATTTGACCGCGATGGCTACTACAGCGTTCACGGCACGGATGCAACTACAGTGGCGCGGGAAGTTTTCTCTTCAATATCAAATATCAAAAGAATGGGTGTCGAGCCCAATCGGCTGGATTACCTCGTGCTTTCGAAAGGAAATTTTGAGATTCTCATTAAGAAGTTACTTTTGGTACGTATCGGGATTTGGCCCTTTATTTTCAGAGACACTCTATGGGTCGTATTCTAGAACTCTACTCAATACTCAAATCAGGATTGCACTGGAAATACGACCCTAATGGCTGGACTTGAGTATGATTTCGAGTGCTTTAAACCATACTCAAATCCTGACTTAGCTTTGAGTAGAGTTCTAGAATACGACCCTATGTTCATTAATAGATTAGAATCGGTCCATATGAGACTATGACGTATAAATAAATTGCACTAATAAAATCACATCAATTTGCTACTTTCAAGCTGTACAAAATTTTAACTATTGTGGCTTTGAAATAATATTTCAAATTCTATACAAACAAATTAAACATATGTATCATAAAACATATGTTTATTAGCCAATGGTCGGTTGTTTTAACAACTCTATGTCGCTCCTTGTAGCTATATCTATATATGTAGAACACCTTTTTCCGACCATTGTTAATGACACAAAATGACTTATTTTCTCATGTAATACATGAAATACATAAATACGCGTTGACATTTTATAGATTATTCAACTCTGTTGATAACAAAACCAATTAAAAATACTAAACAACAAAATAAGACGCGTTGTTCCAAGAACAAGACTAAACGAATTATTTTTATTATTAATTTTAGTATCAGAAATAAACTTCTTATAATAATGTGTTTAAAATGTGTATGTTAACAGTAATTAGCCTTAAAGAACATCGTCGTAGCAATTATAATTGTATGTAAACAATCAAAACAAAATGCATGCGCAGACTACAATTTACTCACTTGCATTGAGCTTTCCGGGATGTTTACATTTAGCAATGCACGTTTGTATTATATGTATTAAACAACTTTACATTAATCTATAGGAAGTCATAAAATAGACGGAAAATAACTACGTAGTGTAATTATATTTAGCGCCTGGAACTTCTTCCAATGCTATTTATTTGTTATTTATTATTGAACTAATTCCAAATACAAGTGTATGTTCTGTACCGTCTTGTATTTTACCTTCTCACTATAAAATTCCAGGTCAAACGTTACAGAATAGAAATCTATGTACCAGAAACTTCAGCAAAATTCAATAACTGGGAGCTCAAGTACAAAGGATCACCTGGATATATGACGCAGCTGGAAGATGTTCTCAGCGAAGCTTTTGGCTCTACTGAAGGCCAAACTCCTTGTTTGATGGCTGTTAATATTAAGACTGACGCCGTAACGAAGGTGATAATTGATAGGTTTCATAAATAAATAAGTGCACTAAAAAACGACATTAGCTTTAGTTCCATTTTTCAATATAAAGGGATCTTATTATTTTATAGATTTCAAAAGGCTAATTCATTCAAATGACTAAGAGATGTGCAATCCACTAAAATTAAGGAATCTATTCTCCTAAATGGAGATGACAATTAATTTGGTATAATATTTTGAGAAAGCCTTTTTATGAGATACATTATTATCAGCTAAAGAGTAATATTTACTGGTGCAATTCTCGTTTTACGAATTTTTTTTATAATATCGAGTAACGGGACGAACAAGTCATGCGCCTGATGGTAAGCTACACGCCTGTCTATAACAGTTGCAGTGCCATTCAGAGCTTTAAATCGCAAAGATCTGAGGGGCACTGCGCCTGTCGCTCTGACACATAAGTTCACAAGTCCCACGTGCCTGTAATTTCACCAGCACCCCTTACCCTTCAAAACCGAAATGTAGTAATGCTCACATTACTGGTTGGCGGCAGAAAGAGGTAAGTTGGCACTACTTCCCTGGACGAACTCTTTCACAAGGAGCTCTACTGTTGCTCGAAAAGAGTTGAACATAACATTATTAACCTATATCATTCTAATAAAACGGATTGATTGTGATATTATAATTCTATCGCACATCACTTATCTACTGCAATTCAAAGTTGAACCTTATCTGTTTAGATATAAGTTTAATGTCAAGATTAAAATAACGCAGTGTATTCTAAATTAATATTATCGGATTTTTTTTTTTTTAAATATTTGTGCATATCAGGATAACGAAACCGTTTAACTAATCAATTAAAAGATTACTTTAACAAGTTACTTGTAATTGTAATTTGAAATTATTTTTTACCAGTCTAAATACTTTTTTAATAATAATTATATTCGCTTTTCCTTTAGACTTTAAAAAATAGTAATACGTACTCGACGATTGAGATTCGAGATCAAAAATGTCAACAAAAATAATATTTTAAGAAAAGGTCTAAATGATGCATTTTTTATATTATGTTTAAATTGTGTGCAATATTATTAAAACGGTTAAACACCCTATTTATTTAATAGCGTAAGTTCATAAAAACTTATTCTTGTGGTAAAATTTTTATCCTAATGTATTGCCATATGGGTTTCGGGGATAAACAACCTTTCGCTGCTCCTTTGTTTATGTGGTTTTTAATGACTGAAGTGAGCATCTTATCACTACAAACAGGAAGGTATATAAAGTAAAATAATTGTTAAGGTTCTGAATAAAAAAATTATGAACGTACTTTTAATATCAAGAGTAGAACCTGTTTAACAAATTTACTAAAACACACCTGAGAAAAAATCTTTGACACTTGTCTATTTATATTTATTATCTCTAATTCCATTACCAAGTATAGGCATATTTATGTTTGATGTTTTCAGGGTCGCCTCGTAGGCGTGGCGTGTATCACAGCAGCCGATTATCAGATGTCGGTATCCGAGTTCACAGACGACGATCTTCTCACGCAGTTAGAGACCATTACGATTCAAATGGGACCATCTGAATGCCTCGTGTCGCAATCTGACAACGATGATGTGAGTTTCATGCCCATACTATTTATACAAGCAATTTAAATTCCTTGTTAAGTATTATTAGAGCGGTGGTAGCGCGATCTGAGAGCGGTTGTTTTTCAATTGAGAAGTCGACGTTTCGAATCCCCGGCAGGTGCCGTGTCTTCAATTTTGTATGTATGTGTATATTTGCCAATGTTTAGCAGCAATAGGTACATCTCGCAAACGGTGAAAACACATCATGAACAATCCTGCGCATCAAAAGAGGTTCACAACTCTTGCTGTAAACATGTGAAGTTATCTTCTCCTTGGAGCATGCCCAGCGGTGTGATGTATAATGGATTAAATTGATGATGGTGATGTTAATTATGAAACTTTCCATCGTTCAAATACAATTTTCGTATACTTTTACATACTCTCGTGCGTCATTTGATTGTTTAAAAATGTTTGAACTACGCGGAGTACTGAACGATGAGGGAACGTGATGATTTTAATTAATTCTCTATATTAATTAAAATCATCACGTTCCCTCATTTCATACGGGTTGGGTACTATACAAAAACACCATAGAAGCACCTTCCACAGTATTTTTACCTTGTCCTTTTTACTTTGCTTTACGGCATTTTATTTTTCAGTATAAAGCCGTAAACAAGGTAATGGAAAGAGCTCAAGTTACAATAACAAAGCTTAAAAAGAGCGACTTCTCCACCGAAGGCCTCATTCAAGATCTCAATCGTCTGCTTAAATTCAAAGATGATCAACAACAAGACGCCAATGCCTTTCCAGAAACATCTAAAACTGTTGCCATGTCCAGTTTAGCTGCTGCGATTAAATATATCTCCTTAACGTCTGATAATACTAATTTTGGACAGTATGTATTCAAATTTAATTGCTTTTACGTATTAATAATGTAATTTAAGGCGCTGCCATTGAAACTTAATCATAGTAAGAAAGAGACAAAGATGGATGGCAAATATCGTGCAAATTAAGAAAAAGTGAAACCACTTACAATAAACTTGAATTTAAATTTAAAAACTTACATTATAATAAGTTGTGGTTAAAGAAATTGTTATTACCTATAAATCACGCTTTGTAAATGGAATATTTGCATTTTTAAATAAAACGAAAAATTACCAATGATAATCTTTGGAAATAAAATTATATGAAGCAAATGTAGTCATAATTAATAACTCATTTATTTGTGAAATCACAGGTTGTGTAGACATTGACATAATAACAGACTAAGAGTCGTATTCTAGAACTCTACTCAATGCTCAAGCCAGGATTTGAGTATGGTTTAGAGCACTCGAAATCATACTCAAGTCCCTGCCATTAGGGTCGTATTTCCAGTGCTTGTGTTGCCAGTGCAATCTTGACTAGAGCATTGAATAGAGTTCTAGAATACTAGTTCTAGATAGAGTTCTAGTTCTAGAATACGACTCTAAGGGTCGTATTCTAGAACTCTACTCAATGCTCAAGTCAGGATTGCACTGGAAACACAAGCACTGGAAATACGACCCTAATGGCAGGGACTTGAGTATGATTTCGAGTGCTTTAAACCATACTCAAATCCTGACTTGAGCATTGAGTAGAGTTCTAGAATACGACCCTAAGTGTAGTTTCACTGTGTCCGGTCAAACATTAATTATACAAACATATTGAATGTATTTTATACATTTGCACTAGTGATGCAACAGATCTCAACAGAAGTTCCGCACACTTTTTCATATCTTATTCCGTTTCTGATTCCGTAACGTTTAAGACGGAACTATTATGGGAAATTTATAACATACGCAATGCATCTGGCGCATTCGCGTATTGCTGGGCGATGGTGCGCGCTGGTTTTAGCAGTTTTGTGTTTGAAATTTTTCTTATAAGCCGGTTCTGTCCCACTGCTACGCAAAGGCCTGTTTGAATTTATTTCCTTGAGATCTTTGCACTTCTGCTTCCGTTTCATCCAATATTTACTTTTGAGATCTGTTCCGTTTCTGTTTCCGTTATGACACTTCCGTTGCGCCATTAATTTGTACACACGCACTTCAACAATATTTTCACAAGGGCGTGCACACATGGATTTAATTAATCAATTAATCATTTAAACGCGGTTAATTGGGTCAATTCGTGTTATACTATACACCGAAATTTAATTTGATGAAATAAATAAGGTCAAGATCTATAGTAAGATATATAATAAGTAAGATAGTAAATTTCGCAAATTTTCGCCTCTATAATGCCGCCATTTTATTTTTACTTCATGTTATTATTCCTTTAGGCATAAATTATATGAGTGGTTATTTTTGTATTAATATGTATGTTAGTCTTTAAGGTCTGTATTTATGGGTCTTTGTAACCAGACCACAAATAAATAAATAATTAAATAAAAATAAATAAAGGATCAATATAACCAAAACATTTTTAGAAATTTCTTCTTACAACTTTGTAGGTTAATTTAATTAACAACCGTGTTCGTAATTGCTTTGAATGTGACACGTCTTAAACTATAAGCAAAGAATAAAAATAGCAAACATTTCAGATTCTGGCTATCAACAATCCAAGCTGATTGTTACTTGCACTTGGACGCGGCTGCGTTATCGGCGTTGAATGTTCTACCGGAGTTGGGTGACACATCGCACTCACCTTCACGGAGTCTCCTCGGTTTGCTTGACAGATGTCGCACACAGCAGGGTAAACGGTGAGATAATAATATGATAAACATGAACTCCAGATGTTGCTGCTGACCAGGTGGCTGGCCCGCTCACGAAAACAAACAAGTACCTACAAAGATTTTTTTAAATGCACATAATATTATAGCTTTTGTTAAACTAGTAGTATTAGAGATTTCCATTGTCTTAAGTTTAACTAGCCCTAATTCAAATTAGTTTGGAAAACCAAAACTTCAGCTTCAAATCCCTCTAAGAACTAGAACTAATGATATATTGTTGTTTGTGATACCAAGTGACGACACGAACAAGTCGTGCGCCTGATGGTAAACGGCACGCCTTTCATAACAGTTGCAGTGCCACTCAGAGCTTTAAATCACAAACATCTGTGGGGCAGTGCCACCGCGCCCGTCACCCTGAGATACGAGTTGACAAGTCCCATGCGCCTGTAACTTCACCATAAAGTAGCCAATGTAAAAAAAGTAATCGAAATGCAACAAAATTTAAATCCGGAAAAATAGTTTCATTTTCTATGTGTAACAATCGCGAAAACCTAAGAACTCGAAATGCAACAAATTTGTTTATTTTTATAGTGCAGAAGTAAGTCTGCGCCTCAAGAGACATTATGAGTCCGTGGAGCTCAGATTGCAAAACGCTGCGCAATTAATTATTTCGACTTACAAAAACAATTCATCCGGGTTCTAGTACTTCCTTTTGATTTATTTATTTTTATTTATTTATTTATTCACTCTCACATAAGGAAGATTGTACATTATAATTATATGTTAAACAAGACTTAATAATGACTAAAGTTAGCTACCTTAAGCGAGAGTCTGGAGTTCATACTAGGTAACTAGACCTGTATTACAAATCTCCAGGCTCCCACCCCGTTTTGATGTATGAAATCACCTATAATCTGTTCTAATCCATTTTCCACAAAAAGTAAACAAAACTGTTTGGTTAAAATTCTAAAGCAATCACTCAATAAATCGAATAAGTAACACATTCATGTATATTTTCCAAGATTTCGACTTGATATCTCATCACTTTTTCCAACAATATTTATTTGAATAGCATCGTAAAATTGTATTTGAAAAATGGTAGTCCAAAAGTGAGGTTATTTTTCATCTACACATCTATGACTTGTCTATGGTTACATAGTGCTGTACGAAAAAAAACATTCGGTTCATTCAATTAAAGTTTTTGTTATCGATTAGTAAATTGAATATTTCAATCGCAATCGAACGAGTATCTAAGTTTAAGGATTTGAAGGAGGACTTAAAATTAAAATTTCGGAAATTTTAAATATGCTTAATAGGTTATGTAGGGAAAAGCGCTAGTATGACTCAAATGAACAAATCGACTCATTCAATTAATTAATCGATTTGTAGTTGGCATTACAATTGGCCATCACTTAATCGTCTATGGTCGGGTCAGTGACTTGTTTGTTTACATTTTGTTGAAAATGGATTGAAACGAAGCATACATACTTTTATTTAAAATCTTGAAAACTTCTTTAAAATTCGTTGTTTGCTTACAGTCTACTAGCTCAATGGCTTCGACAACCGCTCCGCGACATAAACCTCATAAACGAACGACTCGACGTAGTGGAAGTGTTAGTCAACAAATCGCAATTACGGCTTCAGCTTCACGAGGACCATTTGAGACGTATTCCTGACTTGCAGGCATTGACTAGACGCCTCACCAAAAAAAAGGCTAACTTACATGATTGTTATAGGATTTACCAGGTTAGTAACTTATTGACACCACTTAAAAAACAGTGTTTAATATCGTGGCAATAACGCACGGTTTTGACACCACAATTACCACCAAAATTACTGTAGTCCTCTTCATTATCGCTTTTTTCTTGCGCCATTATGATATGCTTCACTCTAGTGAATATACCTATATGGTCTACAATAAAATGGCATTAATAAATTGGAATCAAACAAAAACACGTGATGTTAATGACAAATCCATAATAAGATTAAAATTTACACATATTATATCCCCTAGGCTATCAACAGGCTTCCTTCACTGCTTCAATGCCTAGCCGAAGCAGACAACTCGACAGTTCATTCGTCTTTAACGGAACCGATCTCAGAGCTGAACGAGGACTTGAGTAAATTCCAGCAGATGATTGAGACTACCGTCGATATGGATGCTGTCGATAGAGGTAAAAAATCGTACAGATGGTTTTTAAGATCTGTTAAGAACGGCTTCTGTTTCTTCTGTTTTCTCGCGATTTGATTTCCTCAAAGTAGAGACACGTACAAATATCGAGAAACAGAAAAATTTGAACTTTGAAAAGTTCAAATTGTTCTGTTTTCTGTTGGCAGAATTTAACATGATGATGTAGGTTGGAATTTTCGTGAAACCATGTTATCGCTGCGCAAGAGTTTCTTACAAAAAGTCGTCCAAAAAAGTGTAAACCACAGTCCACCAAAGTGCTCCAATCAAATCAAATCATTTATTGGTTTAAATCTGGTAAGTAGATACAACACTAGATGGTACTATTTACAGAATAATGTATCACACATTTAGCCATTTCTGACATACAATATATAAAATAAAAGTCAATGCAACATACTGTGTAATTACTAATAGAAGTATGCTAAATCTATGGGTTGAAGACCTCTCACGTCTTCATTAAAGTGTAGACTAACGTGACAATGTTTTCGTTTACCTTTAATACAAACAATTATAAGGAAATTGAGCTGGTTACAGAGTGGGCAAGCGCCCGGGTTTTACCCGGCGCTTTGTTAATGCTGGTTTAAGTTGGGTGAAAACCTATTAATGCCCGAAGTCGAAGACAAAAACTATTTCGACTCATTCGTAGAACAAAGATCTATGTGCAAGACTACTTGTTCTCAAGACATAGTCATTTCGTTCAATCTTCTTCGCTGTGGATGTCTGATCGATCGTTGTTCGATTTTATATTTCCGAAACGAAATAAGATATATAAAGTCTCAAAACACCTTTACATTGGCCTTAATTTGAATAACGAAATTATTCTCGTAACGTACCTATTCTCTTTTCGTTATTTAATCACATCAGACTGTTCTTCGGATGAGTCGATTTACAACTACATATTTCTTTGTAAATCGAGTTTTGTTCAAATTTAATAAAAAATGTTTATTGCTTTTTGATCTAGACTATTCGATTTGCTTTTCTATTGAATTTCCTTTAGTTTGAAAATCGCATAACAATGAATCGATATAAAAAATCGTTAATCTTATACACTTGAATCGATTTTCATAAAAATCAAATCGAAATGTGCGTCCTTAGTAGTGAGAATCCACAGGATTGCAAGGTGGGAAATGCGTGGAGTATTATTATTATACCAAATTCTGTATTCGCCGTTTTTGCCCACAATTTTAGACAAATGGGTTAAAACTCTTTGGGTAAAAACCCAGGCGGGTTGATTGGGTTTTAAACCACGACCCATCTCTGGTTGCTTATAATTCGAAAAGACTGAGTAATGCAAGCCGGTGGTTATCCAACTCGGAACTTCCTAGGCGACAAATGTCCTCTAAAAAAGTGTATCCCTGCTTATAAGCCCTTATTATCTTACTTCATATCTTACTTCAGGTGACTTCTTAGTGAAACCCTCATTTGATGAGCAGCTACAGAACCTGCGTGAACAGCTAGAAGAGCTCCAAAACTCCGCAGAAAAAGAACTGAAAAAAGCTGCACGCGATCTTAATCTTGAACCTGGAAAGAGTATTAAAATGGAGAGCAATCCCGCTACTGGATTTCATTTTAGGTATGTAGGGTGAGACCAGAAGAGCATAATTTTGTGAGTTATGCAGTTTGCGCTCGACCGAAATTCGGTTGGAGCGCCAGACGAACGTATTTTATTCAGTTGCTTTTAAGCGTCTATTTATGCGTAATAGTGTAATGGATCCATTAAAATTAGTATGCATTTATGAAGCATTAGACCTACCTCCACCCGCGCCAGCCCGTCGCACTATGTGACCAAAATTCAGTCGTAATTACGCCCGTAACTCGGCAGATAACTCATTTTGCGTCATCGTATGAAACAAACCGTACTTTTATATGAAACTGAATGCAGCGTAAACTACGTAACTCAAACTACGCGACTCACGACTCAAAGATTACGCTCGTCTGGCCTCACACTTAGGCTCATATTACATTCCAGCTAAACGGAATGTAAACGAATTTTTACAACATATATAGCCGAATAATTTTATGACAAGTTTGTAACGTACAAACTATAGTTCATTTCATTTGAAGTTTGTAGAGATGTAGTAATGTAAAATCGAATGAAAAAAAAATCGATTTAAATATCGTATTGAGATAATTTGTAACGAAAAGAGAATCGGTTTACAGACAATAATTTAAGAATAAATAATAAACAAACTAAAAAAAATTCAATTATTATGTTATTAAGTTACTAAAAACCTACATAATAAATAAAAAAATCAACAACAACCAAACAAAAAGGATATAGTTATGCAAACAAGAACCAACCCACACCTCAAGTGAAATTGCGTTACGTATTTAGGTAGAACACCAGACGTGTCTTTTACCCGCTCATAAAAGATCCTGGCAATATACCAAGCCAAAACGGAGAAAATAAAAGTCCTTCGGGGTACCAACCCTAAATAGTAACTTTTTAATAGCTAAAAAGAACCATGCTGCTTAACTTCTTATAATGTATTTTTTAAATATGCTAAATGGATCCATGTCCCATGTACTAAAGTACTGTTGATCTGTAGCGTTTTTTTACGAAAACTAGAACATGGTTCTCGTTAACTAAATAAAAAAATACATAATGTTTTCATTTATTGCTATATAATATAATAATATAATAATATAATAGTTAATGTAATAGTAATATTAGGGGTTAAAGTATGAAATTGCCGTTTTATTGCAATAGGTTCTTTGAATTTTCATAGAATCTTCATGGTTTGAGGTTTTCGAATGAAACTTTTTTCAAATGGTTTCTGTGATTTTTTTTTTTAAATTTGAAACATTTGAATATCGACTTTCAATTGTTTTTGTTATTCAATTTAGACAAGAAAGATGGATACTGCGAAAATTCGAGTGATTTTTGAATACGAGTTCCGACGCGGAACTAACGCGGCAGAAACAGCCCGCAATATCAATGCTGCGTTTGGAGAGGGGTCTACTAATGAACGCACCGTGCGATTTTGGTTTAAACGCTTTCGTGATGGAAATTTCGACTTAAAGAACGAGCCACGAGGAAGACCGCCCACACAGGTGAATAACGATGAATTAAGAGAGATAGTGGAAGCCGATCCTAGTCAAACTACCCAGGAATTAGCGGCATGGTTTAACGTTACCTTACCCACAATATTGACTCACTTGCGTCAAATCAATAAAATAAAAAAATACGAAAAATGGGTGCCTCATGATTTGACTGATCTGCAGAAAGAAACGCGTGTTGAAACTTGTGTTGCCTTGTTGAACCGGTACAGAAATGAAGGAATATTGGATCGAATTGTAACATGTGATGAAAAGTGGATTCTTTATGATAACCGGAAAAGAAAAATGCAATGGCTGACCCCAGGTCAAATGCCACAACAGTGTCCTGAAGCAAAACTTACCAATAAAAAGGTAATGGTAACTGTTTGGTGGTCTCAGCATGGTGTTATTCACTATAGTTTTCTCCGATCTGGTCAAGCAATAACGGCAGATGTCTATTGTGCCGAACTCCGAACCATGTTGACAAAACTAGCAGTAAAACAGCCCCGACTCATGAATCGATCTTCACCATTATTGCTCCACGACAACGCGAGACCTCACACAGCACGAGAAACCATTTTGACCCTTCAGGAACTGCAGTTAGAAACCATTCGTCATCCTCCGTATTCACCAGACCTTGCTCCAACGGACTACCATTTTTTTCGTGATTTGGACAATTATCTACGTGACAAGAAGTTTTCTTCCCAGGAGGCAGTACAAAATGCTTTCACACAGTTTGTGCAGTCTAGATCGTCGGAGTTCTATCGCAAAGGCATTAATAACCTTCCCATTAGATGGCAGCAATGTATAGATAATAATGGCAACTATTTTGATTAAATAAATTTGTTAAAAATTTAAAAAATAAACAATTTAGATTTTCAGTACAAATCGGCAATTTCATACTTTAACCCCTATTATAATAGTTTCCCTATATTATTCTCAATACTACATATAGCTCACGTTGTTTGTCTCAAATAACTTACCTATTTATTTCTTCACACTGTTTTTACAAAAATCTAATTATCTCGAAAGTGACATTTTGTGGGTTGGTTGTAGTTTGCATAACTATGTCCATTAGTAACACAAAAAGCAAAGCATAAAATCAACAACATCGAAACGAAATTTGAACAATTACTCCAAAAACTTCACGCAAAGCTAAAAGCAAAAGAAAACGACCCACGTACAAGGTGTATGCACAGATGTTACACGAGATAGACAAAAGCCGATTTGATTTATGGTTTTCCATGGTGTAAATCTGTATGGATAAATATTCCATTTTACGCATAAAGTAATTGGGCTAATTTATTTTTACCTTAACGTAAAAATTATTAATGTTTCACCAGCAACATTTAGCTGTAATAAACCAGCATTTTAATTTATTACAATAGATAAGAAAACAATCGATAACATGGCAAGCACCGTGACGTCATACTTTTGTCGCTTATTTTATCGTTTTCGCGGCAATGATTAAACGATAAAGATAGCTATATACGCAATTTCATAACGTTATCGACTTGTTCTTCTAATGTATGTTAATTACCAAATAAACTAAAGAACGAGTGACTCTAGTGCGGTATCTTTCCGATTCAGTATTCGCAATAAAAAAAAGTTAATAATGACAACATCGCTTTAATAACTGAAATAAATATGCTATGGGGAGGTTTATCACACACTGTATGCCATGCTACGGCCACTGGACTCATCCTATGTGAAATGGACTATAGGTACGATACGAAATACACGAGACGTGTTTTTTGTCTCGTGTCTTATTTGTATACATACGTTACACAAGTGGTATAAAGTTATTCATAATATGGTTTATGGTATTATGGTATGGTTCATTACGTTCCGCAGCATTGGAATTGGAGCCTTAAGGGTTAAATTATACACTTTACAATTAAATTTAACCTGTGCCACATTAAAAATAGTTAGTGCCACAAATGTCGTAAAGGCGACCGTTTGGCGGTTTGAATATCATAAACAATAAAAATAATAACTTGTTAATACTCTTTGTGTGAACTGAATGAAGTGTGATTGGTTGGAGCCCCCTTTTGTTATACATGCATGTAACGCTACTGGATAATATAATAGCAGAACGTATACTAAAACTTATTCCAGAGTAACTCTAAAAGGCGAACAATCATTTCGTGACAACAAGAAATATACTATAATAGACGCCGTGAAGGGAGGCGTTCGATTCAAAACTAACGCTCTTGATAATATTAACGAAGAATATGTGGGAACTAAAAAGACTTATGAGAAGGAACAGGATAAGGTTGTTGCCGAAATCGTTGGCATTGCAGGTAAATTAGAGTCTTTACAATACTGTACCAATGTTCTTTACTGCACGCTCCATGTAATATCTCTTTATTACATGGAACAACTAAAACATAAAAAATAAGGTACTATAGACAAATTTATTGCTAAATAGCAATATATTCCAGACTAACTAATATCATTAACTCAAGAGGACTGCAAATCGTAACTCTGAAAAAGGTCAGAATGCCGTCTTATATCTAGGTAACGCTGTTCGATAGTCTGGTATATTATGTTAATGGCCGAGGATATCAATTTTATTAGTTCCTCTTTAATTTGAAATATAAGAAGTGAGTTTTTTCTTTTAATAATTTTCTTTAATTCTTTTCTGAACTTTGACAATTATGCGTGGCAATAGATGACATTGACAATACACCCAAATGGCGCTAATCCTAAACAAAATAAAAGAATAGTCACCACTATCCATAAAAATATGTGCAATAAGCTCCATCTGGTTTATTTGTTTGTTTACTAGAAACTATATTAGCTTTGACAAATTGCAGCGTGTGAATGTAAAACAAATCAAAAAAGCTATCTGGTACAGTACGATTCACGAAAGATGACCACAAATGGCGGCCGTCTGCGCACGTACACTCATGAAGAAAAGACTTATGACAATATAATATTTTAATTTTGGTTTAATAATTTGTGTAATGTTGTAAACGCTGGTTATGCAAATAAATCAAACGTAAGTAATTTTAAATGTTTATTATAATAAATTGAACCAAAAATATAAAAATTTGTAAAACACATTTAGTCGCTATCGCTATTCTCAAGTTCCATGATTCCCTCTATCATGGAACTTGAGGGAATCGTGGAACTTGAGGAACTGGGGCCGGGTTCCATATTAAAGTCTTCATCTTCCGATGATTCGGGAAAATCCACATCTGTCGAATCTTCGCTCTCGTCAGATTCTCCCACACGTATAATTAATTCCTCCGTAAGAACATCCACGATGTGGTCACTTTTTATATTGCTTTCTTCTATAGATTTTACTTTGTCACATAGTTTTTTCCATTCCTCTGGTCCCATCAGATTCACTTTTTCTTTAATTAAATCTATAACGCAGCTAATATTCCACTTTACGTTTTTACTACTCACGTAACCCTTTATAGAGGCCCAAGCCATTTCTATGGGATTTAAATCCGGGTGGTACGGTGGAAGACGGAGAACATCGTGACCATTTTCCATCAAAATTTTGTCAACGGAGTATTTCTTTAAACGAGGTTTGTTATTTTTTATTATATCGTACAATTGAGGTTTCAACATATTGGAATCAAAGCTGATTCCATTTTTGGTAAGCCACTCTTGCATGTCGGATTTTCGGGAATTAGATGTGGGAGCCATATCATATTCTTTATTGTGGTATGGGGCGTTGTCTACCACAACAACGGAGTTCGGTGGGAGATTGGGTACCAATAGAGTTCGAATCCATTTCTGGTAATTTTCAAAATTCATGTCGTCATGATAATCTCCTGATTTTGTGCCCGACTTGAAAGTTAATAATGCATTTGGCACAAATCCAGCCTCTGAACCGGCATGAACGATAACGACACGTTGGCCTTTTGAGATAGGCTTTTTCAGACCTGCTGTAGAACCGTCAGCCCAGCCCATGGGTTTTGCATGTGTAGCATGGACGTACGATTCGTCAGTATAAATGATTGGTCTATTTTGTCTTCGATATTCTTGGAGTTTTTTTAGGTAATTGATTCGTAACAACCGAATAGCTGATGTTTCTATTAAAATATTTCGGTTATTTTCTGTTTTTTTCCACTTAAATCCAATTCTTTTTATTAATCGACCCAAACTTGTTTTGGATCCTTTAAAGTTAATATCTTGATGTAATTTTGCTCGTAACTTTTCTAAAGTTGGCAATTCTTTTTCAATTAAATGAAAGTTATGAATACATCTCTTAATTACCCCTTTGTCAAAGGCGTCAACGTCGGAGGCAGGGTTACGGCGCGGTCTCTTTTCACCAGGGGTTCTAAAAACCACTAAGAACGGTGAAGATTTACTTTCTTTTATAATTCTTTGTACTGTCGATACAGACGTCTTTGTTGCCGCGGCCGTTTTTTTGTAAGCTTCGAGTATTTTAAAGTCTTGTGAAAAATATTGAAACACGTTGTACACCAAACTTCTCGACTGTCTATTCAAAGTATTGCCTTTTCCTCGCGGCATTGTAAAATAGCAAATAAGTTCAACACAATAACAAATCTCAACAAAAAACGAAAACAACAAATAAAAAACAATTTAAAACAAAGAAACACTTCTTTTCGACTGTACTCGAGAGCAGTGTGAGCGCGTCGACGCCGCGATAGACGAATAGCGACTGAGCAGTCTATCACGAGACGCGCGCGCACCAATGGCGTCGCTCCGATCTTGACGCATTCCGCCCGCGCCCCACCTCGCACCTCCAAAGAGACCTAAAATATGCCTTCTGCGCCGTGGTCATCTTTCGTGAATCCAAGTGTACACGTCGCGACACCTGGTGTGCCATGAGTTACTAAATACCCGACTACGGTGTCTTGCACCGCGACTAGCAGATCTCTTGAGTGGACCAATGTCCATGCTAATATTAATATAAATAATCTCAAAGGAAAATAATTACGGATATATTTATGACTTGAGTTATAAACAAACGTAATATAGTAACGTTAGTGCAACGTAGCCTGCATGACGTACACTTACCTGCCCGTGACACCAGTTTACTTATAAACAGACTTCATAAATGAAGAAGGTATTCATATCAGCTATATTTGAAACTTGATTCGATATTTTTATTTTATATCATTGTGATCTTTTTGAGAAACACTTATAAAAATGAAGTAAATTGTATAAGCCTCGTCGGGAACGGGGATTGCTTGACTCGTATTAATACTCATACTCGTCCAGCAGTCCCTTACTTCCCGGCCTCTGCAATAATATACTATATCCTAAATACAGAATTACATACCTGAGAGTCATTCCATATAAATTTCATAAAGGACTCGGAATCTTGCAATACATGCATCAACTGTAGCTGATAAATGCACCAAGAAATAAAAATATTGAAATAAACTATGAAATAATGAATTGAACTATAGATTTCACAGAGCCTTGATAAGCTGCTGTAATCTGTAATTGTATGAAATAAATAAAAAATAAATTAACGACAAATTGTATATACCTGACCTGTAGTGTGTAATATAAACCTCATAGGCGTTACATTTTTATTTCCAGCTGGTTACTCTGAATGCTTGTTTTGTCTATCACACATACTATCTCGTCTCGATGTGCTGGTGTCTTTCGCGATCGCCGCCTCGACAGCGCCATACCCGTACTGCCGTCCAGTAATTACTGAAGACTTGGACGAGTTTATAGTAAAGGAAGCCAGACATCCCTGTTTGGAAGTCCAGGAAGGAATTTCGTACATACCTAATGATGTTGCATTTAAACGAGGTGTGTATACGTTTTTACATTTAAAGAGTATCTACTTGGTAAGAATCCGAAACGAAAAACTGATAGACAGTTGAAGAGACGGTGGGCACACCAGATATTTCGCAAAACTTATAGCGAACAAGATTCAATTGTTTACAATGTACGGAGTACCGCAATTAACGATGGATCCCCGAAGGTCGACAACCTGTTGAAGATCGCTGAAGTCGCTGGATGCAAACAATCCAGGACTATTCCTGGCGGCGGCGGCGTTCTATTGGGGAAGGATTTCAGCAGTAGACGCTTTCCAACTGATGATGTGTATAACTTTTGTGTCAATTAGATGTACATAAACAGTGGAAAAAAAACATAATAATATGAATTTTCTTCATATTATGAACAAGTTTGTAAGTCACATTATAAACTCTAATCATACTTGTGATCTACCTTAGAAAAAACCCAGTTTAATGTATATGGGTTGATACAAAAGAACATAGAGTTCATCAGACACAGGCAAAATAGTCAAACTTTATTTTTATACTAAGTCGACGACACAACGACGAACAAATAATACGCCTGGTGGTAAGCGACACGCCTGTCCAAAGCAGTTGCAGTGCCATTCAGAGTTTTAATTTCCAAAGCTCTAAGGGCACTGCCACTCCGTTCGTCACCTTGAGACATTATATAAATCGACAAGTCTCATGTGTCTGTAATTTGACTAGCAAAAACGTACATTAGACATGGAGTATTTTCCATAGTAACTCGTCATTAATTCGGACATTTCTGTCAATTTTATATTTAAAACGAGCGCAGTGTGTGGAGCTCACAGTAGTAAAATGTTAATTATTTTAATTGCAGGCTCCTGTATTATGCACATAGTGACAGGTGCAAATATGGGTGGCAAATCGACGTGGATGCGTTCGTGTGGTGTGGCAGCCCTATTAGCTCATGCCGGGTCTATGGTGCCCGCCGATTCAGCCAGAATACCACGTTTAAGAGCCATTTGTACTAGGGTTGGCGCTTCTGATCGTGAGGATAAGGGACAGAGTACTTTTATGATGGAGATGATCGAATCCGCGGCTATATTGAGGGTAAGTGCCAAGTGACAAAAGGCCGTAAGTTTTATTTTTACCTCCCCAGCATATAGTGTGTAGAAGAAGTAATTTCTTTTTCTGATAGTAGACTGTCGACTAGATCTGTTACCAGAACAATTACTTTTCTACACACTGTACTGCCCTCGTAACGAAAAAGGCACGACTATGCGTACTTTACAGCAGTTGTGCCTTTTTTCGTTCTGAGGGCAGCATATGCTGGGGAGGTAAAAATACTAGATTCTGTATTAGGCATTTACGAATTAGATTCAGAAAACCGCCTCAACCTGCTGAAATTCTTCCCCTTTCGGATTTCCCTCCCTGACTCTTATGCCTCCATTCAGTGGGTGTTAGCCTGCACCTAGTTACAAATTCCCGACGAGTTTTCTTTCTTTGTTGATATACATGAACTACGTAATTGACATATTTAGTAGCAGTAGAGCTTCTTCTGAAAGAGTTCGTCCAGGGACTGCCACCGTACTTATTTCTACCGCCTAACAGTAAGTAATGTGAGCGTTACTGCGTTCCGGTTTGGAAGTGTAAGTTTGCTGGTAAAATCACAGGCACACGGCACTTGTCAACTTATGTCTCAGTGTGACGGCCACAGTGACAGTGCCCCTAAGATCTTTGCGATTAGTAACTCTAAGTGGAACTGCAATGCACAGGCTTATTACTTACCACCAGTCACGTCAGGCAGGCAGGCAGGCACGTCATGTTCGTCACGTCACTATATAAAAAAAAATATTAAAGGACACATACAAAATGTCATTACGTCGCCTTACTTTCTCAAATATGCAGGCTGATAGACTAGTCCAGGTAGAAGCATGAGGTCGAGTCCAGAGTTCTCTCCCCACCTACGATTCTCACTTCCGCCAGTCTCTCCTAAGGAAGTAGAATGAAGAATCATAAGCCTTCCTCTCTAACGACATAACAAAGATAACATCTCTTATCAGCCATTCAACAGCTGTCTTCAATACCGCTCTGGCTAACTGCGTCTTCCCGCAAAAATGGAAGATGCAGTGATCGTCGGCATACACGTACCTGGGAAACCCAACAAAAGACTGTACAACAAGTAACTTTGTAATATTGTACTTGCCTATAATGTTTGTCACGACTCCTCCACAGATTGCGACACCCGATTCTCTGGTGCTAGTCGACGAACTGGGCCGAGGAACTTCTACTTATGAGGGGTGCGGTATTGCTTGGGCTATCGCAGAGTAAGTCATTATTAATCTTAAATAACCTTAAATAAGAAGCAGCCGGGTAGTCTTTTGCAGTATGACGAGTATGTCTATGATGCATAACTGACGCAAAGGGCAGTCGCAGCATCAAGTTTCTGTCCCAAGTGGGTTAGGTTATCGCTAATAGGACAGCCAACAAACATAGTAGACAAAATTCAATGTCAAAAATATCCAGCTTGAAACTCGATCATTTATGGTTGTCTAATTTTAAAATTCTAATTCTAATATCTTGCAGGGAACTAGCAACAAAATCCAAGTGTTTCTGTCTCTTCGCTACGCACTACCATGAATTAACCCGTCTGCCTAGTTTACACTCCGGCGTCATTGTAAACAGTCACGCCGAAGCCTCAGTGGTTGATCAACAACTTTTATTACTACATAAGATTGCCCCTGGACCGGCTACGCAATCTCTGGGTCTATATGTCGCCAAACTGGCGGATTTACCCGATTCTATAATAGAGGTAGGTTTTATGAAGATATTTTGTTACAATAAGTAAAGTTGCAGCGCCTGTTTGCATACATTTTAATTTGCATTCTACAATCGTCATTGCTTTGTACTAAAATAGTAGTTAATATAGAGCATAGATATAGAGTTAAATTTTTTTGTGGCACAAGTGTAGAGACTCCGGAGTAGCAAGCAGGCTCATTTAGGGAATTGAACGCGATTATGAAACACGGTAATTAGAAGAATACAACATTGAATACCTCAGGATATAAACATTTATTTCAAATATCAAAGTCACAATGTTCTTATTTTAATACGTTGTTGTCCAGGGATAATATGGCCGTCTCCAATATAAAGAATAATAATTAAAAAATAAACACGAAACATATTACAACTTCTTCCAAAGAAATTCCTCTACACTGTAAAATTTATAACCCAATCGTCAATCGTCGTATGTATAACACTTTATAGATTTGTAAGTACTACTAAGGTAAAGTTATAGTTAAACGGAAATACCTATTAATATGTCACGAGCAAGTGTCGTGGCAATATCAGCAATTTGATTTCAAGCATGTACGAATGTCGTTGGCTATGTGCATGTAATTGCGATTGAAGCTATTTAAGAGCGGTAAATAAGAAATCACTAACGAGACTTTGTTGGAAGCCGAAGCCCAAGACTTTGATGACTAGATGCGTGTAATTTTTACCGCCCGTGCTACATACAATGTTTTTCGTCACATTTGCGAGGAAATAGATACAACGATAATTTATTTCTTGTATTACTAAATATCGCTTAAATAAACAAAATTTCCGGATTTTGCAAATGGCGGGTCTTTTTTTATGCTTGCTATTCTTCTATAGATAATACAACTCGGAACTAAAATTTTATAAAGGGCACAGACGCATGCAGCCACGATGAATTAGATCTAAAATAAATAATGTCCAAACTCTAAAAATACTGCAGAATTTAAAATCTCAAAATATTTTTTGTAAAATATAGTTAAATTGCAAATGTTTAGTTTTTTTATATCAACTTTAAGCGAAATATACGTTCAGATTTTTCGAGCATAAAAACTTTTGGTTTAATCTTGACGTAAAGAATCCGTAGGGCGATAATGTAATGACAAAGCCTGTGGACCTAATTTAGGAAATTACAGTCGACTTTGCCTGCATATCATGACACTGTTTACGAGCAAGTGTTTGCAAAGATTGACAAGTTAAAATTCAACTGCTATCTCATATCACTGCTACTGGGGGAAGTACTAATCGCTTCTATGCACTTGCCGTTTTAAGGTACAGATTTATATTACTGACACATTAACGTAAAAACCTTATTTTCATGTGTAAAAAAATTGCCTTTATTTTATTAAATTTTTTCTGTCATTTCAGTACGCCGAAGCAAAACAAGCTGAACTGGAAACAAACCTGTTCAATGTTGAAACGGCTATGAACACCCAGGACATCTCCGAAGGTCAGACTATAGTATTAGACTTTTTACGCAAATGTAAAGAAATACAAGAGTCTACTCCTTCTGACGACGAAATGATGCGAAAAATTCTCGAATTGAAACAAGATTTGTTGAAACAAAATAACAAATACGTGGAATCTTTTGTTGCTTAGTGTGTCGTCTATTGTTTAATAAAGTTTGTGATGTTTTTAAGTGCTTTGCTTTCAATCATACTGTACATTACTATCCGTTATTCCTACCCTTTTTATGTATTTCAAAATTGGTGTATTTTATCAAAATTATATATTACATGTTGTGCCTAAGGCAACTAAGCCATTGTGAATCAATTACCATTAGCAAAATTGTTTGCAAATCCGCAATTTAGAAATTTCCACACACTTCCCTATATTCCCATAACAGTATTTTTACGAGTAACTACTCATTATAAGCAACGCATAAATAATATTTTGCTTGGCGCTAAAAAAAAAAGAAAAAAGGTATGTTTCGTCTAGCATCACAAATCGCTTTCCGTTGAATTAGGTACCCGTAATTAAACAGATCAGAGGTCTATCATTTCTCTGTACTTACAAATTGTTCGAAGTGATCTTCTAGCTAGAATGTGAGATTGTAGGGTTGTCATATTATTATTTCAGTTGTACCTACAGATTGTAGACATAATTTTAAAATTAAAAAAATTAAGGTGTTCATCACAGTATTCTTGTTTAAAGATTTAATGATCTTTGTTAAATGCAGTAGATACTTAGGTCTTGTTATTTTGATTTTGAGGCACTTTTGTTCAAACTAACTTAAATGCGACAATTTGTTAAAACAGTTGACCAATAGTATAATTAAAAAAGAGGCCACTGTCTCTATTAAGTAATCGTAGTAACAAAACATTACGAGTCGAATTTACAGAAAAGTAAAAATGTTATAATTGTTAATACAAAGATAGACACTTTAAAAAAAATTCCCTCGATCCGGCCGATATTATAGCAAGCCGTTCCAGACGCTATGCCAACTAAGTAATGGAATATCATGGTGGTCATCCTGGCATCCTGACATTCAATAAAAATTTAATTACAATTAAAAAGCGACATCTCTAGCCAGCTGCTGGTAGCTGTAAATGTAAGAACCTGACTGGGTGAAGAAATACTTTCATAGATTTCTTACAGATGACGCTACGGCAAAAAAGTCGTTGAAAACCAAATACAAAGATTTTGATTTGACGGCCTCTGTGGTCGAGTGGCTTGCACACCGGTTTTCATGGTGTCGCCATCTCTGAGGTCCCGGATTCGATACCCGGCTGGGTTAGTGTAGGAAACTATCTTTTCTATATTGTCTCGGGTCTGGGTGTTTGTGGTACCGTCGTTGTTTCCGATTTCCATAACACAAGTGCTTTAGCTACTTTGGGATCAGAGCAACGAGTGTGATGTCTAATATTTATTTAAAGATCCGGCAACAAGGACAAATTCGTGTGGTTCGCTGATTCTTTCCGTTACTTAGTTGGCATAGCGTCTGGCAAGGTTTGCTAGGAGACGTCGGTTTGAATTCGGCCGGATCGAAGGAATTTTTTCTAAGTGTTCGATCTTTGTATTAATAATTATAATAAACTAGTGGAGTAATTTCACAAAAAATGATTGAATAATGGTGGTGAAACATCTTGACAGTCAATAAAACTTAATCAAGTAAAAATGTTGTCTAACGAATTTCACAATATGTTTTAATGACATAAAGAAACAGTAACAAGTGTGGCTGTTGAATGGTGGCGACCGCTGCAATTCTATAATTTTAATGGCGCTAGCGACAACCGCGATATGCAACGTGAGTGCACCGCGAGATCATGCGAATGTGTGCGTACGTACACGGCGTCTAGCCACACGCCGTGTACGTGCACATATACAACCCACGCTGCTACGTTTTATGGAGTTACCACACTCCTTAACTTATAACTTATAATATTTTGCTATCCCTAAAAACCCTCATTTTAGAAGAAAACTCTTTTCCAACTGTGAGACGACATGTATTTAATTAAATCCTATTACTACAGCAATATATTTAGATTTGAACCTAATTTTGATTGATTAACTTAATCTATGAAATACTGTCCCCATACTCATACATCATGATGATAATGAACATAAAGGTGATGTTCATTAGTGTACGTGTGTATCGTAAAATCAATTTTATTGAACTAATAGATGCTAGTTTCTATTATAAATATTTCTAATCTTTTTGAAATATGTTGCAGTAGTAATATGGTTATTTATTTATTGTTTTTATACGTTTATTTCAATGCATTGCCAATTTACATAATGTCTACCCAACTAATAAAATATTGCGTTAAAAACAAAATTTTTATAAGTCTGTACAAAACAAGCCTGCTTATGAGAAAATTATGAAGATAAAATACATTTTATTTTATTTTATATGAAAATAATCCGTCCTCAAATGAGCGTCTAAAAAGTTTCTAACAGTATTTGTCGATGCACAATGATTTCAGGCACTTTTCATATTATCAATGCACTTTATGCCTCGTGTCAAGGATCAGGAGATGTAAACGCCGTGCATTAGCTACTGCTAGATCCAGCTTGTAGCGGTACAGAACACACTACCACTTTTTGCCTCTAATGGCAGTGCGATACAAAAAGATTGATCAGATTGTTGTATCCTGCCCCGTTGAAATATACGCGGAATACTCACGTCAACTTTTTGTTTATTCACAGCGTTTCATGTTTTTATTTTCTCCAGGTCAAGGGCATTGTCGTAATTAGAGCCCATTATGAAAACACCAAGCCATCGAACGAACAGAATTTGGTTGACTGGATAAAATTGATAGTCAAAATGGGCATGGTTTTTGTTTGCCGTAGATCTCGTTACATAAGAACAGTCCTTCTAAGTCGATGAGCGCCCATGGCTCTATGAGAAATGACCCCTAAATCTATATCAAATTCTACACATCATGGTGTTTCTCTTTTCTTAACACAAAATTAAAACTATTTACAGGCAACCACCACTAGAAAAAGTCGTGAGTTAATTAGTTGGTCCTAGTAACGACATTCTTTTTAGTCACTTTTTGTTCGTGTGTCGGAAACTAACATAGTAGGTACCTACACCTACGGTAATGTATATAAAAATCGTTGTACATAATGGAGAATTTGTGGCTAAGGAATGTCTCCATTCTCGCTTATTCTTGTCAGACTGCGACTGGAAAAATATTTGAAATAATACTAATAATATAATAAAGTCTATTTTGTTAGTTACAACATTTCGGCTTTACATAGTAGCCTTAGTCTGAGGGAATATTGACAAAATTTGCATAGAACAGCCTTTATCTTCTCTATCGAGTTTGGCGCTACTCAAAATATGAAATAACCGGAATTTAAATGACCAAAGTCAGAGATTTCTCTTCGAAGCGATATAACAAAATTGTTTATTCTTAATGATAGTTTACTTTGTATTTGATTCTAAAGGTTAGTTTGCTCAACATAATTTCAGCGGCAATTTTTATCTCTTTATTTAATTATTGTAGAATGTTATTATGAAGTATTATTTAATATTTGAGTGTATTATCCTGAAATATTATTTAATATACCACGATAATTTACTCGAATAAAAAAATATTGCTAGCGATAGGTAGAGAAAACTAAGCAGAAAATTACCTCGAAACAGTATATATAATTGACCTTTACTGCAGTTTTCGTAAAAAACTATCGGGGTTTTTATAGAAGTTTTAAAAATTTTATCATGGTACTTTCATTTTTTAACTATTTGACGTCTTTCGAAAACGACCCACTGGTGCTTTTCCACTAGCGAGGCAAGACGAAAATTGAAATCTCCCATTGAGCGCAATTACGCCCGGTCCTCAGCTTGTCGCATCTATCTGATGTCAGAGGGCGTCCTACATGTTAATATCATATAATCTTGTTATACTTGTTATTTTTTCTTCAATAAATTATTATTAATTTTATCTTCTAACGACGGACCGATTGATTCTAGAATTTAAACAGGAGGACCGACTTAATCACGACATTTGGTATGTGCAATCAGATGTAAAGTTAGGATCCGTGTTTCTCGAAGTAGAGGAATAGTGCTGTCAGAAGTAGTTCTTCCACTAACATGAACAGTAATGAAATGACACGTTCACACTGGGTCTACAGGCAGCCGCTAACTACCCAATGAAAAAACTGGAATTGTTTGGGTCTGTCATCACAACACGCTTGCGCCTCACGATCTGACTAAATAACGTACCTATATTATAGAGGGGGTTCTTTCTTACTCGATGACGTCACCAAATTGAGTAAAAAATTTTCCAATACAATGTCAGGTTTTATTTCCAAAAGTATTCATACAAAGTGCCAAGTTAATTGTAACCGGCGGGAGCGGTACGCCTCGGTCGCTGAATATCATATTCGCAGAATATCATGTTCGCAAAACATGATATTCGCAAGACATCATGTTCACAAAATATCATATTCGCAACATACCACATTCTCAACATTTTTTAAAAACAAGTAAAATAAAGGACTAAACTATCTTATTCTAGTATTTTTCTACTATATTAATATTAATAAATACTTGAACAAAAATTATTCTATTTAGAATCGATTAATTGAATGGAATACGCGTGTTGACGATTCCGTTCAATTAATCGATTTGAAGCGATCGGATGGTTTCCATCACTAAATAGTTCTTGTGACGTCATAGTGGGTACAAAAAATGTGGCACGCTTGGTTTTCATACAAATTGCTGTACTTGCGGCGTCTATCTAGATATGTCTATGGTATTAATATACACCATTTTATTAACATATCTGCACAAAAAATTTCACGTAAGGGGTCAATTTCTGATTTCCAGTTACACAGGTTACTTCTAATACTACCTAATCTAATCTGTCGCTAGTAAGATCTGCTGTTATTACCTGTACTTAGAATGTTGTATTTTGCGAATATGGTGTTTAGCGAATATGGTGTTTTACGAATGTAATATCTGGAGAATGTAGTATCTTGCGAATATGATATTTTGTGAACGTGATGTCTTGCGAATATCATATTCGCAAAACATGATATTGGCAAGACATCATGTTGACAAAATATCATATTCGCAAGATACCACATTATCAACATTTTTAAAAACAAGTAAAATAAAGGACTAAACTATTATATTCTTACATGTGTACAAATGCAAAAAGTATAAAAGTAACTATCAGATAGGTCCAGGCAGTAGTTACCACAAGGACTCAACTCCTAGATACTTATCAATAGTACCTACTGATGTTTGTTTCTCACACTTAAGTAAAATCGGTTCAAGTAGTCACCATCCGAGGGAAAATATGCCATCTAGCGGATTTTTAGAGAACTATCTGACAAACAAAGTTGATTAGCAAAGTCTATGACATAAAATAGGTTTGTTACAATATTGTAAGTCAATGGCTACAATATTAAAATTTATACTATGGTGATGTCGGAATTATTATCATGATTTCTAATAACAGCTTATTTACGACTAAATAGCAGTTACTATTTTTCCTTTTCGTCCCCTTAAACCTATTATAAATATCAGAGCTCTCAAAAAATTAATTTATACGTTCGAAAAAAAATTGTCAAGGGGTGTACCTATTCATCGTCGTTTTTTTTTCATAAGTAGTTTTGTTTTCAATTTCGGAAACACTTTAATTAGAAGGAGTCAGATCTGGTTATAGAGCGGGTAGTTCAGTCTTCCAAAGCCGCATCTGCAGGGCAGCCATTGTATCGTCGCTTTTGTGTACTGGTGAAATGTCATACTCGAGTTCATTTTCGCTTTACTTAATTGCGTTTTTCTTCGTAATCTAAAATCTATCAACAAAATCCCCACCGTATTCCAAAAAGCAGTGGTACTTAATGAGTAATGATCTTTCATGACAGAGTCAATTATAAAATAGTATTAGATTCAACAATATCGATATTACGGATACGGCACCCTTGGCAATAATAAATATAAACAATACTATGATAATTATGCGGAATGTTGATTCCCTGCCGAAGCGCAGCAGTCTTTATTATTTCTTTAATTCCTTTTTTATGCGATTTTTATCCTCAATAATCGCAGGTCGTGAGTCGAAATTCTAAATTCTTCACTTATAATAGAATTGTATTTTTATTTCTGTTTCACCACCAGCAGAGTAATTCTATTCAGAAATTGTGCAAATTCAGTGGATGCCATACCAAGTCTCGCTCGCTGCGCTTCGTTTAATCAAGCCGTGATTTCGATAGCATTGATACTACCAATATTACTCGATAACCTTATCGACACTTTTACTTGTTTTAAAGATCACGATGGTATCGATAGAATACTACTATCGATAGTTCAACTACAAAGTTACAACGCTATTTACGATAGAATAAAAAACAATATTTCAGGACATATAATTTTATTTTTCAAATCTACTTTTAATACAAATATCTATTAAATAGTAGGAAACTAAATTACTACCTGTGCAAATGTTTATGATATGACCTGCTAATAAATCATGTAATTTAAAATCACTGCAGAAATGTGTGTTCCTAGTTTTCACAACTACTTTCGTATTATATCATTAAACATTAGTTAAGTCTATGTTAAACGCAAAATTTACATTGCTTTCTATTTATGCAATGGTAGTCAAGCATGCCAAATTGTTACAGAAACTACTATTATATACTGACTGGATGATCATGTCAAAATAAAATTATTATTATTATTTATTATGTACAGGAACAGTTTAATATGCAGTCAATGTTACTTATTTAAAAATGAAAAACTGCAAGTAACATTCCAAACATTAATTGTTATTTATAAATTATTACAGTGATTGTGTTTTTTAATTGTTTCATATATTTAATACTTAATTAAATGAAAAATACCTACTTAGACAATGCAATAAAAATTATGAAGTACTGGATTACAATATGAGTGTTGGATTAAGGTATGGTGAGGACTTATGTCTTTTAGATCCTTAATATGCGATTGTATTTTTTTGCTAGAGGCAGCGATAAGTTTTAATTGCATTTATCTAAGTTGGTATCCTCACTTCGGTGGGACAAAATGATAAACTAAATATTTACAATGTTTATGTACAGGTCATTAAATAAATTGAAAAGAATACTTCAAAATCGTTGAACTCTAAAACTTTATTCATCAAAAACGCCGCTAATTGCAATCCACATATTGCCCCACCGAAACTATATAATTACATCACAGCAAAACGGCTGCGGGCTGTTCAGAATGCTCATCAGAGCCCCGGAGGCGTGCAGTCGCCCCCAATCAGGGCCGCGCCGTCCCTCAGTGGCGCCTGTGTGCCAAATCTAGGTGGCGTCTCTTTGTTTGTTCTATTTGGTGACTAGCGACAAAGACCGATCTACAAGTGAAGTTCATTTTGAAATGCACTTTCACCAGATCATAAACGAAGCAACATACACTTCATTAAAATCAGTACCTGTGCTGCGACTTTACAATGTCAATAATCGCTAGCGATCTCGCATAATAATGTGTAAGGTACATTTTAGTTCCTCTTGGGACTGCAAGAAGCGCTACACAATTATTTTTATTATGAAACGGTTAAATATGTAACGCGGATGGTAGCGACTATCAACACTGAGACTGGTTGTCAAATGTCTGAAGTCTAGCGAGCGCACATTACAAACGGGCGATTGTTCCGATGAAATTCTGATAGCATGTGGTGTAGTGTAAAATATATGGGCTAAGTACTTTTATAATGAACGACTGTTACTATACGAATAATGTTATTACTGACTTTCGTGATTGGTGCTGACATTTTGTGGAACTTTGGTTTTTTAATGTCTTGCCGCCTACGTGAGTCGCACATGTCACACAGGGACGGCACGGTCTTGTTTCCAATGACTAGCGACGAGCCCGCATCGAGCTCTCTCTTCAGGGATAATATAATCGCTGAGCATACTGAATCGTCCTTCTGCACATTGGGCAATTGGAATTTGCTAATGCACACCTCGCGCAAGCCACGACATGACCGCATGGCACGAAGCAGATGTTGCGTTCCTCAGAGAAACAAATTTGACACAGTTTTGAATCTTCTATCGGGGCTTCTTCCTTTTTGGGCTCTTGTGGTTTTACAGCCGGAGGTATGGTGTCTTCCTCGTTAGCTTCTATGAAACACGACTCTGTTATGACCTTCTGCACAAATTGTTTGCCTTTGACAAGTAGGACGAAGGCACAGCGTTTGAACCAGCGGGCGTGTTGTTCCCACGGGATATCATCCTCCTCCCAATCTTTCAATCCACCATCGCAGTAAAAGCATTTTGTTTTGTCCCCTTGGCCAGTGTAAAAGAAACCAGCGTCGGCTAGGTCTTCAGGCTTTTGACGCATACATCGGGGCCAATCCTTAAAAGTGCGTAGACGAGCAGCCTGTGAAGCGTATTTGGGATGTACTGGACCTGGCATTTGAATAGCGGAAGTAGTAGTAGGTGGTGCTCTAACACCGCACTCATCTCGGCCGACAGGTTCAACAGCAGATGGACCCTTTAAGAATGGGCATTGAGGTGCCCACCGTTGGTGATCACTCGCGGGATCATCGCCTTCAACCCATTTCATGATTTCTACTTTACAAAATGCGCAACGAACTTCGTCGCCGCGACCGAGGTAATAAAAGCCATTTTTTGCAAGAACTTCTGGTCTTACAGACGGGACAGGCCAGTTTTTGAATGTTTTTAGGCGCTCATCTTCACGGCGCATATCTTGTGGAGGCACTTCTTGCACAGGCTCAGGGGTGAAATTGATGGGTTCGAAGGTGTCATGGTTATCTGTCTTGTCAAATGAAGGTGTTTTGAAAGCCAGAGAGGGATTTTTCGGTGGCACTGTAAAAAGAAAACACACAATTAGCAAGTCTCATCAAATCAATTTCATTAAATACCTAGTTGGTTCGCACCAGGTTTAAAAAAATAAAAGTTGTCACTCTGAAATTTACTAATTAGTACGTAACAATCTGATGGTGCGTGCTCGTCTCTATATATCTATATCAAACGATAACGCACATTCTGCATAGGGACATAAAACATGGCGTCGAGGCAATGCGAGAACAATTTCACATGACAACAAGTTCGCAGGCGTCTCGGGATCGAACCGGCTGGCGGGCGGCTGGGCCGCTGCGTCATCGAAATTCCATTCCCAGCTTCCCGTCTCCTCCGCCCTCCCGCGTTGCGGGGGAGGGCGAGCCCTGCGCTGCTCTAGAGCTCTCAGTGCGCATGCACTAGGCCGCAATCAATTTTTTATATAGGTACAAGTCCCCAGGGCTAGTACATAATTAATAGGCTTAGTTTAAAATTTCAGATAATATATCAGAACCTTGTAAACAGTTAATAAGATTGATGGTCCAATTCAATATAGATGGTTTGTTTATCAATTCGGAAAGTTTGCTAGAACTGGAAATTGTGCGAATTAATAGCTAAAGTAACTAAAAAAATAAAAGTTTGTTGCCTTAATATCTAAATCTTTGGATAAGTTGTTTAGTAATAGAAACAAGAGGCAAACATATTTTACAGCAGTTTTGATAATAATGGCCGAAAAGTGCACACGGATCGATATTTACCATTTCCATGACAGCATTTGACTAAAGTAGGCATTTTGGCTGTAAATACTAAAAATTTCAAATTGTATCACTGCAAGTAATGCACATTGCACCAAAACCGCACGATTAGGCAAAAATTTGCTTCTTTAAAAAATAATTAAATGGAGTCTGACACAAGCGCACTACACTACTAGTAAAGGAGTACTATTTGAGTATTTGGATATTATTGCTGACTCGACTTCCCCACTCACTGCGCATGCGTGCGTAATTTTAGAGGGTTCAAATTTGCTTTATGGGGTGCACAGCACAGCTGTATGGGGTTTCGTTGGGACCTTATTATTGTTATATTTTATATCCAGTCGACAATTAAACATACCTATCAATATACAATGTACATCCTGACATTTGTATAGTCGTCCTCGATTGCATTGCTGGCAATCAGATATCTAAATACTTATACGAATGCCACATAGTTTTGATATTGCATGAATAGGACGAATCAAGACGAACTCATCAACTGGTTAGTTCGTAAAACTCTACTTAATGAGAATTTAAAAATACTGCTAACATGACCAACGTGAACACGAACCCTCATAATTAATAATACACCATCACGTGCTAACGGCAGCTTACCTACCATAATACCTAGTTTGTATGAGTGGTTTACAATAAGACAACTTAAAATTGTCGTCTGAAACTTGTAGGTCAAATAAGAAAAGCTGTGGCCAAAGGAACGAGGGACAACGCGGGAGAGATATTCAGTTTCTCAATCAGGCGAACGTCTGGCGCGACGTTGCCACTCCGTTCGCCGACATTCATTCATATTTGAGACGCGACGTTGCCGTCTTCAGCGGAAACCGCGAGACCACACAGCGTAAAAAAAAGCTGTGGAATGTGGGAGTACTGCTGGGCGGGTCTAATGCCGGTTAAAAAAGTGGCTGCTTGGAATGCGGACAGTACTTAAGTACCTAGTTAGAGTTTAATAATATGCAACGAAATTTTGGAATGACAAAGGCAGTAAATGGTTAATCAAAGAAAATTTGGCTTGTATATGCTTTATTTGCTGATTTGAATTGAAGTTATTTTCTTTTAGTACAATTCATGTTGTGCCAAAAATTTTCATTTTTTTTTTTCAGGAAAAATGGTCACAAAAAACATTGGAAATTGGAAGTGCAATGCAAAAATGAAATTCAGCATTGTGATTGAGAGCGGGCGGCGAGAGGCGGCGCCGGAGAACAAGCCGGCAGCGTGGGGAAGGGGACGGGGCCGTGTTCTCATGCCTATAGGTGGTCGGCGGCGCTCGGCATTCGAATTCCAATGCCTCGCCTGTAGCGCCTACGCGCTAGCCTAAGATATATGTAGCACTACATGTCGTCCTGTAACACTATTACAAATTTGTTGCTACGCTTTAGCTTTTGTAAGGTAGACACGGTAGCCCTAACCAGGAAATGATGTTTTATAAAGTTCACGAACATTTGTAAAAGAAAACTTGAATGATAATGAAAGAAATATGAATGAATTCTGTCTGTTGTCTGTAAAAATAAACGGCATCTCTCATAAAAGACTGTTGAAAAATAAACAATAGGATACTAGCCCGGAAACGGTGTCAGGAAGAGAACATCCGCCAGATGGGGCACATTTCATTGCAGTGCCGTCGTCATTATATGAACGTGAACTTCTACATGAATAAAAAGGAAATTTCTCTGATATACTTTAGAACTATGTACGTTTTATTGGTTATTATAATTTATAAAATAAAATAACTACAAATCTCCAAGACAAAGGCACGTAAGATCAGTAAACTTCTTTGTTTTACTGGTGGAGTCGTTGAGAAAATGGCACGATTTTGAAGACACTGGTAATGGTAGAAAGCCGCCAGCGCCGGCAAAGGCGCTCGTTAAACGCAAGTACCCGGGCGAGTACTGCTGCCGCCGGCCGACTACATTCCACGGCCGAAGTTTCCTAAAGGCCGCTCTCGCCGACACAAAAGAAAAATAACATGAACGATGAAATGGGCGGCGCCGCGGCACATATCACATTGGATGCTGTTTTCATCGTACAGCATAAACTGTGAAGCTCGTACCTACTGTACAACATGTCGGTTTGTTCAGTTTATTTACTTGTATAATATTCATGTTAATGTTATTTTTTTATACTGGGACAGTACTAGCGTGTGAACATAAAACCTTTTTACAATTTCGATGAAAATGTTACTTGTTTTGTACGCACTTCAACTTATGGCATTATTTTTGTTTCCAGATTAATGGTGCGATGAGTACGCGGAGCTGTGGAATGCTCGAAACCCACGCCCAATGATCGAGAGGCACCATTCACTTCTGCATTGACCCCAGTTTCGGTGTAATTGACCCTAGGGATTCGTGCTTCGTTTAAAGTCCAAATACAAAAGATATTGCTATAAAGGAATATGTAAGTTTTCTTTGTATACTTTAAACACACGACTCGAAAACCTTATGAGATCAGTTTAAAAAGAGTATGTGTGTCTATTTCGATGCTAACTAATAAAATTCAATGACACTTTATAAACACAATCTAGAAACTATATATATAATATTTCATTAAATTACATGGTCTTTGTGCCCAACTTTACGTTCGTTTTTTCAAGAGAAAAACCTTTTTCGTATATTCTAAGAATGATCCTAAAAAAATGATGAATTCAATAATTTAAATGGATTTATATACAAATCTACCAAAGTACACGAAAGAAAGTTAAACTACGAAATATAAAAACTAGTGTGGATATGCTGTCAAACGAGTGCTATCGCGCTGACGCATCCACCATATACATATATTGCATCCAAGCCAGCTTCACAGCGGATTGATATGGCAACAATATTTTATCAAATGACAAACGCACGTCACGCTCCGATAAAATGATGACACGTAAATTCTCAAAGGTTGTTTTTATTTTATGCAATAGAAAGCAGTAATGCCCTCGTAACGAAAAAGGGCACAGAGCTATGCGTACTTTATACAGCAGTTGTGCCTTTTTTCGTTCCGAGGGCAGAATACATAACTGCTAAATTGATAATAGGCAAGTAAGAATCAGGATTTTCAAACCAGAAATGATTTCACGTAATTTGATTAGGTAAATGCAATATAACGCTATGCCTATAATTTCCAGGAAAATTGCAGCAATCCATTCCACTGGGGAGAGCACTGTGCCTGCAATTTACTCCAATTGGTGCTCAATGTTACCAATTTCGCACACAGAGGGCGCTAGTAGTAGCTTTCAATAATCAGCAAGGCAAAAGCATGAGGAAATATTGGTAAAATTACAGCATTATATTTCTGAATCATATAAAGCTCAGCTACCATTTTCCTTCCCTGAGAACTGGGTACCAATGCAAAACCTGATTCAATACCTAGCAAAAAATATTACAAAAAACAAGTTGAGCAATCATACAATGGTAGTAGGTATGTCTATGTACTTGCTAAATTTGTGAGGTCATGCCTCAGAGGCGCCGCTGGGTAGAGCTCAGCCAAGGTCAAATTTAGTAGTTGGCGTTAACATAGTACCACATTTCATTTTAGTGATGTATTGTGATTAGTGGTTCTATGAAATCTACATAGGAAGCCATTAGTCAAGTACATCAATATGTAATGTTGTTGAATATAATCATAATCACTTATTATACTTTTAACTAGTAGAATGTTATCTTTATAACACTCTAATGATTCTTGGAAAAATACAGTCTTAGTCAGTACTTGTGTATTTACAAGTCGATTTAGTACATGAGCTACTCATTAAAAGATTATTTGATAATTAAGTGAAAATGGTCAAAATATAAATTAATAAATTGAATGATATCAGCCTTCAAATCAAGTGATTAAATCAGTAAAACAACAATTGAAAAACAAAGGGAAAATTTTTGCCACATTGTTAATTCGGTAGTTACACTCTAATTTTATAGATGGCGTTGTAAGTACCATGCGAGTGTAGTTACAATCTGTATTTATTTAGCCTTTATCATATTAATGAATTATAATAACGTTTAAATAATTTTCATTAAATGTTTCTAAACTTGTTAAAATTATCTTAAAAATACAAATTAATTTCTTAAAACACTATATTATGCACAAATAGGGACGGAGAATAATTTAAGACAAAAATTAATAAATAATGACTATGTAACAATACTATCAACCACTAGGTTTTTATTTACATTCGTTTGTTCTTGGGTCCTAAAATTTCTAAGTCATAAATAATAATTAAGTGATGTCATATTATAGCACTTACATTCCATAAGGTCTAAATTACATAATAATAAAACATAATACAATTAATTATTCGCCTTAATAAAAGTCCACGAGATTTTTTGCGCTAAGGTCGTCATTTGGTGGCAGTTTAATGGAATATAAACAGATGTATTCATAATGAGCTACATATAAGGTCCGTTAATTAAATTTCTTGTTCATGATGCATAACGCCGCCGTTTAAAAAAGAGTTTTTACTAATTCAGATTCAATGCCACTTTTCGGGTTAAATATACCGGAATATATTTCATTGGTATAATTAAATATACTGCACTTTCACTAATCGCCTTTAATTTATTTCCAAAAAGTCAGTAAATTGTTTTGTTAACCCGCATACAGTAAAAATAAGTGACGTCGTGTTGGTGTCAAATTAAAACATATGTTCGATAAATCGTGTCATTTCTAAACCTAAATATTTACCTGTTAATCCTTCCATTTGTGATCCAAATAATGAGTTTGACAAGCACTGATTTGAGCACTTAAACTGAGTACAGTTTAGTATCACTTCAAATCCACATCAGAACAAAACAAACAAACTGAGTCTGGGGCAGACCCTCTGCGACTGAAGTCAAGGAAAATGTTTCGTTCGTTCGTTCAATAAAGCGAAGCGCCACAACACACGTCTCACTCGCAACACGGTATTTCTATAAATCGGACGCCCAGGCGCGGCCTCAGAGGCCTTGTACGCTTAACAATACAGCGCGATCCATGCTGGGGTTGTCAACTTAGCGGGTTTACCACAAAATAAGGAGAAATAATTATTTATGCAGTTTTTTAAATATAAACAAAACCGACCTCAAAAGTTCGTGGAATTACATAATTATATTTGAAGTTTTATTGAAATCGGTTACCGGTTATTCATCCCCTAGTTTACAATTAGAGGTGGGATAATTCCTTCAAATTTAAATGGGAGCTATATTGAGGTACCCTTTTTCCGACAAAAAAGAATCATCCAAATCGGTTCACAAATGCGTAACATACATACAAAAAAATACAGTCGAATAGAGAACCTCCCCCTTTTTTGAAGTCGGTTAAAATTTTATTTATTTTTATTAGTTACCAATATACTTGGGTTGTTTTGTGGGAGTTGTTTTACCTATTATATTATAAGAAATTATTTTTAGGAATTTTGTTCTTAAGTTTTCGCAGTTGTTACACATTGGAAGTGTTGGGTCATGGAAAAATTTCCATTTCGAAAAAACCATATTTTTCAGAAAAATAAATATTTACCGGATAATTTCCCAATATTTTTCCTTTCATTTTCCACATTTGACATCTGTCAAAAGTTGAAGTTACTGAACGAAAACGATGGAGTCATTAAAAAAGTTTTTTCGCTGTTGTGAAATAATTTTAAATAGAAATAAAACGGACGTCCTATCCGGCCGGATACCGGATAGTGGAACAATATCCGTTCAGATAGTGGACGCTTAAAACTGATCAAAATTTATAATCAGTACGCCAAATAAATTGATTTCTTGATTAAAGATGATATTACTAGAATCAACAGCAACTACAGGATCGTTGACAATCTGTTTATTACTTGTAACTGAAAGAACTATGAAGTTAGATAACGTTATCTGTAAATTTAGTATTCAAATTTCATTAAGGCAAATTATAGTGGATCAGATTTTCTGCATTAAGTAGTAAAACTTGGTTCTATTTATTTTCATAAACGAGATCAGCCTCTGAGGACAGTTTTTCACTATAAACTACTTGTTATTGCTAGACGATCAAATGCAATGATCGCGATCACGATCGATTTGAACTGTTTTCAAATACAATGTGTACCTACAATAATGAAACGTGTAAGTAGATAAAAAAAATTAAAAAAAATTTTTTTTTGGCAATTCTGGTATCAAGGCTTGGAATTGTTAGATCACAAACAAATTAATGAAATTAAATTAAAACAAAATAATCATGGGCGTATCAGGTCGTTTTCAGGTAACCTCCAAAAATGTGTCCCTTTCAATAATTTTTATGATATTACATGAATGCTAAGCATTATTTATTTAATATGATTGCTCGCTTACTTAGTCTGTGCTACACATAAAAAGAAGACTTTACTACGTCACAGTAATAAATAAAAATTAAAAAGTGGGCAATTTCTCATTCATGGAAGCCGGTTCCACGTCGCCCTAATTTTAAGAAAAGAAATAAAATTAAACACTCGTGTAAATCGCAATATTTCCCATCGAAGATAGACTCTAATAACTTACACGTCGGATACATACCGTAACTTTCCAATGTATTATAAACAAACATGTATTCTTGGGAATACAAAATGTGTTTCAATTTTTCTTATCATTATTGTCAATTCAAACCTAAATTAGTGTCAATAAAAGTCTCCTAATAACAAAAGTTCATACCGCATCACCTTCACCCTTCGCACACGTGAGAAGAGGCTCCTGTCGTATTGAAGTGTACACAGTGAAGTAACCTGTGCATCTCCGTTTTAGCAAAAAACCGACTTAAATACCAATTTCAGCGCTAGTGACTAAATCGTTCTCATTAATGTAAAGCAATCTATGTAAATAAGTATTAAGTAATAGTTTTATAAACTTTATTGTACATCAATTAGATAAAGGAAACTTTAAAATCCATGCACTTTTATAACGGTCTAGCTTATTTTACACACTCGACAATTAAAAATGTATTCAAATATCATTATTGTCGCTCTCATTCTTGTCTACTTTTAAGTCAAATAGTTACTTTAAGCCAAACATTCACTTGAAATATAACAATTAGATGGTGGTAGTGGTGGTGATGACGATGATGATTGTAGTGATGATGACGATGATTGTGATGATGATGTGAATAGTAATGATGTTGATGATAATGGTGATCATGATGATGATGTTGATGGTGGTGATAATGATATATTGATGTACAACAAAGTTTATACGACATTAACAAAATACTTATTTAGATTTATTTATTAATTACATATAGATACACCGTCTTACACGATTGAGAAGGATTTCGATCAAGAAGTTATATTAAAATAATTGTTACATGTTAAATGTTCTTAAATGTTCTTTTGTGAACGACAAAATGTGTATTGTAATAATAATTTCTCATTACTGTGCCGTCTTTCTCATTTATGTTTAGGAGAAAATCATTCGTGTTACTGCAATCTCATTCCTGTGACCTAAAAATAGTTTTTTGTTGTATTTAACTTAAATATTTCAGTGATTTTATAATTATTGACATTGCTTGAATTTATTTGTATGTTTAAGACCTTAAAACCAAAAGAAAAAAGGGTTTTACAAAAATCACTCAAAAAGTGCCATTGAATTTCGGAAAGTGAAATTCACCCATCAAGTCTAGGATATAAGGGTATAACAACTAGAAACTGTAATATAGCCAAACAATGATGTATTTGCTTTTTTCCTCTCCACCGCGAAAAAGCTGCATTCGGCACAACAAACACACAGCACTGACATTAAAATATTGCCAAATTTGGATTTTTTTCACTGTTAACATTTTTCTGTTACGTATTTGTTTTTATTATCGAATAAATTAATCGTTTTTATAAAAACCAAGCGACCACAACAAATCAAATCGTCAATGTGAAAGTGCAGTCATTCACTAATCAATCAATCACGGCGATGCGCACTGTAAATCGGTCACAACATGTTTACGGCAGTGGGTCAGATATCCGGCTATCCGGCCTAAGTCCTCGCCGGATATTCAGATATCTGCCGGATATTCGGTATCCGGCCAAATCACTATTCGTTCCATCTCTAATTTTGAAGTTTATTTTATAATTCACTCTCACGCTAAATAAACTTCAAAAGATATTTATTTAGAATATATTTGAACCTTCTAAATTATATTCTTCCAAAATTACTCAACAGTAGGTACATATTTGAAATGACACTATTTATTTCGGATCTAAAATGGCATGTATTTTGTTTTTTTAAATAAATTTTTGAGTTATTATGATATTTCGGGTATTTAAAAGTATAACTTTGTGGCAACATGGATATAGTCGATACTGTACGCGTATGGGAGGGACAAGTAGTGCGGTGGCGGCGGGCCGTTGTCGGTTAGTGTCGTTGTAATGATGGCGGCAAATTTGGAAATTTGTCTCTTTCTAGCTCACGCAGTTGGGAATTATTCTTTTCATTCCTACTACACCGAGACAGCTGTTTTTCAAGATCCGGTCTGTAACCGGCCAGTTTTGAATACACGCGTTAATTTAAAGAAATTCGTAATTTGTTTGTTTAATATGTTTGAAAAACAAATATACGCGATTTAAATCCGGAAAAATAGCTTCATTTCCTATGTGTAACAATCGCGAAAACTTAAGAACCCGATAAATTCTTAATTAGTAATGAAAAATAACTAACTAGTTTAAACATTTATTTACTCGTGATTCCTGAAAAACTTAATACCATTTAATTTTGTAATTATTTTTTTTCATTAGTAGTAACGTAGCTAAAGTCTATTATGACTTTGTTGAACTAGTTGAGGTTTATATTTATAGCCTTGTTGTCTAAATCAATAAATAAAAACAACTGACAAAAAAAATTAAAATACTTCATTTCATTACAAAAAAAGCCACATTGTGGGCCATATTTTTAAGTTTGAGGGTAGACAATAATAATGAACGAATGAAATATCAATCGGACTTTGATTGAGATGTTTTCTGAGTTTTGTTTTATCTCCGTTTACTCTATAGTACTTTTTTTAAATTTATTGAGCATTGGCTACGAGGCCATCAGCTTAAAACTACAACAAAACAAATAAATTAAGAATAGTACTTCATGTTATTTCAGTTTGTTTTAGGTCAGAACGCGCTATGAATAAATGCGCTTTTGTATGTATACGATTAGTAATAATTGATTCGCTCTGGACCTTTTGCAGGGAAAAGTGTCGTTTTTATTTTGACTTTCAATTATTTTGTGAAATCTAGTTTAAAGTGGAATAGGATAGTGCTATTGTGCCTTAATCGAAGATTAAAACGCGAAATTATACGAATCTCGAACTAGAAAACCCGTATCGGCCTGTTTTAAGGAATCCCGAGTCAATCCAAACACGACGCCTCAAATTGCCTATCCTCTTTGTGGCGGCCATATTTACAGAAACATAATTAAACTTCATGTTTAGGCTGATGGTTTTGCCAAAGCCTTAATAAATTAAAAAAAAAAAAAAATTAGTAATAATTTCAAGGTATCGTATGGAATAAGTGGGGTAAGGAAGGAAACTTCGCACAACTTTTTAACAGCCCATTCTAAACAAAATATTCGTACTGGGAATGTGGCTTCACTTGGGAATGGTCGTACATTCATCATAGTCAAGAGCGCGTCAAGCTTGATACTTTGGACCGTTCTTATCGCAAGCGGTATAGAGTTGAATTTAAATCTTAATTCTCAAGCTCAACCTTAAACCTGTACAAGTCATGGTGATTGTTACTCATAATTTTATGTCTTAAAAAACATGCATAAACTATATTATATACATAATGCAAAGTTGTTACTCAATTGTTATGCAATATGTGTGAAAATTTAAAAACTACTTTAATTCTTATTGAAAACAACTATCTACGCTACATTTATTTAATACTACGGTATTACCTGACGTTCCACTTGTGCCCGGTACGCTGGATGTTTCTAAATTATCATGTAAGCCATCGTCAGAGGAGCTAACAGCTTCTCTTTCTCCCATATCCGAAATCCTTGGCTACCAATTGTCAATGGTACATTTGGTTACCTATAACACAAGTTGATACATATACCGGAAACATATACATTTCACATGGGAATACTAATTTAAAAGAAATAGTTATTCGAAGACACATACTAGGTATTATTTTCCTTGATTTGCCTCTAATTTTGCAATCACTAATGCTGTTTGTTAAAATTTGCTTATCATTACGGCGTCACTCGCACTTTGATTGACACCAAAGACTAAAGTAAAGACGCGGCAGACACTTGACGTTCCGAGAAATACAGCAACACTAAATAAGTATTAAAGGAAAGAGATTGGTAAACGGAAAACGATGAAGTTTGGACATTTTCTTGTTAGTCATAAAACGCGTCTGCTTTTGTCGCTAGAGTGCGACGTACAGAGGTAGATACTAACAGATTGCAATGGATATACGTAGCGACTACGTAACCGTAGGTTACGTGTCCTAGTGTAGTTGCTCATATACAGGTAATGTCATCATAAATCGACTGCACTATTTTTTTTAACATCAATATTATTGACAGATCTATGGAAATTTGTAAGGAACGGTTACGTAATACTGTTTCCACGGCGTCTCAGGACAATAAAGGTATGTACATACTTCTCACGTCACTAAATCATTTCCATCCTCTAAGCTAAGTCACTGTGGTTTGAATACATCGACGTCATGCGGTGTTAATTAATTAGTAGGTGGGAAATACCTTGTTATTTACAAGATGTCATATCTGTATTACTTCTCTCATTAAATACATAAAGCCGATTTTTCCAATGTATGGAAATGAGACTATTTGGGATGTATGTTTTTCTCTATAAAACAAATAACTTATCCCTTTGGCCGGTTTTCACGACACAGAGGTCATAAACAAAGAAACATGCTGAATTGGAATATTATTATAGAATGAGTTTTATTTTGAGCAGATGCTACTTAGAAGACGATAAAAGCATAAAAAATGAAGGTAAAGTTTGGCACGGGGCAGGTGTGCGAGCGCAGCTTGCTCGTGCGCGGGCGTCATCTGCCAAACCACGTGCGCCGCAGCTGTCACATTCCCCACCCTGCACCCTGCACACACCCCTTCAGGGGTCTACGAATTTAATGCTGTAACACAACCCAAGACCGTCTCTTTGTTATTTTATTAAAGTTTTTACACGAATAAATTGTACGATAAAATTTTGAAGTTCACTTTCTTTCCATATTTAATCCGGGGAAGTCTATTATGTAATGTACCACTGTAAAAAATAAATACCACAGATTATGAAAAGACATACTTCTGTATTAATTCCTCATCATAATCTGTAATACCTCATGATGATGCATTATTGCACTTTACACTCTACCCAACGAAACCCTACCCTACTGCCGGTACGAAACAATCTACCTTTCACGCTTGCATCGCGTCGCGCATCATCGCTCAATCCAGCCGATAGTGTTGTGTTGCCATATAAATTCGCGTATTTAAAATGACATACAAATGCACAAACTCGTTTTTTTGTGGGAGTGAAAGCGACAGTAGTTGAGGAAGCACTCTAGGTAGTGTTTCTATAAAGATTTTAGTCACGCGGCTTTAGTATCGTCGGATAAAATTGTCAGTCGTTTGATTTGTTAAAAATTATGTAAAAATATTGTTAAAATATAAAATAATACAAACCACGATTATCCAATTTAGTAAGGTGAGCCGATGGGAATTATTAAGGTACAAAGAGTTTTCTCCACTGATATAATCTGCTTCTAAAAAAATCGTAGGCAATTTAAAATACTTGTGTATGGTTAGTCTAGTTTGTATCTAATTGCTTATGTCATTGTATCTAGTTTTTTTAAAATATATATAAAGTAAGTGCGCATTTGACCTCCATCTCACCTGATGAAAAGTGATGATGAGGTTGACGATGTAACATGCACAACACAAAAAATAACGTCCTGAAGGCAATACATAGCAATTTTCTTTTCAAGTTAAAATTAAAAGACAGGTAAGTACGTATTGACAGAAACCACCTTCGCAATTTATTAGCAAGTGTAAGTGTACAATATTCTTCGCAGCTAACATTGTCATTAATGAATTCCAGGTCTGTAATATGATAAGCCGTCGCGGTGAGATGCGGTAGACACTGTAATAAATGAATATTTTAATGAATGAACCCGCCACGGCTCGGCCGAAGCCTGAGCGTTCACTTCGTGACTTAGCCGAGTCAAAGATTAAATGCAGTTGCGCGCGTAGTGAATCTACCTTGTTCTTGTCTTGCAAATCGTAGAAAAGAAATGGGAAAAGTTTAATTTATACTTCGCTTGTACATTTCTGGTACAAAATGAGTACAAAATGGTGTGAGCGAGACGACATTATTTATCGGGAAGACCCCAGTTTGTTACTGTAGGTATACTTGTCCAGCAATTACAACAATTAGTAATAATTCATTCGTTATCTAGCCAGACTAGGATCAAGAGCACGTCAAGCTTGTCGATTTAATGCGGCTTGCGACAAGAAGGTCCAAAGTCTTAAAGTGTCAAATTTGATGGGCTCTTGACTGTAAGTACTTACATAGAAACCTAGTCAATAATAATTACTTAGGTGTAGAGGGCATTAGTAAATTTAAAACATGTATTTGTAGTCTCATTGTATAAAATCCATCCTGACTAGACACGCTTGCTTACTAACTTGCTTACCATTAGCTGGAGCTGACTACACGAAGTTAGACAATGCTCGCATGCGTCGACTCAAATTGTGCTATAATGAATTAAAAAACTAGCTTTATAAGTGTCACCCGGGAATTAGAATGTATAAGAGTACATAGCGCCATTATCGTGTAGCATGTCGGAACTAAGACAATCTGGGTTGTCTTAATTCAGTCATTCAGAAATTGTAATTTAATTTGAGGCGCGTCTGTTAAAGCAGTTGTCTTTGATTGCAGGGCTGCAAGCGAACACCGAGCGGCCAATGGCAGCGCTTGCCGAGGAATGCGGCCTGCTTTTCCCAGAACTCTCCGCGTTCGGGACGCCGGTTCAGTTTGTATGCAGGTATTTACTAACTTATGTCAGTAAGTATATACCCGAGGATGTAGAAAGCCTCTTCACGATCCTGTTTAATTTTTGGGTTTTGTTTCGTTACAACATTGGTTGTATCTAATCTGGTGAATGTTTTTAACTAACTACTTCCGGGTACATTCTGTCAACTAGTTTCCATTGTATAGCTGGATTGCTGCAGACGTAATTAGAATCGGATTGGCACGCTGCGCGTGTCACATTGCTCTATTAAATTTTTAAATTAGAAAACTAAAAAACCGTCGCTTTCTCGCTTGTCACAATAGGCAATGGTACAATGCACCTTTTTATCGTAGCAAATCCGTTACATTCCATTCCGTGGGCCGCGAGCAGAGCACGAAACGTCGAGATTTCGAAATTCCAAGAAAGGCGAGTCTTATAAATTATCAAAAGCGCCGACACGGCCCTGTAGTCAGGACGGTTTTTTTAGTCCACAGGTAGGCTGGCGCTAAGAAGGGCCATGGAATTTGTACTACGAATTATTCTACTTGACGCTTGGTAACATTTTGGGTTTAAATATCGAAGTTTTAAAGGTCAGAAAACCTGCCATATTATTTCAGAGAGTACAACAGTTGGGGGACATCTCAGTTGGATAAACCACATGACCAGCACTCTCAGCGAAATGCATATGCGACTTTTTCTATATTTTATAATTTATTGAACTCATTTAAGTTAATGAAGTTCCTTATCCGCAATAAACGAAAAAATTGCTTAAATAAATTAACCTCTTCTGGAAACATTTAACTTATCAGTAATTAATTAATTACAATTTGCTTAAGTAGTTACCCACATCTTTCCACCTAAGTGCTAACTTGGCCTGAGAGGTCGATAATAACGAACGTACCCAGTATCAAGTTGTATTCAACCTTCTGGACAAGTTGTATAGCCAGCAATAAAAGTGAATGAATAAAAGAGCTAATTTCAAACCAACCACATAAGACTACATTTGCTCCTCAAATCTGAACATTTGAATTTCCCATAATTGTTTAAAACTCATCTAGGACCTGTCTCGAAAGGCGAAATATTTTACTATGTATACTACTGTTTAAACGTCAATTGTGCATTGTACCCTATTATTGTGTTCACAAATGTTATTCACCTTATTATAGATTTTAAAAGAATGTGTATTTAGTAGACAAAGGTTTATTCAACAATGACATCATCATCATCATCATCATCAAATTCAAACCTCAATGACATCAAATTAAAAAAGGACGAGAAGTTGGCAGATCAACGACGAGAAACATTAATTTTAAATTAGTGTTCTTTTTCAATGAAGTCTGGTATACAAAGGAATTTGAGACCGGGAATTTCATGACAAGGTGAATTATTTTTCAATGTGCTCGTAAGCTTTTATTAGATATAAAATCGCATTATTAGTAGAAATTGACTTCAAACTTCAAACTTCGGAAAAATCTTTTGATATATTGCGCTGTATTTATATAATTTAAAAACATGAATTAAAACGATACATAAGTCACAGTAATCTGACATGACTATTATCTATAAGAATTTAACTTTCGGCATACAATAATAGGTCCCGTGTGGGGAGTAACTACACTACTAGTTTATATTATAATTATAGTAGATTGCCAGTTGAAATTAAAATTAAAAAATAGATATTCCTATTTGCTAACTTTTTACTTGCGCTCAGCGCAAGGCGCTCAACAAATACCCTCGTTATTTTCGATAAGCAAGCTAGTTTAGCCGACTTCACTTTTCGAATTGATTGTACACGAACATACGACACGTAAAAAATGTGCATAGCACTCTCGGTCAGACGTGATTCCTAGAAGATGCCTCTTGAAACATCCGAAACGAAGACATTCCCGGAGGCAGGCAGCCTTGAATATCGTCATCTAATAATAGCACCCATTGTGCGTATAAGGGCGCAGTCGCAGTGCAGCCTCCACGGTATGCCTCGTTTGGCGAAACTTTATTGCGATTGAGCGCCTTTTTTGCATAGCAACAAGACTTTAATCAAAGTAATTGTACTACTGGTTGTTGTTTACATAAAACATTTTACAACTTCGGCTATTTTGTATTTCAGTGCGTGCAGTAACAAAAACACGTTTTCTATTTCGGAGAACCTCTATAAGCTTAAATAAGTCGTGGTTATATCGCTTTCTGGAACGGATTCGAAGTTTCGACTATAAAGCGTCTGCTAACATTAAATGTTACATAGATCGTGGAACTATGAAACAACGGCTCTTTAGACGGGTTTGAGACCGTCTTGTGAAATAGAATATGGGTTCTAATGCTTTGGGAATGGGTTGGCATTCGAGTGAGAGGCTGTGTAGTAGATGGTATGTGGAATTTGGGGCACGGCGCTGACTCAACGATCTAATTCCTTCGTCGGTAATCTCGGTTCTCGCGGATGTGAACGGCCTGCAGCTGATGGGCTTGTACATAGTCATGGGTTAGCGGATTAGTTGAATGCCTTACGAGAAATAATCAACAAATTGTTCTGCATTAAGTAACAAGAAACTTAGGTACAACATGGTAGAAATTTCTCGCGTAAGCACAGTTTTGAAGTATTCAGTGTGCTAGTGGAGCACTCAAATGGCGTCTCACCACAAAGCCCGCATACCTACCAAGACCCGATGGACTAGCATTTTCTTTTATTTCGTCTGTGTGTGGCTTTCCTTTGTTTACCACGACACTATGCCGCGGCTTTAAAATTATCTTGTATTAACGAGATCAGTTTGTATACATTTTTAGTCATAACGCAACATCGCAACTTTTTTAAAACATTAAATTATGTTATTAGGTGTAGGGTCTGTGTGCAATATAAATAATATCAGCAAAAACGACGCGTTACCATCATCCAACCATCAACCAACTTTATTAGATATAAATGTACATTTTGTTAATGATTTTACGGCTATTGCTCAACTATTTCACTCAGTCTAACAATGGATTTCCCACGTCACGTCATCCCAATTTATTACGCTAGGTACCTAACTAGCTAGTTATTCTCTTATCTACCTAGTTTAGACATAACCTTTGATGACTTCAGCCAACCTTACCACCTAAATTGGTAGCTGTTAACCAATTATAGGAAGCAGTAGTTATACCTACATGGATGTTCTCAGCAAATCAATCAGCCTCGCAGATAAGTAAACATTACTTCAAACAGATATCGAATGGTGTGAAGAACATTCAAGATTTACATAACAATCTTGTACACGGCTCGATGCTGCTACCAAGCACTAAGAAACGAATATTGTAAGAATATTATTGAACTACCCACGGTTTTCATGTATTCTGACTTATATTTCAAATTTCGATGAAACAGCCAATAAGCGTTCAAGGCATTTAAACGTTCGGTTCAAATAAATGTTTCAGAAAATTTCTATAGCAGCCGGCCCTTGAGGTTCCTAGAAGTTTCCATTTTTAAAATATTATTTTATAGAATGTAACAACACTATGATCCCATTCAATGAAGACCTAGAGTTCCAAATAAGTAGTCGGCCTGGAGACTTCGGTGTTTGTGGCTTTGTAATCTTTCCGTCAGCTACTTAAGCTGCAGAGCTAGCTTTCTGGCTAGTATTTTGGAGGTGGGATATCGACGAATGTGGTGACAACATAACATCATAAATTAATAAGCAACACAGTATTCTGACTACACATTGTAAGAGCATGTATAATATGAATAATTAAAAAAATAATTAAAAAAGACTAGGTTGCATGGTCTAAAGATCTTTGCCTTTCCGCAAGGCAAAGTTACATATCATCAATTATTTCAACCACTCGTGATTCGCTCTGGACCTTTTGGAGAGAAAAGAGTCGTTTTTATTTTGACTTTCAATTATTTTGTGAAATCTAGTTTAAA
>NW_020653850.1:12631265-12644831 GCF_003589595.1 Hyposmocoma kahamanoa
AAATTGCCTATCCTCTTTGTGGCGGCCATATTTACAGAAACATAATTTAAACTTCATGTTTAGGCTGATGGCTTTGCAAGCCTTAATAAAAAAATAAAAAAATAACCACTCGACTACAATTTCTTTTTTCACTTAATTTGTTTTTTCTTTTTTGTAATTCGTATGTTTTCATCTTTGAAACAATTAAATAATGCCATCTTGTGTGCTTCGGTATTGCAAAAATACTTAGAAAAGATTAGTACAAAATTGGGAATAACCTGCCACAGGTACGCGATTAATCTATTTTGGTTTTGTTCTGCATTATTACATAATGACGATAATGCTATCTCAATATTATCTGCCTGTCTAGCTCATTCCCAACAGATACACGAGTAGAATGTCGCGTCTATCCCCGATACTACGCTACTGATACTCTTTGACAAAATTCAACACTAAAACAAAACACTATCACTGTTGATACTGATCACTATTGATATCTTATTTTGTTTGAACCATATAGTTACTGTGAATGTTCTTGTCTATAGATTTGAAGTCTTTGCTCAAAACCTTTTTATGACTGTAGTTATGGTTTTCGTTCCTATCCCATCTCTAATATCGATGTTAATTATCCAATGTATATGAATACAATCAATATGATCCACCCTTCGACCCTAATCGTATGAAAGAGACAATTGTAGCTAAAAATCTGTAACACTAGTTTTCTATAATGTTAATAATATTTTAAAAATTAAAAATTGAAATACGTTAAGTTGGCTTCATAACCGGTTCACATAATTAAATGCCTTCATTATGAATCTAAACGTTCTACCCGATTGAAATTTAGGAAAAGGTATTTAAAACTTTAATATATATTATAATTCAAATCAAATCTATTTATTTAACATACACTGACTGAGATGATTCTAGATAGATATATGTAGAAGTACATACGCATTGTGTAAAATCCTAATTAAATTCGAAACATACACAAATTTCAGAATTGGAAAAGTTTCTTATTATGTCTTACATAATTGTATACTTTATAGTATTTTTAAAGCCTTGTAAATCATCTATTGCAATAGTCTATAATTCTATCATGCAACGTTTCAATGTATTTAGTGCAAAAATTCTATTGCGCAGTTTTTACTACGAAGTTACGCTCGGCGAGGACGCGCCGTCGCTTGTTTATTCAAATGTCGACTGAGGGTATTGCCAAAAATGTTGACGTCATTTTACAAAAAGAAACTTAAGTTTCACATACATTGTTAGTTTTCTACTGCAAAATGTCTGTACACGCAATGCTTAGCATGCGATGTTATTCAAGTGATTGGAAAATGTCTTCCTCTCCAACAACAAGGAGACACTAGATTCTAATAAGAAGCGATCGTTGTTGTAACAAACGACCTTTGTTTAAGATACGTTCGTTTGTTCAACTGTCGATGTCTTCCGAACAAAGAAATGATTCTACTCCTTCATTACAGTGCTTACAATTTTTTAATCTATTTAGTTTACCTACATTAGTTTACATTCGATGGTATTCAATTATTATTATACAGTACATGTAACAATACTGATCCAAATAATGAAAAAAATATATGATTATTATTATTATACAGAGCAAGTAAGTATACAGACAATATACTAGCAATACGTCTGTACACGGTGAAAGTGAAACAATACCAATTTTGTCACTATTGACTTCTATACTACCTGCCTTTCTATAAATAAATTAGTTATGAATAATGAGTTTGTTGTTGTTGCGTGTCTTGATAGGTAGGTTACAACACTTAGGTAATTTAAATATATTTTATAATAATAATAATAATAACGAACACACTCAACATAGCCCCGCACTAGGGAAACCCTGTGTCGCAGGTGCCATGGACACACACATAGACAACCACAAATTACACCCAAACTCACAAGAGAAACAATTGTAGGCCATACAGCTATTTCTCCCGGCCCGGGAATCGAACCTGGGACCTCTGCATGGCAGTCACGGCATGATAACCGTTCGGCCACAGAGGCAGCATTCTATATTTAGTTAACCGTACAATACAACATTGCCGCATAGGTGTCAATTAAATTAACTGATTTGAAAATTTAAGGCCTCGCAACGAATTCAAGCAAAAACTTTAAAAATGCCAGTAAAACAAGACGCTAACAACTTAGCGCACGTTCAAGTAATTGCCCAGTGCACCGGTCGTCTAAACCAACTCAGCCGAAGCCATTTGCTCTGTTTGTCCAACGGCTAGACCTATCAAGTTTCTCTTGCCATTTCGTACTATCGTGACCTAAAACGCGATCAATATGATATTTGCATCTCAATAGTACCGTGTCATGATTTCATGATGCGCATCTCATTTCTGCGAAGTGAAGACGCATGGTGGGTACCTATTTGCATCGTATCTTGTAGTTAGGTTAAAATTTTTTCTCAATAATTGCGCTGTCACTTTTGTAGGTGAATGTAGGCGTAAATATGTGCACATATTAGTGCAAGGATCTCCTTTCACGTCGCTTCTGCGGAGGAGTCACACAATGAACATTGTTCAGTCTTTAAAGAAGCGAAGAATAGGTTCATGCAACAATAATGTGATACTGAGCCATTGTCTGGCTATTGTATGCGAAATACAAACACAGAGGCGAAAAGAAATAAGAATTCGCTTATCGTTGTTCTTTCGTAAGACCTGGAATTGGAGGACTCAGCATATCCAGTTTAACTATGTTCGTTGCGTTTTTGAATATGGTGAAATGAGCCATAGTATTTTCGAAGCAGTCCACATTAGTGTAAAACGTCACGTACACTGGTGGTATTAGTGCGACTAGAGACAGTAAGAAAACAGCAATGAAGTACATCCAACTGGAGCTTTTGAGGACTTTTAAGTTCATTGTTGATGATGACTTCATTCGTTGTATATTCGGTACGCCTTGACCTGTCATATCATACGACGTACCTGATCGCAAATACATATTAGACGACATGCGACGCATTTCTCAAGGTTTTTTTAAATGTGTAATACAGTGTACGTAAGAATTCACAATTATTTTTGACTGGAATAACTTTGATTATTCATAGCCTAATAGATTTTTTGCAATTAGATCACACAAGTTTAAGTATCAGCGGAGGTTATCATTGATTTACTTAGTCAACAGTTATACAAGAAGGTTCAATGTGCTCAAAAGTTGGCAAGCAGCTTTCCATTGGAAAGGATTTGAGTGGTGGTGGTTGTGACTTTCGCAAGCCTCGACGCTGACGCTGCAGAGCGCCGACCTACCGGCGTGCGCGTCGTTGTGGATAGAAAGCGTTGTGACCTCACTTTCACTACGATGAATATACGCCATATTTACTTCATTGATTACTAGGCTTGAGGTAGACTACTACCTCATTTTCACAGAGTAATCATTCCAACTCGTATCGTAACTTTATGTAGTTGTATGTACTCGTAACGTAACGGAAATGATGTCAAATATGAATCAATTTATGAACTCACGTGTTTGTTTGTAAATTTATTATTATTAATTATTATTAATTCATTTGTAATTATATTTCTTTATAAATACACGGTAACACGTACATCTTCTATTAACAGGTATGTATGCTTGTCATATCAATCATTACATTAGGATCGGTCAATATTTGTGTTGATGGATAATACTTTTCAATCACGATTGTGCTCATTAAATAAATAAACATTGGCTATCGCTGTACGTGATGGTAAACATTTCCGAGCTTTCATTCAACGAACTCGTTGAGGCAATTTACCCAATGTCAATTGATAAATTTCCAATAACATCTACAATTGAAAAGGACAGATATGCGGGACTCACTCGTTTGAAACATCATTGAAGACCAACGAACAATTTGTAACGCCATTTAATTTCATATACAAAATACCCATGAGAAACATACGCCCTGCGGGAGGTCCAAATTTTTTACACAAGAAGTTTCTACGCTAAAAACTTTTTGAGAAAATTTCCAACTGTTCGATTTTGGAGTTTAGTGTTGTGCCACACTAATAATACGGCATTGTTTATATATATTATTCTTAACCGTAACAAATGCAATAATGAAGCTTGAAAACACTAAATGACTGAGAAACCGAAGAACATCAAAATAAGACGTTAAACAGGAAATATAACCCTAATGTCAACAATAGCTGATGCATTATTTAGGAAATATGTGAGGATATTACGAGAGTTCTTAGTAGTAGAAAATTACATTTTGTACCAGGGCAGGCGGATGCTCGGTACATTGGAGCGCAACCGTTGTGGGCTGCTGCACGGAATGTTCTTGAACTATACAGCCGTAATAGACGTCTAAAGTTCAACAGACATTAGATTTTAATGCTTTATGTTAAAGTGCCTTTAGAAACGAAGACTACTTGTGACTTATGCCGTTTATTGCCACAAGAACGTGTAATTTCGTAGCTATGAATATCAAGTAAGTTCTCCAATTTGTGTCTGTGGATGTAGTCTTTGACGCTTTAAAGTAGGGTTTGAAATTGTTTGCTTTATGGAAGTTTCTAGAGTCTGTTTAGCGTTGATGAATTTCATGAACCGCTTCCGCCGCTAGCCCTTCCGTCTCGGTTTGGTGGTTGTAGACATTCCTGTGCCTGCCGAGGAGCCAGCTAAGGAATGCTGACCAGACGGGATGGCGTGATAGCTTAATGCATCAATCCCACTCCGCTCTCATACATTCCTCGCGAGATAGTTAATGTTGTTCTTACCGTTTTTACGATCATACCTTTGAGTTCTTATAATTTTATTTACCGAAATCGTAGAATTGTATGTACTTGTCCTTTCGTAAATGTGTAGCCACCTTCTTGAACTTTACACAGTCATTGTTTTCACTGAGATCTGAGTACGAAGAATGCAGTTTGTTCTTATCTTCATAAACATGACCTTTGACAACTTATTGTAGCTTTAAATAAACGTAAATAGTCATCGGGCGTCATTGCTCATAAAGCACAGATACAGGGAGCCAGTTTCTTGTAGATAAAAACTAACTTTTTATCTGTTTCTGTGAATCGTGAGAATGCTCATGGAGTGCGGCCCCATATCTTTTAGTTCACTGATCCATTCATGGAAGCCAGATCTCTGGTCCCACGCATATGCTTTGCATCTGTGGCTATAGTTGCAATCATTCTAAGATTAAAATTCCTTTAATGACAAATTCATTTTTGCCTTTTAAATTATGTATGTACGTTTCAAATGTACGGAGAACGGTATATTTAACAATTTTTTTTCAGATTAACTCACTTCGAGTGAAAAAAAATAATTGTTCAGTTTCGTTGTAAAGTAATGCATGTATTGATAGTATTAGTTTAAGTAAGTATACATATCTATTTAAAATATACCGACATTGTAAAAATAGATGTTTAGAAAGTAGCCAGCTACGCATATTGATAACTATCATACCACACATGGTGTATCACAGATTTGTCAATGAGCTTCATGAATTATGGGAACATTTTTTAGAGCGTAACGGTTTTTGTATTATTTTTTGTCGCCTCTGACCGTGTGAAAGGACTTCAATGGATTCTACATGTGCATGGGTCGACCACATAAGCTTGACAGTTAATAAGCCCAACATTTGCTCTTTTAGAGTGCCAGTAAATGTAAATCGAGAGGGGAAGGGGAGTTCTACTTACTGTGGTGTTATGATAGGCTTCAATGAGTCGTTTCTTTGAACGTAACTGAAGACGTTGTTTGCTATATTCACACGGAGTTTTTACTAGAATTGTGCAAGTCGTGTGGAAATTTTCCCAGGGCTAGAGCTAGACGAGCTTGACGTGTATAGATAGTGACAGTAAAAACATGTTCTGTTGGAAACTTATCGATGATTTCTATACGCTGGGCGCATGTACTTAACAAGCCTTTGTTCTCGATTCCTTTTTCCTAAAGGTTCACTTTAAATATCAAGGCCTCCAAATAAGAGGTGATTACAATATCAACGAATCAGAACCTTACAATTGCGTAATACTAATGGAATTAACTATGCAAAGTTTCGTTACGTAAGAATTGTTTTTTCAAAGCACGGGTGAGAGTAGCTCACTGTTCATCGTTATTTCCTATGCCAAAATCACAAGTTGTAAACTGTTGTAAATTTTATTTATTTACATTCTTTTTTCTATTTAAATACATTCCTCTAAAACTTTATAAAATAAAAATAGCATGTTGACCAAAATACGACTTTTTGCTACCGACCGAAACATAAACACCATAAAAAACGTGTTCAACTAGCCGTGTCCGAACCCTTTCCCTCCGTATTGGAATGCTGATGTGGCCATCCGACCGTCCTTCAAGAGATTAAGGGACAACGACTTACCCTAAATTACTATTGATGTTAATAACCAGTACTCTCATTAAATGTTAATTAGTTAATGGACTCAGGAAAATCCTGTTTCGAAATTATTTTGTATTCTTAATTCCATTTCTAACTATATTCAACATTGTTATGTTACACAACACGTAAAGTGCCATTTGGAATTAGTTATACAAGTATTTTAAAACTTTACGATATCTGTATACACTTAATTAGGTATTAATTACATATTTGTAGACGTCGTCAAGAATTTGCTAGAAGGCTCATGAAGAGAGCCATTTCCACACCATTTCCGAAAAGAAGCATTTTTTTGTGTATTGACATCGATTGATTATCCCATATACAAATAAAAAAAAACTTAAAAGAGAAATCAGACATTTAAGCAAATTTTTATAGAAAAATAAAATAATTCTTATTTTGATGTTTTACTTCCAATTAAATTAAAGATTCCGTTTAAAGACTTTTCAATTACCTTGCTTGTATGATTAGCACCAAGTTATTGTTTGTAATCTTCGCATGCACTTTTGTGATAAAAAACTGTTTTTTTGTCCGAGTAAATAACTTTAATTATCTTTTACGACAGCTGTTTATAGGTATTAGCCACTCCGTTATTACATTTTGCATGTTTTAATTTAGCATGTGGTCCATCAATACTCTTACTTACCTATATTAAATGAAAAGGAAACCGTGGTAAGGAAATGTCATTATACGGTTTATTCAACACTAAACCTTTGTTCTTTGGCATGTGGATGTGGAGCGGCGTGCGCGGTGCGCCTGCGCAGGCGTATTGGTTGCGTTCTCACGGGAACCGCGCGGTGATTGCACCGCATTACGCTCTGCAGTGGGTCGCAACAACCGCCGCTCCACATACAGCCAATAAGTGTGGACATGCCTTTATATATTTAATAAAGAAACGACAAAGAAATAGGCATAAAATTAAAGCATATTCTTATACCCATTGTAAAATGCCTTGTAAATACGTGTCATTATCCCTAAGTAAATACTGACTATAGCTATTATTAAAATCGATGCTAACAGCACGTTCCCGTGGTATAGTTATGCTGATACGCTGAAAACGTTCGCTAATAAAATTACTGCAACAGAATATTTGACTCATTTTGTTTAATGCATTACGAAGAAGATGGATAAATGCCTCAACTACAAGTTTAAAGGGACAACGAGCGACTGTGCAAAATATTTGATAATTTTTATGGCAAATTGTACAGTGATTAGATTATTTCTGACGGTCACAAAAAAAATTGTAATACAAATATTTTTTTACAGTGACATTTTCACTGAAATATTGCATTTGAAGTCGGTGATGGGGAAATGTTCCTCAATGTAGGTACTTGTCAAATACCCTGTGCAATAACAGGGCCTTATAAATAAGCCTTTGTTCTTCTACTAAATTAATTATATGGTAAGTTTTTGCAATAAGCGCTACAGGAGAGAATTGCAATTTCTATCTATTACTTTGCCAGAAATAAAACAACACTTACCGTTGCCAAATAAATGTAAAGTCCTTTGTGTGTCGGGCATTTGTAGTTTTGAACACGAGTCACTTAAATGAAACACTTGCACTGTCAGGTAACGCATAGATTGAAATGAACATGAACTATCTATACAATTTATGTTATCACAGATTACTGTCTTAATTTGTTTATCTTATCAACTGGATACTTCTAGAACTGGATACTTCTAGAGCAAAGATTCGTAGAATTGGAACGCACTGATGACGTTCACGAGGTTCTGCAAAGCGTGGTTGAAACGTTGAGGACAGAGGACATCCAATTTTACCGATTGCAGCGTACAGGTGCGAAGTTCAAACTCTCGGATGAGACTCTTCGGCTAAACGATTCTCAACGACTAAACGACGAGAAGACACTCGGGCCACTTCGTCAGAGCGGTCAGACCTCAACAAGAAAATTGCGAATATGGTACGGCGCGACCTTCAGAGCTCCAGTAGACGCCTCATTGAGGAGGCAATAGCAGGCCACCTGCCGAAGCTTACAACACACGATGGTCGAACTATAACGTTGAAGTCGGAGCTTCGACGCTCGCCGAGATAGAAAACTTCTATGGCCGGTTATACGCTGCACATGTTCCTCGGTCCCTACACGACAACCACAATCCCAGAACTGCCCTGATGCGCCACAATACCGACGGCCTACCAGATATCAGCCAAGATGAGATCGTATTGATTCTAAAACAGCTCAAAGGCGGAGTTAGGTACTTCAGAACTTCTGAATCTTCTGAGTTCCAGTCATCAAGGAGTTCCTTGAAAAGTCATCCAATGTGGGAGAATTCGTAAAACGTGGAACAGGAGTATTGTAGTTCTCTTTTTCAAAAAAAGGAGACAAATCTGTACTTAAAAACTACAGACCCATCTCACTCCTGAGTCACGTATACATATAAGCCGTTTTCGAGAGTCATTACGAATCGTCTCGCCAGAAGACTCGACGAGTTTCAGCCACCGGAGCAGGCCGAGTTTCGACGAGGATACGGCACCATAGCACATACACACACAGTGAGGCAGATTATACACAAGTCAGAAGAGAATAATCGGCCCCTGTGTCTAGCCTTTGTGGACTATTGATTCTGTCGAAACCTGGACTGTCTTGGAATCCTTGCTGCGATGCCAAGTGGCATATCGTTACATCGAAGTACTGAGAAGTCTGTATAACGCCGCCATGATGAGTATCCAAGTACAGGGCTAGCAGTTTAAACCCATCCACTTACGTGCTATTTTGGTGGTGGGCTATTTTGAGTGTGTGTATTATTATTATTACGCCCTCCGGTCAGGTGGAGTGACGACCTGTGAAAAGTTGCTGGCGGGAAATGGATGCGACAAGCTGAGTACCTGGCGAATGTGCGCTCATTGGGGGAGGTCTATGTCCAGCAGTGGACTGCGATAGGATGATGATGATCAACTGGAAACGTATTTAAAATTAAACTAAAAATGTTGCACGAACGTTGCCACAATAGTGATAAAATATATTTACGAGTATGTGAGGGTATTAAGACTATTCATAAAGAAATTAAGGTACATAGGTACCTAGGCAGGTAAGTAGATATACATTACAACTAGACAAACTAATAAATAATGTAATAAATAGGGGTGTTATACAAAGCGTTGCGTTGAGAATAGAAGAGCGCAGTTATTCCCATCCGATTCCCGAAAACGAATCCCCTGGTGTTTCCGTTTTATTTTATATTACTTTCTATTCCAATCGGTTCCCCTGTGCAGGTGATAAATAATAAAAATTCATATTTTATTCCCACCTAACACCCTGATACCTTGGTACTATTCTTGGTAGGTACTGTGGTACAGTGAACAAGAAAATGTACTTATATAGGTATATCAATATTAATAACCTGTCACAAAAAAATGATTGTGATATATATAACATTTGAGATCACAATTGCTCAATAAATGAATATTTGATTTTAAAACTTATTTTTCTCTTGACTGTACTTACAAATACAATGAGGTGATCCGTTGGGAGTTGCATAATATAGAGGGAATCAGTTTGCATTTTAAATTGTCGGTGGATCAGTTGTAGGGGATCAAATGGGAAAAACCCGAAGAGAGTACGATATTTAACAAATACAACTATATTAAACAAAAAAAAGTTTTCGATAAAGAGGATTGTGTTATTGTGAAATTTTATAGACCCTGTCTGAAGTTTCAGTCTACTGGCATTGTTCATCAGTTTGCTGTAAATTATATATTTACGTGACCAAAATGAGCCTATGTTAGTGCTAAGTAGTCAAAACAATAAAACATTAAAGCTTGTAAAAATATCATCTTAAACAAAAATCTCGGTAAATTCAAGACAGAAAGTGGATCTGATTTTATGAGCTGAAAAACTATCTGATAATTTTTGTTAGATGCCAGCTCCAAACCTTTATAAATCGAGAATAGCGCGACTTTTCCCATTGGAGCGCGCGAGCTCGACTCGTTTCCAATCAACAATGGAATGCGGCGACTTTTTGGTCCGAGCCGCTGCAGCGCAGGCGCACCGGCACCGCAGCTCGGGAAGATCGAGTTTTTATTCCTACTTCCAGGACTTGTTAACGTTATCTCAGTTAGAAACTAGTAACTTGAATTACCTTATAGTTACAATGGGATTGTCACAATAGAGATACAATATTGGCTAGGAATATTGACGAGATCGACCAGGCAAATTACATGGATTTATGTAACAGGATCAAGACAATATAGAAAACTAAACGTAGATTGCACTATGATGGTGAAAAAATTATAGTCTTGTAAATACTTAATGAAGAAACTTGTTCCATCGAAAGAGCAGTTCTGGGTTTAGAAGTGCAATCTACAAAAAGAGGAAATAACGTGCTTTAGTTAGCAGCGATAATGCGGAACAACGTTTTCTACAAGCAAATTATATAGTGTTTATATGCCACATAATTAAAATCTTCGCCTGGTAATGAATCGAATATCAGTATTGTTCACTTGAATCTTTGAAAGATGGCATCTAAAGTTATAACTGCCAAAGCAGCCTTTTTCTAATAATACCATAAAACGAGTAACCAAAGTGTAAGAGAAACGTCACTTTTGGATAGATATCATACTGAATGTACCAGGGGAATGAATTGCAGGGGAATAAAAAATACAACACTATTTTTATAAAAACTTATAAGTTTTTATTTGAATTAAATCGAAACTATTCTTTCGGATCTAAATTGTGTATTTTTGTTTTTTTCAAACAAATCAACGTCATAGTCACAGAAATGGAAATGTTGATCAAAACGGCGTTGGTATGTTTAAAACAGAAATATACGCGATTTAGACCCGAAAAAAATAGGGTAACAATCGCGAAAACCTAAAACTCGATTAAATCTCATTATTAATAATTGTCTTCCTAATATTACTAAGTATCTACCTTTTTCTTTTACGATAAATTGAAATATGTTGATCAGGTTGATCTGAATAAATAAAATAAAGAACATTATATTATACTAGTTAGTATTTAGATTTCGTTCTAAACGATAGCTTACTATGCTTACTGTAAGTACTTACTGTACTTAAATAAACAAATATTGTTAGGTACAATCAAGTTCACTATATGGGACACTTTGGACTGTAATTATCGTAAGCGCTAGGTATACTACAGTTGAATTTAAATAAGTGTCAAGCATGGTTATAATTATATTTTTATCTTAGAAGATGGAAAAAAAAGGAAGTTTTGTCTGAGTTAAACTGTCAAATATGCCTTTGTTTTGAAACTAATGAAATCATTCATTAGTCTCAAAACAAAGACATGAATGAGCACAACAAAAAAAATCATTTTAATTGAGGCGCAACATATTGAAAATATGTCATATTAAACAAAGGTGGCCTTTAGGACTTTGCAGAAGTGTTTCGCTTATTGCATTTAATCGCGAATCGAACGAAGATAACAAAGCTCTTATAAGATCACGTACTTGTCTGTCTGTCTATCTGTTTGTCACGGTTTGAATATTGAAAATAGACTCACCTGTTTTTAGTAGTTGAATTTCAAAACTATTATTAGTGTAATTGAACAAATGACCGTTTAAAAATAACGTTTAAACTCGGGAGTTATTGTCATAGTCATAAATGAGAGATATGTGAAGCGTTATGATTTGGAAATATTAAAAATAACATAACTATCTATCTTTGTAACGAGTTTAACCTACAAAATTAATTTGTTATTGATATTTTTGTAGATTAAGAGATACTTTTATATAATGCTTATCTTTCAATTTGTCAATAAACCCCCCGGTGGCGCCATGGAAAGATAATTCTAGAATTTTCAATTACGTTCGATGAGTATCAAACCGCTTGTCGTGGGAACAGTACTTAAACGGTTTCAAAATACATTATGATATCAAAATTGGATCTGTCGAAAATAGAGGAATTTCTTTCTGAAATAACTAAGTACTGTAAAATATACATATATTCATTACCGTTAAGAAAAAGAAAGGCACACATAAAATTGTTTATTTACTTAAATTGTTAGAATTTATAATTCGCACATAGTATAAATATTTCTTTATATTACGTGCGAGTAAAATACAAATAAAAGTTAGTATTTATTTGTTTTCTTGTCAACGTTATCATCGCTACGTCACTAGTACTCAGCGTTGGGTAATTTGTAAATTTTTCATGGAAGCATTTCTGAAAAATTGGAAGAATATAATTCGAAGATTCAGATTATGTTCTACGTTTATATGTAGATATTATATCTTTTAATGTTGAGCATGAGTTACAAAATAACATTTCATACACTTTACTAAATGTAATTTTCTAAACCCTGCTTGGCTTATTTTCACAAATTCTCATAATATAGTCCAATATCTTCAACTTTTGACTGGAGTCATTGTAGAAAAAAATAGGAAAAATATAATGTAAATATTATTTATTTTTTCTAAAAAAAAACTCTCTCTTAAAATGTAAATTTTTTCATGACCTAACACTACCAGTATCTATCCTCAAATTGATTTCGGCAACTTTTGTAGGCACTGCAATAAAATACGCCCTGTTACATTTTGACTTCCTGATTTAAGTAGTAATGTGCTATAGAAGCACATTACTACTTAAATAATGAATGTACAGTTTTATATTCTATAGCGTCATATGTCGTATTGTATCTTATGAATATTAACCGAGTGTGACTCAGCGATTGCCGGATTGTCACCCACGTTGCCTGATGCACCTCCTGCACTGCAACTAATTCACCTTAATAGCTCCGATCTGATAGCCTTAATTCCTTCTAATATTTGGCATCAAGGGAGACAAGTCATATATTTGCATTTACTTAACTTGCGCTTGGTTTCCTTTATATGTTGTTTCTTTTATGTGAGTGACTCTATGTAAATCAATACGTTTCGTTATTCAGTTGCAAGTTGGAATAAATGCCTTATTGTTCCCATGAACATTAAGAATTGTTTGCAGACGATCCATGGGAAAATCCATGGTTTCTTTTTGCTACGATTCGTAGGGGAAAATGTTTTACAATAGCTGCACACTCAGTTCCCTATGCTACAAAATATACGCATTAATGTACTCTAAAACTCAACTGTTCTAAGACCAGCTAGCAGTCAAATATTGACCGTTAGTAAAAGTTACATTATCATTAGACTTGTGTTATCAGTTTATCAACCAACCGCGCTTATCACAACCGCAGGAACCCACTCGTCTGTCGCGAGCAGAAATTGAAACCACTGAGTCCATTTTAACTCACCATTCTAAACTATGTAACAATTATGTCATTCATGTT
>NW_020653850.1:12644841-12658303 GCF_003589595.1 Hyposmocoma kahamanoa
TACCTATCAACGCTATAAGTACATGTACTTATAGCGTTGATAGGTAAGGCATGTACAGTTCACATTTTGTGAGCCACGTGTTTGGCAAAATTTAATCATTCACAAAGTTCAACGGCCGAGCATTTTGCTGACTTTAGTTTCGGCTAACGTTTCGCTTTATAAAAACCGATATATTTATATTAGATACACACGTATGTCCGTAGATGATCCAAAATTTCTTCAAACGAATAGTACTTGCTGGAATATTATATTTTTTACCTTTTATATTTTGAAATTTATTATAGCTATTGATACAGGAATTCTAAGTAGAATTCCTGTACTAGTTTAACTAAGTAGTTACGATGAAATAATTTATAAATTTTTACAAGCCATTTAAATACTATATTTTACAACGAACTCATTTCGGCGTATATAAACTTTAAAGGACCAACGCTTACTAAGGCGTTATACTCTTTTATGTAATGTAATAACGGAACGGCCTCGTTAAAAAGAATTGAGTTCATGCCAAAATGTACCATGTACTCAGTACAATACATAAGGCGGTCTTTGACCTACTACGCCTTCTGTAGAATAACCGTATCTACAATTATCAAATCACGTCTATTAGGTTAGATGAAACACTTTCAAATTAGAAAATTTAACGTGTTTTACTTTTGTCAATGCTCTTACTTCTTCGTTGTTGCTAAAGCATGACCCTGGTACATCATATTCAGAAACTATTTACTTCTTACATGTTAAAACTTACCACTTAAATTGAAGTTATTAGGAGCGCTTCCCCGAAGCTGATGATGGATGGTTAGCTAATCCATGAAGTCGTTATAGTTAAAAACCTAGGTCTGTTGCTTGATGGATCGCTGTTTCGAAAACTACGTTGACTCCAAAATAGGAAAATGTTACACATCATTGAAGCAGCTTTACACATTAAGAACATACCTGAATACAGCTGTTAGACTTAGACTGACTGAGTCATTGGTGCTGTCCAAACTAGACTTCTTAGATATAGTATACGGCCCGTGTTTAAATAAGGAAACTTCAGAAAAAATACAGAATGTTCAGAATTCCTGCATTAGATATGTTTTAAAGTTCCACCCTTGTTCTCATATTACTCCCTTTTTAAATATATGTAATCTACTCAATATGAAAAATAGATATATTTTAAAACTTAATAGTCTGGTACACACGTTGAGTTTCGTCTACCCCAGACTATCTGGCCAAAAAACTTAGTTGGAGTGACCTACCACACAGTGGCTATGTTAAATCTCAACAGTATCCACATTTACGTATGTTGGTTCTTCCTCGCTTAACTCTATTCAGGGGCAGTTTTCGATTCGCAGAGAGTAAATGCTGGAATGACCTGCCACCTCAGTTAAAAAATACCAAAACGCTATATTCTTTCAGAAAAATGGGTAAACAATGGCGAAATCGAGTAGCAATCGGTGAAGTAGCAAGTCGGTGGTTAAATCCACTAGCAACACTAAATAAATAAAATTTTAGAATGTTTTTTAATTTTAATTACTTTTTTTATACATTTTACATATAGTGCAATACAGATATCGTGTTTAGTATATTCCGCTTGCCGGTCTGATGCAGCAAGCGAATAGCTTTAAGGTGAAGCCTGAAAATACATATGTAAGGTTTTCATCCTTTTTGTCCACATTACCGTTGTTTTGTTTTAATTGTTCGCTTATGTTTGTTTATGTGTTTTGTCTATAAATAATTGTCTTTTTATTTTTTATTTAAATAAAGTTTAATAGACAGATAATTAATTTTAAGCTTCTGTAACTTTTTGTTTATAGGAACCAATATCAATACTGTTTGTTTATTGTTCTAGAACTGAAGCCACAGGCTCTACATCCATTGGTTGATATAGAACAATCACCCCAATTTTCGGATTCATTAACCAATATTTTTCGAAATGATCGCCGCCACATGCGCATAGAATCAATCACACACATGTTATTTTTTTCTCTTCCACGAACGGTCTTTGTAGCAGATAGGGCGTGATCATTGTTCCCAGATAAATCTGTTAAGGCAAAGCGATCATGATAGCGATTACTTACCTTATTCCGTTGACTTTTCAAGCTCATTTCGCTTGGGTTGCACGATTTTAAATTTTCTAGTTCATCAAGGAGTTACATATTCTCTAATACTTTATTGCCCTCAATTAAAAAATCATAAGACTTTACATAGTTACCTTTTACTAGTTGCATTTTACTACATTACAATATTACGAGTTTCGCGAAGCGTTAGTCATCTACGAATTGGTTTAAAACATATCTTTACGTCGAATTGTTGCTTTTAGTATAAGCAGCTTTATTATTTTTTAATACATTTTATCTGCGTCACTCTTCTATTATTTCCATCGGTATTTCCCAATATTTTCAGTGGAAAATGTTTCGTACCGGGTGTCGTGCGTAAACAAAGTTAATTATAAATGCGAATGGATAACACATTTCTCAGAAACGTGAAGACGTCAAGGTATGCTTTAAATGTGGCTTTGATGACTAAACCAACATGTCCAGTAGTTATCAGAAGTGCCCTATATTCCACCCACATGATGGGAGCTCTATTTCCATCCACGTGATGTGAGCTTTTAAGCTGTATAAAGATTATTTGGTCACATGACGTGTTTCGTAAGATCACCTAGTTTTTACTGAGCAAATCAAGTTTCAATTTATAAAATCTATTTTTCCGTATAAACATACGGAAAAACATCAGTTTTTTTTTTATTTGTCATTTTGTTAAATCTGCCAAATTTATTTAGTTACACAGATAACTTTCTTGCTGATAACAGTGCAATAACACCACATTATACTAAAAACAAAAGTAACAACAAAACAGGAAACAAAAATAAAAATTAAAGGTAAATACAATAAAAATTTGTCTTAACATTTAAGCATGCTTTAAAAAAATCTAACTTCATAAGATGACTTTACCTATGATACTCAGCAACTTTTCATAAAAAACCCATATTGATATAAATGTATATTACTTATATATTTTGATTCTACATAAATTGCTCGATTAGCATATGGTGTTTTATAAAACGAAAAAAATATCGAATGAAGAGAACAATAAGTTGTACCGTGGTAAGAAAGCCGTAACTAAATAATTATTTTGAAGAAAAACAATTTTTTTTTGGTAAATTGTGCACTGGAGAGAGAAACGATAGCAGTCTGGGTTTTTATCAGTTTCTTAATAAACTTGACCCGTCAAGGTGATTATGTTAATCAATACCATTCTTCGTGGTTTTATTCAGATTGTTGTTAGCTTGTATCTCATGTCTTATCCTGTTCATCTAAGGACATGTACCAGTTTTAAAGGATGCTGATTTAAATAAAAACATCTGGCCGTCGTTATTATTGGTACACGTTTATCATGCGTTGCACAATTAGAAGGGGTACCACAGGGGGACATTTTAAGTTAAAATTATTTCGAAATTTCGCTACTATTATTTGCTCCCTAATATGGGGCCCGTACCGAATTACGTATTAATACATTCAATCCAGTTTCCATTCATAGCTCAATTGAATGTTTTTGTAAGACGCTCTTTTTAGAGCAAGAATTGGGTCGCAGATGTGCTACATTGAGAAATTTAAATAACGTGCGAACTTTCGTTGAAAATTGAGTAGTTGAATTTTATAACTGTATTCTTATCGACGAATGAATAATAATTGATGAAACTTGTTTCCAAGACAAAGAGATAGTGTAGAACGAGACAACTACAGTCTTTGTAATCAAATTCGGTTTGTTTGTTGTGGTGACTATTGTTCGTTTGATTTTTTAAGTTTTTGGTTTCATGTCGTTGTTTCGTATAAATCATTCGTAAATAAACGCGTAAGTATTACTTAAACGATAGCAAAGACACGATGTGCACGTGTCATGGTACAACTGTTGTCAGCCATCAATGCCTATTGTTTCCCTTGCGTGACTTAACAGGTTGCTGGGTTTAATATTAATTAGCTACCTGCTACGTTGTGCATTAATTAGAATGCATAAAAATTAATTAATCGAAATTATACTTAACTGTAATTTCTTTGAACGAAGGTAGATATATCTTAGATTTTTAACATTTTCTGAGTAACGAAATGTTGATGCTGCATGATTATTTATTCCATTCTAATAAAAATGCACCTACATCTTCCTCAAGACAAATCTCGTTCATATTCCAAGACAATCACCGTATCGCTCTCAGGCATTCTCACAAATTCCATATAAGAACTTTATAACTAAATTGCCATCCATAAACTTCTCGTGATTGGTCGTTATGGTCATGTGTGGAGAATCATATAGCGGATGTTATCTACGATTCATGTTCGAATAGATAGGAAGGCTGTATAATGCCTCTCTGTATACCGATAGAACGGATGTTCCCATTCCGCCATATAACGGTACCAGGCCGCGGTTGCGAACTATCCATATGCGCCATAATTCAGCCAAGACACTTACTAGACCAAAATGAATGCAAGATATTACAGCAATCGAAATTGGCACGATTTTCTCTCCATTTTCAGTTCAGTTAGTAATAGCTTCACAAAACGAAATTCAAGTAACTTATAGGTACCTTGATGACTCTAAGCGACTTTTATTTATTTTTTTATATAGCAACCTCTAAATTTATTGTAAATGCTCTCAACTGTTATCAAGATCAATGATCTGTGCTTTCATTTTGCTTCAAAAAGGCAATCCTAACTGTTGTTGGGATGCCTTTGTTTTGCTGTTTCAAAGTGAGTACAACAACGTCAATTTCTAAGACGGTCATCCCCTTTCACACTATTTGCTTCTTATGACATTTGAAAACCTTATTTATGGCACTACGCCTACTTTGGATCCACAGACGAGTTGGTTTACTCGTCTGTGTTTGGATCCAATACACTTCGTCGTTGGAATTCGTCTGTTCGCGTCCGGGTGATGTCATTCCAACACTTCCAGCCTACTCAGGTCGTTGACTAACTGCCGAAATTTGGTAAGACGATCGCGAAAACAAGTATTGCAAGGGCATTGACTTAAAAGCTATTTTCTTTATATGAGTACAATAGTGGTCGGCTCACTTGTTCACTAATCGCATCATCTCTATCAGATGTTATGTGCTTTACTTTTTTGCCAATAGATTTGTCCTCTATTCCAGATGCGTCTACTATTAGAATGTCATCAAAAAAGTAGCGTTCCCATAATTGGTGTGTGCGAAACATGCGACCACAGCATTCCCAACGTATAAGCAGGCGATGCCACTTGTGGCGAACAGCAAATGGTGACAGACACCGTTTAAGGCAAGAACGGTCGCTGAGGAATGTGGCCCGCACTTTGGCAGCTTGGCCCGTATCATGAGCGGTAGCTGAAGGATTAATAAATAAGGTGTAGTTCTTGTTTTAAATTTTCATTCAATATTTATTTATAGTCATAAATTTTATGGTGGCACTACGCGGTTGATCTCTGAATCTTCCTAATGTAACCTACAAAAAATATGGCCGTTTATTTGTTATATCTTGCATAAATTTTTTTAAGCTTGTTTCTTGTACTAAGTGCCAGAGCGCAGAATGACTCGACATCGGGGCATCCTTGCCAACAAAGCTTGTAATGTAAATACATGCGAGTACCATCCGCTGCAGCTTTATCATTACTTTTTAGGTTAGAAATGGGGCATGTTTATTTGATTATTAGTTTTTTTTAATTTTATTTTAGCATTGTAAGTACTAGTTCACATTTTGAAAATATCATTCATCGTTATAAATTTGATCATACCCTTCATCGAGTCAGTGTATTTTCGTATACGTTTGAGTTCTTTGTCTCAAAGAGGCTTCTCGTTCACTTCCTATTTTTTTTAAGAAAGTCTCTATATATCGACCTGGAGTCATCCATAGTTGATCATTTGTAGCGAGTGAAAACCATAAATTATCGGTAACGAGCATTGGATACTAGTAGGAAGTTCGTCGGTATTAGAGTGGTCAGGTCAATGCTCAAAGGTGCCGACTCTCGACTCGCGACCACGACTATCGACCATCCAAGCAGATCTGAGATCCTCAACCCCACTACTGATTTGTAAAAGGAAAGTATTATTTGTCTGAAAAAAAAAACGTAGTTTTTCTAAAAAGAAATACGGTTTTGAAGTCGAAGGAAAGTCTTGACGACTGTGACGATATTTTATTTTCGAAGAATGAGGCGCTTGCGGAAGAACTTACAATAATGTTAGTAAGTACCTGAGAATAAGACGTGTACACATAATCTACCCATAAATATTTTTGTTAAAGTACTCAATCGCTCTATTTGATTTCATCCTTAACCAACCACAGACGACACTACATGCCCAACACACGCGCGTAGATTCTTTAGCTTCCTTGACACATTCCTGTACTTTTAATTAAATTCTACATTGTATTATCCTGCCATGAATAAAACAGAATGTAAAAAGACCATCAAATCCCGACCTTAAGAATGAGACTTACGACGACACAGAAGACTTACAACAAGTTATCTCATAACTATTTAGTTTATTAGTATATGATATATAAAAAATATTTTTGAGAACTAATATAAAGAAAAAAAATAGAAAGTATGCACAATCAAGATGCCCGACCTACATTTACAGGTTCTAATTTACTTAGTTTAAGTATCGCAAATACACTATTAGAGTTCTAATTTGTTCCTATAGCTTTATGATGATTGTTTAATAATTAAGGTTCCATTTTTTGTTTATTTTAATATTATCATTCTTTCCTGTACATTTGTTTTACTTGTATTTAGAGTAAATTATAATGAAATAAATTTATCTTATCTAGCACATCATTTAATTCAATAAATGTTGAAATTTGAACGCTACCTAAATAAAAAGGTTGACGACCACGTTTCTAGAGTAGCTCGCAATCATCTAACGGTACTACGTTCAAATATTTTAGCACTACGCCAAGCATGAACCCCGTAAACTAACTGTAACTGGAGATTGTACACAATCACCATTTTACCCAATAGATCGTAAAACTGATGGCTACGTATTCTAACACTCGTGTTTTTGTGCTGCGTGCCGGAGGGAGATTTCTAACACGTAAAACGTTTATGTGGGTGTTTACTCATTCTCGCTAAATAGCAACGGCTTATATTGAACAGCGCGTGTTAAAATGCGGCCAATCGATTCCGACAAAATTAGCTTCAGCAAACATACATGCAATTCTAGCTCTAACAAAACATTACCAACCTTCGTGCTCTCAAGTTGAAAATGATTGCTATTCTAGCGGTTGAAATCCGTCCAGTCATTCATTTCAAAGAAGCTTTCATCAATCCATCTGAACGGACCCCTCACGATGTTGAAAGATACTAATGGTATATGAGTAAAGCTGTTAGATATTTGAAATTTACGACTTGTTTTCGTACGAACACAGTCGCTGTTTACTGGTCACTAGAATTGTTGAATTGTGATTGCATTGCGAATAGCAGTGACCTGTATGCACAAGAGTTATGGGTTACATTTACCGGTAAGGGAATTTGTGTCTTACCGAAACACTTGCATTATGAACAGAAAAGTTAAAAAGTTGATACTGGTAGAAATTGGTATGTCAAAGAATGCTAATGAAAACGCTTCATCGGCTGATAATAATAATGTGCCATACGGTAGTATGGCACATTGTATGGTCACCAACTGTATGGTCTCAAACTAGGGAATTTACTGGGAATCGAACCCGGGGCCCCCACAGCCAGCGCCCATAATATGAACCGTTGGGCTACCGAGGTCGTCAAATTAAACAGCTTAATTAAACTCTATTACTATTTTCTTAGCAGATACTTATCCAATGCTCACAAATTGAACATTTTGGGTTTATCCAATACAAAGTTTGCATATGAAAATGTTAAAGATAAGAAAGAAATATCTAACTATCACGGCTTAAGGTGTTAATGTTAACATTGAGATAGAACTTACATGTACATATGTACTGGCATATCTTTATTACAAAACTTGGTTACTTCCCTTTAATACCTGTAGGTATATGATAAAGGCAAGTATTTTTAAACAAAGAACATAATGATATCGTGCGTTAACCCAGATTGTAAGAATGTTCGTTGGCTTGTTCCGTTAATTTGGGTTGTTGATGTCATTTGGTGGTGACGTAAACAACATGATGTTAAAAAAAATTAAGCTTGAAAAGGCAAACCAAGACGCATCACGTGAACATGATAACAAGGAAACTGAACTGTGCGTGACTTTTAAAGTCAATTAAAATTGTTACACTAACGTCACAGTACGTTTATGAAAATTTAATTTTTGTTCAAAAGAATAGTAATATTTTTGTGAAAAATAGTGACAAACACGTTAACACGTGGATTAAAAATAAACTGGCTGTTCAGTCGTCATCACAAAGTCACAAAATTATTTAAGGGACAATGTATACGTTTCTGTAATAAGACTAATAAGATTCCCGTTGATATTCAAAATTTGCCTTTTACGAAGTTTAAAACTATAGTTAGTATAAGTTTAAAACAAAAAAAAAATTACACCAAAGGTATTGTGCAGTTTTTGCATACTTGAATGACAAAAATCCATGGCACCCGGACAAACCAATGTAGGTTTAAGGGTGTGATGTATATATATTTTTGTAATATTCTTAGTGTTTAAAATAAATAAATAAAATAAATAAATAAATATGATAAATGTATACAAATGTTTATTTAGCGTGAGCAACCCCTTGAGCTTCTTACTCATTCTTCGCAATGGAACTGCCTCACGAATGAGTAACAGAATTTAATAAATGTGACGATTTCAAGTGCAATATTCTTACCTGTGAAATAGAGATTATTTGAGTTCAGAGTATGGCTTAAGAAAAGTAACTGATGTATACAAATGCTCTAAATTTAGTTATGAACTCAAAATCAATCTTCGTATTAAATCAGAGCTGTTAACGTATAAATGGTGGCAATTTACATGTCTTAATGCTCTCATCGTGAAGGTCTGTGACATATTGCGAAGTCGTGTATGTTTTTGCTTTGTTAGTGAAAACAAAGTCGAGATTATTAAATAAACTTTACGTGACACATTCTTAAACATTGTTATGGAAATGTTGCAAAAATTTAAAGTAATGTGACAACATGAACTGCCATTTTCCATTACATCGCTCGACAAATTCCAATTTCGTTCCTTTATGTAGGAAAGTATCTAGACCAAAGGAACAAAGTCAAAGTCAAAGTCAAAGATTATTTATTCCATAGGTAAAATAAATTTACACTTGAAAACGTCACTGACTGACCTCCCTGAGAAGAACGAGCAAGAAACTCTAGGGATTGCTCTTTTCAAATAACATTAAAAGCTATGGAATACACTTTGAATCAAATCGAATTGAACGAAACTTTGAAAAATTGAACGATCCTGTTTACTTAAATAAATACTGATTAAATATTCCTAGAAACTTGTTACCACACTACGTCGTCATTTCTATGTCGAAATCCACATTTCTGCATTCTACGATAAGGCACGCTCGATTATCAATTAAACCCCAGCAATCCCTATTTCTTATTGTTTCTAGGAACAAAACAAGTACATACAAAACGATAATCTGAAACAATAGTGTTATCAAAGGGTATGAAATCCGTACGTTAACCGGTGGTGAGCAATATACTATTACGATAACCCAGCTTTGTCTGTTGCTTTATTTGTGCACTCCTGGTGGTAAACACTTGTGCGTCATCCCCAGTGGTGTTCCACAAATACTTATTTCTCGTCGTCAATACAATCGATTGCACGGAACATTTCGCATACGGTTTTATTTCGGGTTTTTTCTTCATTTAAATATTTGTGCCATTAATTTGGCACGTAGCGACGGTTGTAATGAGTTTTACATGCACGGCCTAATGAGGGTATTTAGCGTGTTCTTTTTACGGTACTGAGATGTTGTTTATTTAGTACGTCTTGCTAAATGAGTTTTTGGTATTTTGAAAAAGTAATAGGTATGTTTTATTGGGCTTCGTACGTTAAAAAATACTCGATTCGATTATACTTTTTTAATGGCTTTAATAATTAACTTTAATAATGGCGTCAGCAGTACTCAAATAAACAAGACAATTCACATCAAAAGACTCGATAATGAACCCTATTCGTTTTATTTTGTTTTAACTTTCACAAAATTATGTAGACGATATGAACTGTATGGGAATGTAAACGGAGTGAGAAAAAAACTGGAATGGGCATAAATACTAACCTATATGAAATTCAATACACGACACACGCTGACAATCAAGCAAAAAAAATGGACAACGAAAACATAGCACTAGAATATAAAAAATGAAAAAGCGAGGAATTCGTGACGTATTCGAAACTCCGAACATTACAATAAGATCCTTATTGGTAGACAATAAGTTCCATGTTTTCCATTTATTATAAATTCCCACGATGCGACAAAATTTAAAACGTAAACGCATAAGTCAAGAAATTATCCATAAAATAGGCAACCACCTTTAGTTGTTTCATATGAAAAGAGACTGCGCCCGTCACCTAGAGGCATAAGTTGATAAATCCCATGCACCTGTAATTTCACCAGCACCCTTACTCTTCAAAACCGGAACACAGTAATGTGAGCATTACTGCTTGGCGCCAGAAATATGTAGGTATGGTGGCAGTACTTCCCTGGACGAACTGTTTCACAAGGCGCTCTACTGCTATTAGATTTCGATATGCGATCTAGATAATGTAATTGTAAAATGTTGTAAAATTAATAAGTATTAATACTTAAGAGTCTATGCTACCTCAAATGGCTTTGGTTGATTCCATATAGCTCCGTGTAAGTATTGAATCATTCACTTTAGAAAAATATATAGTAAAATTGACGATATACAATGATTACTACTTATACGGTGTGAAAACACGATTCCTAAAAATTTTCATGATAGAAATAAAACACAAACTTGCCTCGAAATTTTACAAGAAAACCGCTGTATTCAATTGGTACTTTACATACACCAATGATTTTTTTTTATATGAACTGAATTAATTAGAACCCGTGTTCTATACGATATACATTTTTCAAATGGTTTTAATTTCGTTTGTAAAAAAATAAATTCTGAAATAAAGCCAGTGCACCTGCCGCTCGACCCAAGTTAAATGAACCGTATAAAAATTTTAAAGCTGAGGTACTACAGACTCTTTCTTTTTAGATATTATATACAGAATAAGATAGATTTATTGATTAGTTGAACGAAAATGCCTTCTCTAAATAATTGTTCTTTTTTCCTGTGTAATGTACCACCTTAACACATTATCGTCTGGAATGAAGTATTGAGTATAGGTACTAGAACTACATACCAACTAGGTATGTACGTATTCGTATTACCATTGTACCTTAAACAGCAAAAATGTTTATTACCTATAAAGAAGTGACGATTTGTGTACTACACCCACAACCAACCTACTAACAATTATTATAATGTGTTGTTTACTACAAAGGGATAGGCAAAATTGACACTTATTACAAAAATCCATAAGACTGATTACGTATTGGTGCCTCCTCGCCCTGATCTGATTGATATAATTATATACCAATAACAACTGATCGTCGTATTTCTAAATTTACATAAATTATATAGGTACACATAACCCACCTACGTCAATTTTGAGATTATTTTGTACATTACCGCAGAATAAACACATAAATACGTTGTCTTTAAATTGAATTAGGCTTGTTTGTCTGAACCTTGTTTGTTTGTTTGTAGTCGTGAACACAACTAACACAAAAAATAATCAATTTAATTGTTACATAATATAACTTAAACTACCTCTGTGGTCAAACGGTTACCATGCCGGAATGCCACACAGAAGGTCCCAGGTTCATTTGCCTGGCCGGTAGAAATATTTGTATGGCCTACATTTATTTGGGTGTAATTTGTAGTTGTCTATGTATGTGTCCATGGCACCCGTGACACAGGGTTTCCCTAGTCCGGGGTATGTTGAGTGTGTCCGTTATTATTATATTTATTTTAAACTCTCGCCTCTCCCAAGGCCTAAAAGATTATTATTATAATAATTATTATTATTGTTATTACGAGTATTATAAGTACGGAATTAGATCTTCTTGTAAAACAAAAAGTTGAGTGACAAACAACGGTAAAATTTAAAAAATATGTACCCGTATGTAAAACCAAAGCCAACTTGAAAACGGGTCTGATTAAAATTTTAACAGATAGTTAAAGTTTTATCGAAATCGGTAGGCAGAAAGTGGGTGAAAGTCAATAAACTGGATTCATCCCTTAATTTTATACCCTTAAAGGTGGAATATTCTCTTGAAATTTGAATGGAACCACTACTGCTTTATTGTCTTTCCAACAAAAAAGATAACATACGCATAAAAAAATACAGTCGAAATGAGAACCTTTTTTGAAGTCCGTTAAAAAATAAAGATATTTTCTTGTTTTCATGTTAGATATTTTCTTGTTTTCATGTTGACGACCTACTTTTTTCATTTGTCTTATCAAGCATCTGCTTTTTTAACGTCGTAGTGTTTACTTGACACCAAACGACATCAACAATCCAAATCAAGGAAACATACTAACATACTTACATCAATCTAGGACAACGCACTATATCATTCTCTTTGTTTCAATACTTGCGTCAATTATCTCTCTATAGGTATTATTAACGAGAAGAAACCAAGTTTTGCAATAAGGGTGCAACACTACTTACGTACCACATACAATGTACTCTCGCGATGCACTCGAATTTCAAAGCTCGGATCGTCATCATGGTCGCACCATTCAAATTTTAAGTAGCAGGAGAGCTCCTTGTGAAAGAGTTCGTCCAAGGAAGTACTGCGTTCCGGTTTTAAGGGTAAGGGTGCTGGTGAAATTACAAGCACATGGGACTTGTTATGTCTCAGGGTGACGGGCGCAGAGGCAATGTCCCTCATGTCTTTGCGACAGGCACACGTGTCTCATTGAAAAAACTATATAGAATTTAAAGAGTGCTTCGTCTAGTAGTTAAAATATTTTTCTGTGTCAAATTTATATTTTTTATGTAAATAAATATATAAATAATATGTTATGTAAATAAAATTCATGTAAAACTAATTAAATGAACATTCCAATCGTGGGAGTAAACTATCTATCCTATCTCCAGTACACCAGCAAAAGAGGGCTGGCTCCGCAGCTAAGCTGGCGGAAAGAATAAAAAGTAATAAGTACCAGGATTTCGGCTCCGACTACCTATTTACAGCCTTTGGAGTCGAAACCCTTGGCCCGTGGGGTCCCAGTGCCCTTCATCTGTACAAAATTTTACCGAAAAATTTATTGACTGTCTGGGAAACCCAACGGCCGGCAGCTACCTTGCCCAACGCATTAGCATAGTAATACAAAGGGAGAATGCTGCCAGCATCTTGGGCACCTTGCCGCGGGGACACAATTGTATTCATATAATTTAAAAATTCTGGTTATACTTTCTAGTAGTTAAGCTTTTATTGTCTTTTTTATCTGACCTGTATATTATCTTAATTAAATA
>NW_020653850.1:12658703-12752496 GCF_003589595.1 Hyposmocoma kahamanoa
AATACTATATCACTCTTGTCAATGGTGACACGTCTAGGAACTCAAGAAAGAAAATTTTCATTATTGAACCTGTTGTCCATCAAAAATGAGACGAATTTCGCGTGAATTTGGTTTGTTACACATTTGTACGGTTTTCACTACACTCAAGCCACCAAGTTCTGACTGACGTTTCCAATTTTCCATCTGCCCAGTGTTTTCTCATTGTCTTCGCGGAATGTTGTATGTTGAATGTTGAATGGCTACATCGTTTGCATACATAAAAGTCCATAGTGCAAGGGTGTGAGTGCGTTCCATAAGTAAGCCTTGATGTACTTCTTCCGCAACCTTTAGTCTTTGTTGGCCCCACTATTGTACGAATTACCGAATTCACGTCCTTGTGCATGTCGATGATTAAGTCAATGTATTTTTCTGGGATATTTTTCTTGCGAAAGCTCCACTTGATAGTCGTACGTGGTACGTCACCACCACATCAGAGAATTAAGGTATATTAGATAGTCATTTTAAAACGTAATGGCTGGTATTCTGGTACATCATATTTTCACAATATCACACACTGTTGAGTGAGTTACAATAAACGATAGATATGCTTAAACTATCTATACATATATGCTAACGACTCTCTAACCAAAGGTGTTAAACATTTTTCCTCGTGGAACTTTTTATTACTGAATAGATTACAGACTGCCGAACATCGTGAAGACAATAATATTAAAAATGTATTGGTTTGTTGGTAATTCCGTGCCTTAAATTTATTAAAAATAACCTGTGTATAATCAAAGCGGTTTTAACGACAATATATGCGTCTAGCTCATGCTATGTGTAGGCACATACTGCCGCCAATGCCACTTTTGTCCCACAGTCGTGTCGTCTCATGAAAAGACTGTAAATGTAAACAGCGCGGCGAAGCGAGTCATTTGCAAAACAAAGAGCAGACCCGCCGAAATAAAAATATTTATGCAGCCCCAGCTCTGACTCAGCCGGCTTTGTGAGCCTGACAAAACCCTCTTTCAAGAAAATAAATTACTGTCAAATCATGTAAAATTAACCATATGGGACCGTCATGTGATTCAGGACGTGATTTAATGCGGAGAATTTAAACCATGTATGATGTACTCGGTTACGAAGATTCCAAAACTATCAAAGCAGCCAGCGATTCGATAACTGTAACTTTTACCTACCGAGAAAACATTGAAACTAGAAACAAAGGTAAAGGAATACCGTACCAGGTACAGACTAGTTTTATTATGAAGCTGCTAATTGGCGGAATGAGATGGCTATTTATGCATAATTGCCCTCAATGCGCCCGTGTTGCTGCGTGTAAAGGTAATGATGGTAAGGTACATAATATGAGTATCGCCAGACGTGAAGCACTAGTTTAATGGATGGTGACGATTTGCTTCGAATTACAACGTTGGCACTCACACCACCTATGCTCTGTTTAGAACCATCAGCTATTAAACCGTGGAAAGAACAGTGATATCAAACGAAATTGAATCACAATTAGTAAACTTATTATTACAAGTATTGACACACATGTAGGGCAAGAAAAACACCTTTTGGAAACAAATAACCCGTAAAGGAATCAATCAGCCCACACAAAATATAGAGGCAAAATCTAAAACTGCTCACTGACGACGGTTTAACCTGAATAATGCCATGCACATCTGTCACGAATCGCGTCAAGGCCAGAACGTGGTTTGCATCTCCTTGGATACGATTATTATGAAACTTTGATGGTTTCGTCTTCAATGTTATGTCGATTGCAAACTTTCCAAATTTCTACTGATCTCAACTGATTGAACGTGTGGCGTTTTATAAATTTTAGATCTTATGTACGTAGTCCGATCCTAATCAAAAAATATTACATGTTCAGAAAAGTATGGAGGAAAACCGTCCTAGAAGTTTACGTAACGATTTTACACTAGAACGAGTATGTGTATCTACATGCCTTTTTTTCCAAGAGATTACGGATTTGATAAAAGGTTAGATGATGTTCAACAAAAATCTGAAAATACGTTGGACTACAAAAAAATATTTATACTATCATTAGCTACATGTTGGGCGAGTTTAACAGTAGATACGTCGTTTATTTCAAGGGCCTCAATTATGACAACAGATCTCAATGAGACTATCTGAGTCACACTCAATGAACATGATTCTCAATTGAAGATAACCAGTTCACGGTTCCAATGAGTATTTTTGATTAGTTGAAATTGTTTTTGTTTTTCTTATCTTTTCATATTGTTATGACGGTATATTTAGCGCCTATACACACTCTCAGTCTCTCACTAAACATTGTGTTGGAAGTTTTTCTCTTGTTGGAAGAAATAATACTCGACTCAACCAATGTATGTAAACCATGATATATTTTCTACATGTAACAATGGTTTAAATATATAGTAAAGTGAAGGGAAAACTTACAATACTTAAAAAAATTGAGCGATTCGTGAATGCCTCGCAAACAAGCTAGTACCTTGAGCTTGAAACCAGGGATTTTATATCAGCTTCACCAGTAATCACACAATACCAACTCGAGCCAATAACATAGTGACGTATCATAGTTACGGTAAAAGACCAAATGGTTTGTTCATTATTGATTACATAATATCATGAAAATTTTTTTTTTATTATACCAAGTAACGGGACGAACAAATCGTGCGCCTGGTGGTAAGCGACACGCCTGTCCAGAGCAGTTGTAACGATTCAGAGTATTAAATCGCAAAAATCTGAGTGACACCGCCACTGCACCTGTCTCCCTGAGAAATAAGTTGACAAGTCACATGTGCCTACAATTCCACCAGCCCCCTTCAAAACCTGAACACAGCAATGCGCACATTACTGCTTGGCGGCAGGAATAGGTAAGGTTGTAGGCAGTAGTATTTCACTAGACGAAATCTTTCACAATGAGCTCTACTGTTACTAACAATGTTGTTAATTTTATCGAACAAGCACAAATTCAGCATCCCTTATAGAGTTCTATGATCTACTAACACATAGAACTAAAGAGTTATGATTAATTAAAGTAATACTTAGTAGATATTTCAATTAAATAACGTTATACAGATTAATTCAATAAATCGTTTTTTTAATGATTTAATGTCCGATGTCAGGCATAAGCAGGTACCGTGTTTCGATTTTATACAGCAGAAGCCAGATAATTAGTATTTAATTATTAATATATATACAAATGATGCTCCGACAGTCAATTGACTGACAAATAAAAATCTTGTTTTAAGAGGGTTCTAATGTTTGGTATTAATATTGAGAGATTCCGCTTTACGACTGCAAATCGAAGGTCTGGGCAGAGTGTAAGCTACGGAAACTGTAAAGAAGTAGTTTTAATTGCCCTATGAAATAACTTTACTATGTATGGATTCTTATTTTGTAGCTCAGATATCGTTTCCTGTTGTTGTAACAGAGAGTTTGTAGAGATTGTCATTTACGATTGGTACAGTCACAAATTCAAATAATACAATAGTTTATGTACTCGTAATTGTTAACGCTAAACACACAATGTATTATCTCTACAATATCGAGTTCCAAGCCTTTAATAGGTCTCATAACAGATATGTTATATTATGTACTGAGGATCTTAAGGGGTAACATTTTGTACTTCAGAATTTGCTCATAAACACGAATAACTTATTTTGCAACTGTTAGAAACTCGTTCAAATATGTTTTGCTTTCGAAACAAATTATTGAAGTTATACCTATATCTACGTTGCTACAAGAAGTTAAACCATAGATTTCTCGCAGACGGCGCTACGGCAAAACAGTCGTTAGCATAAAAATAAAGCAACAAGCACATATAAAAATTCGTGAGGTCCGCTAGTTCGTTTCTGGTTCGTTTCTGGTTCGTTTCATAGGTCAGTTGGGGGGAGCGTCAAACACTGTATGCTGAAGACGCTAGTTCAAATCCAATCGGATCGAAGGAATTTTTCTTAGTGTTCGATCTTTTTATTAATAATCATAACAAACTAGTGGAGTAATTTCACAAAAAATAAATAAATATCATCGTATTAAATCATGTGTATTTGAATAATCTCTTAAGGCCCAGCAAACTAAGCTGGGAAAAGCATTGAACGCTCTATGTTCATTAAAATAAACCAAATATAATCGTATAGGTAATGCTTCAGACTAAACGCAACCAAGATTTTTGAAAATGGATTCTATTCCCTATGGTCTTAAAGAATGTGTAGCGCCAAATTTGTGTGTAAAATATTGTCATTAAAACGTACCCTGGGCATTTATAATATTGCCTGTACTGTCTGCACAATGGAGTATTTTTTCATTTGTTACTGAATTTTATTAAAATAATCCCCTAGAATTTTTCACTGTTTTGTAACATCCTGTAACTACGTTTGTTGTTGTCTATCTCACATTTATCAATATCACGTGCACACATCACGTACTAAGTCATGTGCTGTATTATATACTATGTACATAATAGCAAATTTACAATTCGTTTACACAGAAACTATCATATGAAATCATACAGGTACTTTAAAATTAATCCATATTAACCACTGTTTTCGAGTATTACTTGTTAAAGAATTCCAATAAAGATCCTGAACAGATTCAATTCGAATTCCGAGTCTTCTTCGCTACACATATGAAGTCGTCAGAGTATTAAAAATCGGAGGTAACGCTATTTCATAATAATACATCATCTATTTATTGGAATTGTACAGTGTGTTTTATAGCGAATTTGTTTTGATAGTGTTCTGGGAAATATATCTTATATATATATATATATCTCTCTTAGGTAATAATTCGTTGTATTAGTCGCACAATGATTATCATTAAAAAACATAAACTGTCATTTTGTTGACATACGATAAGATTAGAGAAATTAAAATAGACATTCCTTTTGTAATTAACCTACGGTGTATTCTTTCAAAAAATTTATACTGTAGTCTTCAAGTACTAACTGTATCTAGTATAATGTACAACAAATGTAACTCTACCCTAATTACAAGATGGCATCCGGGACCTGGTTGGGCGCCACAATTTACATAACAATTTGTAATTTGTTACCGGTGGTGACTGATCGTTAAAGCACATTGAATCTTAATTAAAAACTATTGGCGTAAAAACTGGATTAAAATGTCTTCATCTTTAATATGTTATGCATCGCGCTCAATACAATTTGTCAGTATAATAAACGTAATTTGTTGATAACTGTCAAGTTTGTACGTTTACAGTGTTGAAGAACACAGTGCCCTTTAAGTGCTCTTGAAAAATTAAAATGGAGACGAAGGGGGTTTTAGATATCAACAATTGAGATAAGATACACACGCAGCTGCTATTTAAACTACATGTACTTACTTTATATGTATAATATACTCCATTATTTGTTTAGTTGTGACTCTAAATCCTATATACTTAAATTATAATTTCAGTTTTAATTATTATTGTTTATTGTACAATAATGAACATATTTAGTTCAGTTCTCAACGACCTAACAGACAAGTTTAAAAAAATGTTAAAGATATTATAATCATAATAGTATTAATTTTACCTTGATTATTCACTAAGTAAGTCAGTGAAATCCTTTAAGACATCGCTCTTTCTATGTCATGCAACACACTAATTATGCGTTTGTTATCTATATTTATAAATCCGATTATAATTAACACTTCATCATTCAGCCATATGACGCCCTTTGCTGGGTATAGGCCTCCCCCAACGATCTTCATGACGATCGGTCCTGCGCTGCCCACATCCATCGGCAACCTTTACCAGATCGTCGGTCCACCTGGTCCCCACCAGGCCTACCCACTGAGCGTCGTCCGGTGCGCGGTCGCCATTGGAGAACCTTTCCGCCCCAACGGTCATCGGTTCTCCTAGCTATGTGCCCCGCCCATAGTTAACACTTAAAATGTATAATTAACACTTAAAATGTATTAAAGGTAATAAAAAAAATTGTCAAAAATGAAGTTAAAATAGGAAATGAAAATATTTTTCCGGATTTAAATCGCGTATATTTGTTTTTAAAAGTTTTGAAGTTTTAAAGTTAAAAGATAATTGTTATAATTATTAATACATAGACTGAATATTTAGAAAAAATTCCTTCGATCCGTCCGGATTCGTTCCGTGGCTTAGTTGACACAGCGTCTGGCACGGTTTGCTAGAAGACGTCGTTTTTTAGACATACATTTTTTCTAAGTGTTCGATCTTTGTATTAATAATTATAACAAACTAATAGAGTCATTTCACATAAACAATAATTGAATTTAATTCAATAAAAATTAAAAAAAAATATATTGTTAGATACAATGTACTTTTATGAAATTCGGGAGAATTTGTTAAAATATCATTGTAAGGATAAATATTTTTTTATACTACTAAGTATCCTGACGATAAAGTCGTCCACCTAGTGTTAAGTGACACGCCTGCTCATAATAGTTGAAGTACCATTTAGAGCTTTATATCGCGAATAAAAATCGCATTGTTAAAAAATCAAGTAAAAGACTGTCGGTTCTGCCCGAAAACTGCGTATAAAATGCGTACAAGCGTTAAATGTTTTCCATGACATGGAATTATCATTATCTTATATAGATTTAGATTCCTTTATTATCTTGTAAGCTTTACATTATTATATACAATATAACAAGAATCGATACAATAGTAATAAACTTCACATTAAAAAAAAAATACAAATATTCAGTACGAGTTTCGTAGTATGATAAATTAATCGTAATTTTATTTAATGTAATTATGTGAAATAATGTAGGAACATATTGCATAATAAACTAATAATAATGTCAAAATAATTATTATTTGCGTTAACTTTATGTAATTATCCATTTCTGTAAATAATATTTATACCTAAGAGTGGTTTACACACGTTCACTTTTAGCAGCGACGCAAACATGCGTTCGTGGAACGCGCGATTGCATCGCAACACTTGCGATTTACAGGCGATTGCATCGGTGCCAATGCGCGACTGCATCGACATAAACGCGCGACTGCATCGATGCAAACGCGCGACTGCATCGATGCAAACGCGCGATTGCATCGACGCAATCGCCTATAAATTCCAGGTGTAGCGATGCAATCGGATGCACGTTTGCATCCATGCAGTCGCGCCCTTGCATTGCGTTTGCATCGCTGCTTAAAATCGTGCGCGTGTGTAAAGGTAGAGATTAGTGACTTCATAGCTAACGCCGATGTGTAACCGCTCTAATAATCTAATTAAATTATATGTATTTATAATATATTATAAAATCGTCTCTATATTCTTCAATGGCATAATACACATTATCCAACTAAAGGTCTTTCAGTCGACGGTCAAATGTTTCATCATTAGGCTCGTTTTTTAACCGACTTTAAAAAAAGAGGATGTCTTCAATTCTACTGTATGTTTTTTTTATGTAAATTACGGCATAACTTTTTTTGTACCGATTTTGATGACCCTTTTTTGTTTGAATTTTGAAAAAATAGTTTGGTATACAGAAACAGGTCATAAGAACTATTGAATTATAGTGCCATCATGTACTATAATTGGTTTGAAGTTAACATGTATGCAATTCATTATATTACACATATCTAAATTATAATAGATAGACACATAAAAAAAAGTAGGAAAGTGATTTTGTGTTATAAGAGTACCTTGTGAAGTGATTGAAACTGCCTCCAAGGCCGAACGGTTACCATGCTGGACTGCCACGCAGAGGTCCTGCATTCGATTTCGATTCCGAGGCCGGGCCAAGTATGTGTATGGCCTACATTTATGTTTCTCGTGAGTTTGGGTGTAATTTGTGGTTGTCAATATGTGTGTCCATGGCACCCGCGATATTGAGTTTCCCTAGTGCTTGTATTTGTGTTGAATAAACGTTGTTATCTGTATACATCTTACTAATTCTGTCTTTTCTACCTAGCAGAAGTTTATTTTACGCTAATTTAAGTAAAATAATAGATAGATATGTATGTGATGATGAGATGTTTTCAATTTCGAACCGGTCATATTTATTTATTATAGAAAATTCCATGCTCGTTAAAATTTTTACTTATCATTACTTTGACACCATTGTGCTCATCTAGACAAATGTTTACAAAAAATGTTAAAAAATACGTGTATTTATGGATTGAGTATATGTATACATGACTAATATATATATACTTGTAAACAAAGTGTGTTTAGAGATTATTGAAATCAACAGGAAACTATTAACAAAATTTAAGACGCCATGTGCATTTCGACTTCCCCTTTCGAAAGCTAAAAAGTTAGGAACACCTTGCAAGGTGGTAAATGTAAAGTTTTTGTATTAATAAATGGTTAATTGGGAAGTCGCAATACTTCGTTTAGTTATTTTATTACGACGGATTTTTACCCTGATGTGGGTAGTTTGGGAGCAATTAGAATATGATATTTATTCCCCAGGAAATTGTAAGTTTTATACACAATTAAGGCTTGCTTATTTTGATGAAGACGTTGAGTATAGAATCATTCATTTTTTTTATATTAAGTAGGCAGCGAACAAGCATACGGCCCGACTGCAACACCAGGGGCGTCACGAGCGCGTTGCAATCCCTTGAGAACCCTTCTCAAACCTTTTTTGAAGGACTCCATCCTGTATTAATGCGGGAAAACCCTGACAGAGAGTTCATTCCACAACCTAATTGTAGAAGGAAGCTCCTCTGAAACCGAACAGTACAAGATCGACTCGGTTCCAAAGTGTGAGGATGGACTCCCTGGCGGTGGAGAGCGGTGCGATGATAGAATGTTGCTGTTGGCATCATGTCAAACAGTTTTTCAGAACATTGTCCATTGCACAGGCGATAGAACAGACATAGGAAGGCAAAGTCTCTCCTCGCACACAGTGGTTCAATATCGTCTGTAAGTACAAGATCGTTAACAATTCTCAAAGCACGTCTTTGAACCGCATCCGGGAGCTCCCACCCAAAGATGGCAGCAGTATTCCATGAGGGGACGGACTTGTGACTTATAAAGTAACAGTCTCCGCTCCAAAGTGAAATACCGCCGTTGAGCACACCGAGCTTTTTGGACGCCAGCTTGACTTCGCCATCTAGGTGACTACGGAACTGCACGTCACGAGAAATGTCGGCACCAAGGATCCCGATACTCTCCGAGATATTTAATGCCTTGTTCTGGAACTGAAGGTCTTCAGCAAACGAAGTAAATTATTCGTAATATTTCAATTTGAAATACAATTCGAAGGATAACACGTTCGTCAGTAATTTATAACAGAATACTGAAAAAAAAGGAATAAAAAATTGTGATAGTTAAGGCGGCCTCCCACGCTTTCTGCTTTTACAGATTTCCTCAAACAGCCAAGGTCCATATCTTTCTACGTTAGTTTTGATTATAGTGACCCTAGCTCCGTACTACTCTAGCATACGAGAAGGGCACTATAACCTGTGCGCGCACAGGAACCTTATAAGTTCAGGTTCTGACCTCGGATCAGCCAGTGTGCAGGGTTGTCACAGACCTCTGTCATTGACTTGATTCGGTTCTTCGAGAGGCTAGTGCCTCGGGTGAGCCACCCCGAGTGCACGTACAGTACCCTCCCTATTTTCCAGATAGGTACCGGAGCTGTAGGCACGCTCACTTCCCGTTGCGCATTGCACAACTAGCGGTTGCCACCGCTAAACCCTTGACTCTGAATCCACTACCAAATCTCCTCATTGGTGGCGGAGCTGTAAGGCACGCTTACTTCTCGACGCCGAAAAATGACGTCTCTCCAGTTCCCATTAACCTAAATGGCTGGAGGAACCGGAGGATATCTAGCTTATCCTCTACTAGCTCTCCGGGCTAGTGCTGGAGATGCCAGTCGCAGTGTCCTGCGACAATGTCCGGACATAGTTTCCAACTTAAAGGGCGATTCACGTGCTCCTCTCTTCTCCTCGCTTCAGGCGGAGTGCTTGGCCTGGACGCCCGTTGTACCCTGGCCTTGCTGGCGCGCCCGTAGTCTCTCCGGAAAACCCTAATCTCTGGGGTCTGTAGATAGGGACCACCCACTCGAGCAGACCTCAACCACGGACAACCACACACCGGCCCCGCCCTTTTCATAGTAAAAATTAACCATTTACAGAATGATAACGTAATCGTGGGCGGCCGCCTTTAGATGGATACAGGTATATAAACACTCAAGTACTAAATTATATAAAAGAAATTATTTGATATTATATTAATTCAATAAAAAAATAATTATACAGTTAATAGCGACATCTCTCGCCAGAGCTGGTAGCTATAAAGGTATCTAACTGGGTGACAACTGAAATACTTTCATAAATTTCTTATAGATGGCGCTACAGCTAAAAAATCGTTGAAAAACCAAATGCAAAGATCCGACAATGAGCACATAGAAAAATTCGTGGGGTTAACTGGTTAGATCCGTGGCTTAGTTGACATACCGTCTGACACGGTTTGCTTGGAGAATCCGGCCGGATCGAACGAATTTTTTCTAAATGTTCCATCTTTGTATTAATAATTATAGTAATTGCACAAAAAAATAATTGAATATCAATTCTATAAAAAATGTACTATTTGATATTGTAAATTGGAACACTATGGTTGAATTTCCACTAGAGCGGTACATTTGAGAACGCTTTTATCATTTTAAGAGGTCCATCAGGGAAAGTACATAGATAGTGATAAACAAATAAAGTATCCACGTGCGAAACTCTCAACAACAATTTCATTTCATAGACATTAGTTTTAGATTAAGTTGTATAAACGATTAATGAAATAATAAAAGTATTAAGATAAAGGAATTGCGCAGTACTTCAATGGTCCATTGTTTTTATTATTTGTACTAATGCTTCTGCTTATAACAATGCACCGTTTGCACATCACTTAAATCAACGTTCGTCTGATGTACTTATGCATACCTAAAGCTAAACAATAATCTATTGTTAAATTAACGTTTAAGAAAGGTCGTCCAAAAGTACAAATCAGGTTGGTATAGTTGACTTAAAAAAGTTAAGATAATTTTCACCCTAGCCATGATGTACAATTTCAAACTTTCAACATTGGTATTACTAGTCAATGTTAGCAGCATTGTTTCAGAACTAACCCCTAACCAGGCACATCAGCCTTAGAACCAGCACAAGCATCGAGGAGGTACTGATGCTCGCCAGCGCACACTGATGAGGAACATCCCTTTGCGATATTGCAAGTCTCCGCCAGCATATAATTATCGCAGCGTTCGCTTCCTCCCGTTTGCTGCTACCTCGGCGCATTCAGGCGGACTTCGGCGCGGCCTGGCTAGCGTACTCTTCAATACCGCAAAGAGAAATGACCTGCGATACTTCGATGTCGGTCTCAGAGCACTGAAATGTATGCCTTATTTCAATTGCAGTAGTATGAAACATACATTGGTTTAATATCCTCTGCCTTCCCGTCTGGTCCCAATGATCCAATAAGTACTTGTTAAATTTTCACTTGCATTAACGATGAAACTTCATATGGAAACATACTTGTCGCAGAAAGTTCACAAATAGTTTTGATCGAATTAGAAGATCCTAGAGCACCGCTCCGATACATAGGTCCTTCACAAGTCGTCGCAATTTCATCAATCACTACATCCTCACATTACAATGTTACTTAAATTTTAATCTCGATACTGCCTAAGGTTATGGTATACCGTGAAAAGCAAAATTAACAATACAAAGTCAAAGTCAAAGATCATTTATTCCACAGGTAAAATAAATTTACACTTGACAACGTCACATTTACATTACATTACATTACATTAAGCTACTGCTCGTTCACTACGCTGACTTTCCTGAGAAGAATGAGCAAGAAACACTAGGCATTGCAAAAGAGCAATGCCTAGTGTTTCTTGCTCATTCCATAGCATTTATGCTATAGAATACACTTTGAATCAAATTTGTGTAGATCCTGGAGCCGTGTCGTCTTGTCCAACACGTAGTCTTCAATGTTGTATTATGACTTTTCGATGAAAATATTTTTAATGTAGGTAGATTTTAAACTTAGGAAATGATAAACTTAATATATGCTCCGGAATTTTATTGTAAAAACGTATACAGTTCCCCATAATACAATTTCTATCACAGTCGATACACTGGCAGACACATAAATACACTAGGGTAACCTCCTACCTCCCCCTATCTCCCCCTATTCGCTCGGTTGTGTGATGTCGACAATTTCCAATTTGAAACTCAATTATGATATTCAATTTCTGCCAATATGGCTTGTTAATTAACGTCATGATGTGTACTGTCACAGACATTTTCATTAGAGGTCCCTTTGAGCTGGGATGTAATCATTTCGCTTAGGCCAATTCTGCGGTGTGATTGACGTAAACTGAAATATCACTATTTATCATGGAGCGAAAGACAAAGAGACTCAATTGGCAACATCGAGTATATAACCAGAAAAAGAGCCGAATAAGGGCTATACATCCGTGGCAACTCATCAAGCAAATGGGCCTTATATCACTTTTAAATTTCAACTCTCGTTTGCTCTGAAATCAAAAATTAGAAAGCTGAAATAATACAACGCCAACAACTGACCTGTGTGTACGTCTCCGTACATTCCAAAAATATTCTATATTTCTTGTAACAAAGATAATATCTCTAACAATAGGAGGTTGTTCCATTCGGTGGTTTGGGAAAAAGAGCAAAACATCTACCTAATTACAAAACAACCGGAATCACATTTCATCGGTAATTTAATAATAAATATGCAATTTTTCAATTGTCGTCCATTATAGCAAAGCTCAAGCAAACTGGTCGATCTGAAGTGAAACAATTGACGACACCCGTCTCTAGTTCTGGTTATATAATTGGCAACGACTTTCTTGTGGATTCCAAGCTTTTAAATCACCGCATAAAAGTAGACTGATTGTTAGCTGATACATTCTAGGAAAGTTACGCAAGAACTTTACAATTTATAGTTTCTTCACCGTTTCTTCTTTGGCCTACTAGAAAGTTCGGGAGACACCGATCCTTATGTCGTTGTTTACCACCCATTTACATGGAACGTTTTGCTTCATCCTTCTGGATGCTTACATCAAAGGAATGGGTTACTCTCGTATTTAGTTTCCAAAAAGCAACAGTTTAGGGCTTTGCGAGCAGTGCCGGCGGCGTAAAGCATGTATGGTGTAAAGCATGTATTGTTTCCCAAAGAGGTATCTACCGCTCCTAGTGTGCAGTACCACATTACATAGTTATATATAATTTTTTCCTTGTGATTTTATGTGTTTAGTTAATATAAAAAATACATATTTTCACACTGGCCTTCGCGCGTCGTAGTCGTAGGGACGGTTCCAGAGAGCCTGTGTCGCTCGCGGAACAAACGATGTGAACGGACTATAGCTTCCCAACATCATTCATAATTGCACTATTTGTATCTAAATTTCCTATCACTGGGCAAAATATAACTGTAAGTATTCCATTTTGATCGCGTGCCTACTCTACTCTCTAGAGTTCCAAAGTATTGATAGCACATGGGCTTGCGCCCGCCGCCGGCGCTGTATTCAAGGCTAAAGTAAAAAACATTATAAACCTACAAATATGTATTTAAGATTTATTTGATTGCAAACATTGTAGTAAACGTTCTCATATCATATGTTTTAAAAAAATATTCTTATTGTGAAATAAAAATGCATGTAAATGTGGGTAATATTATATTATAAGTGTTATGTACTTATTACTTGCCACTTATGACATAGGAATGAAAGATGGATGATATAGATGGCAATAATTTAAATAACATATATTTGTTATGTGAGTAAGTATTATCAGCTTGTTCTCAAGTTTTTAATCTCGACTTGATATTTTTCGATGTGTTTTTATCTTTATATGAAGAACGATCAAGGTAAAAGTAGGGAGAAAATTTCTACGTCTGCGCCGAGGCTAAAAATTAGTCATAAATTAGGTAAAGTGCAAAATTACAAAACTTTAGGTGTATTGTACAGGCGTGACCAAAACCCGTTAAAAATTTGCCACCAAAATTAGGTAAAGAAAACTAACCTGAAAATTAATTACTCTTTTACATTTCAATATTAAATATTAGAAGGCGTAAGACGGGGAATCTGCACAAATATTCCTGTTACAAAATTAATACTTATAAATTATTCTGGGTTTAATTTTAATGCAGTGTTCACATGTTAAACCACAGTAACACTACGTACGTCAGTAATCTGGAGAACCCCCTTTAATCAGTAGTTCGCCAGACCGAAATAATGGGGATTTACCGTCTCAGTAATTCAAACACATTAACCCGACCCACCCCGTGTTGCCACACTTATGTACCTATATCGCACTGCTATTACAATAGTGTTGTAACTCAAAATATGTGAAATTTAATATTATATCATTACTGAACGCAAAATTTTATTTTCTACTCGTCAAAAAAACTGTTGTTAGAATATTGTAAGAAACAATCAAAAGATACTTACTTAACTCAAAATGAGACGCACTTTATGTGAGCTATTTCTGGCCAAAATAATCCTTATTCAAACACATGAAATTATTTTTTGAAATTTCATTTTTAAATATATTTGAGAAATTTTTTAAGTGTCTTTAATAAACATAACATATAAATTTCAATGATTTTTTCTGCGGGAAGTGAGTAATTCGTTTTTCATCGATTCTGAGAAAGTTCTCTTTTTGAGTTAATACCCTATTGTATTAACAGTGCGATATGTAGCCCATAAATCAATAAAATTATGAGCAGATATGAACGTTATTTTCATTTCATACTGCCCTCTATCGAGGGAAACTCTTTTCACTGCCGTATCCGCGCATAACGTATGTAATTTTGTAGAAATAGAAGAAAATATTTTAGTAGCAGTAGAGTTCCTTGTGAAAGAGTTCGTCCAGGGAAGTACTGCCACCTTAGGTACCTATTTCTGCTGCCAAGCGGTAATGTAGGCATTACTGTGTTTCAGTTTTGAAGGGTAAGGGTGCTCGCGAAATTACAGGCACATGGTACATGTCAACTTGTGTCACAGAGTAACGGGCGCGTCGCTTACTACCAGACACACGTCACAAAAAAATAAAAAAACGATATTGCTGTAAAGTGCAAATACGGTATTACGCTTGAAACTCGCAAGGTCGGACGGTTGAAGACAAGGCCAACGTGGGCGCAGCCTTCGATTACGATTTACGAACTATGGTTTCAATACTTTTTTTACGTATTTATGTTTAAATGGTACTTTGTCTGGCATCATTTTGAAACTAAATATTCCAATACATTTAACGTATGTTCACATACCGCTAGTCGTGACGGTAAGGCAACTAATAACTTTTTATTGACTGGAAATAATTGTACTGCTGTACCCGATGTACATTGCAATGCCACTGCCAATTTAAATTTAATTTACAGGCTCATCAATGCTTCAGAAAATTTTGGGGACGATGCAACACCTTACGAACGAAAGTTTTATTGCACGATTAAGGGACAAAAATACAAATCTGCCTTATCCTCTCATTGCTGATAATGAAAGAATCTGTCTCTCTGAATCGTTGAAATTGCGACGTATTGCTGACAAAGACCGAAAAATTCTAGAGACCATTCAATAGTTTTGATTTTACTCTCACATTTTAATTGTCCTGACTGTTCGAGTACGAGTTAAGTCGATCATACGATAACATTTTCAGTTAAAATTTAAAATTTAAAGAAACTTGACCTTATTATAGAAGAAAATTATAATGAAATATCAGATTAAGTAAAACAAAAATGCAACAGATAGCAGAAACCTCTCGAAATATTCTCTCAGCAATAAAAATACAACAATTGCAAGTACGTAGGTAGACGTTTTATATTCTTAATTCAAAAATGTCTTGAAAACATTTTTTTTATAATATAACGGGACGAAAAAGTCATGCGGCTGATGGTAAGCTACACGCCTGTCCATGACAGTTGCAGTGCCACTCAGAGCTTTAAATCGCAAAGGTCTGAGGGGCACTGCCACTGCGCCCATCACCCTGAGACATAAGTAGACAAGTTCCATGTGCCTGTAATTTCACCGGCACCCTTAGCCTTCAAAAGTGGAACACAGTAATGCTGATATTCCTGTTTGGGGCCAGAAATAGGTAAGGTGGCAGTACTTCCCTGGACGAACTCTTTCACAAGGAGCTCTACTGCTGATAAAAAATTATATAACAGCCAATAACAAGTGTGAAAATTGAACACTGAAAAAACACAGGGGGCATAAACTATCGTTTCAGGATCAGGATTTTTATCCCTGTTGTGACATTATAGATATTGACATGCTGCTAAAATAACTTTCAGTCTACAAAGACATATCATTTTTTGCTGCGAATTCAAATGTGTTCATGGGTCGTTACCAAGTTGTAAGCAATTCATTAGAACAATATAATTGGAAAACTGTTTATTCACACCAACGTCTATCTTTCACAATCACGTACGTGGGTCTGCATTAAAGACCCACGTTGAGTGCAAACATGTCGCTACGAAGAATCAATGCTAATCCGTATTGTAGCCGCTCATTACCAATAAGTCTATCTCCATATTTTCTCTTGGAAAAAAAACGATTTTAAGCCACAAATACAGAACATAGTCAGCAGCACAGAATAAGTTAACAAGTCTATTTCGCCTCTGTTTGAATCGTCGATCAACAAAACCAACCTGCCAAATACAGAGCTTATTAGAATTTTGTATTTACAGAATGATGTAAATACATATCAAAACAACCAAAACAACACCACAACCAACCCGCAGGCAGCAATCATCAAGCCTACTACTGTGGAAGGGGTGTGAGTAAACATATGTATGTGGCGTTTGAACCTCAGGGTGGTTGGGAGCTGTGGCATTGCGTCAATTTCTGCCGTCCGGAACCACCCTACAGACAACCAACAACCGCCCCAGCTGTTTTCACGATTGCATTACCTCAAAGCAAAATGCCGTGTGTCATTAAACTGTAAAAAATATACCAATAAAGCAGTTTCTACGTCTGAATGTTTTCGTATTTCTTTCATCGTATACTCTGCAGAGCCTCAGCCTTTTCGGTAACTTACTTATTTGTGGAGCTTATTGCAATTTATAATCTAAAGTTATACATATCCAATGTGTAGGACTCCCGAAAACCTAAGAATGTGAATCTGAAGTTATGCCTAAAAATACAATCGTATTCACAAAGTTATTTTTTTCGTTTCTATGATGGGGCTGTCTGTCTGTCTAACATTTACGAACACTCGTGTTATTTGCAGACACTGATAATTTAGTAAGTGTTGTTGATATGGGCGCTCTGTACCCTATCACTCAAATACGATTTAAGAAGGTTGAAGTCACTATCCGCCACACCATAGTAAGTATTTACAATCAAAATAAGAACAATTGAATCACATGTCACTCCCGAGTTGCGATTCACGTCATATAGTGACTATTAAAAAATCATAATAATTAAGAGTAAAATTACAAAAATCTGTTTTGATAAACAAATATCAAAGTGGTATACTTACTTTCAACTCATTTCAAGTTTAAAAAATAAAAATAAGGAATTCAAATAGCTTTTCCGATCTTGATTCTTGGTCTGTTGGCTTCCTAATTCGTTCAGGCAGGCTCGGCTCGGTTGTGTCTTTGCTATGCCCGCCTGCCGTTGCCACCGTCGCTATCGCTGTGTTGTTCAGGATATCGTTTTGTCAGAGTGAAATTTACTTTCTAATTTTAAATGAAAATATTTTAATTTTGACTCGTTGGGACCCGACTGCGCTCGCCGCCTTTCCCGCTGCTGTACCGCCTAAGGCCATAGCCCCCTCTGCACCCCCCACACTACGCCGGTGGTTGGGGGGTTGGAAGGTACATATTTTAAATAGTTCCCTTTGAGGTCGCTTGTAATTTTGTGATCGACCAGTACCGATCCGCAAATAGTTGCAACATTTTGTATTCCTCTCCATGCAATAAAACTTTTTCCCTTTTGGTAGATAGTGGGGTTAGGTATAGATAGATTGTTAGAAAATTCAATTTATTACCAAGTTTAGTTAAAATTAAAAAAAAAAATTAAAAACAAAAAATAAAGCGTTAAATAAAAATGTATTAATAAATATGTAAAGACACACGAAGCTTAATTCGAATTCCATGTTCTTGGAAGTTGGTATCCATTCATCACAAAAGAAGAATTAAAGGACATAGTAATGAAATGCTGCACAGACACACATGCCAATAAATGTACTTATGTTAAACCTAAAAAAGTTGCATGAATAAACAATTTCAAGCAAGCAGACATTAAATGAGTAAAAATAAAGAAAATATTAAGAAATGTTTGCTTTAGGTAATTGGATAATAATATCGCTGTATTTGTGAACATATTTCATGTGACCGTACCTAATAAGACTCTAAAAAAACAAATTACGGTTACATGTCTATACACAGAATTAATAAATGGCTAAATTAGATTGCTCTCCGTGACACAGAAAAGAAACGAGTTTATGTATTGGCGACTGTTTACTGTGTGGTAGAGATTAATATAGAACCAACTCTTTCGACTTTGTTATCGGTACACTTTATTAATCAGCTTTTCGCTACGTACGGACAACGGCACATCTGACTACACATTTTTGTTCGAAAATCGCCTCTATTGCAACAGAACAAGGTACGTCAATGTGTAGCTTGATGTGCTGACGTGTGTACATTGAGCCAGGGAAAATTACGCATAAATACGGTCGGATGGATATTGTTTCTTTTCCATAGTAAAGGCATTTTCTAATGTGGTACTCGGATTTTTTATTTATTTTCCATCATTTGACAAACTTTTTTAGTAAGAAAAGTGTCTAATTGTATGACAATTTGTCGAATAATTGGAACAAAATAAGGATAAAACTATTTACACTTATATCCATGTCTTATATTGTTCACTTTTCTTGCATAGTCTAAAAAATACACAATTCGGTATAGACGTATTCTATTCCATATTAGCTTGAAAGTAATCGCGTTGCCAAGCTTAATGTAGTGGCTACCTTAGGCTAACTAGGGCACATGTGGCTTAGGTGATAAGCAGGTACCGATCGTTAATTATAGAATGTTGTTCCAGTCCCGGCTATACGCAATTGTATATTCATAACTACACGTAGAATGTTTTCCTTAAATAGCACTGTTACGAAGCACCATAGCTAATGTTTGCCTAAAAAAAAATTAAAAACTATTTTGAAACTTTATACTTAGGTACTTCATTTATATACCTATATGTAAATTGTAAGTAGCTGATTATCCCAAAATTCCAATCCAATGCGTGGATTTTTTATTTTAACAGAATGTGATTTATTAAGCCGGGTACACTGTAACGTGACAGATACCGTAACGAGGCTCTAGTGTGTACGCTTGAAACCGTCTTCAATCAGACGGCTCACTGCGAACCGCACGCGTTCCGCTCGCGGCTAGCTCGCGAACCACTTACACAGTATGATTTTTGGTTACATAACATGCAATGGTTACGGTTACAGCTCGCTTGCGAGAACCTTACTTTAAATACTGAGATGTGTTAAGAATTATAATTTGCATTAATATTTTAAGACAGATTTTCATGAACTTACATGACTTACTTATCTACGAGCATTAAATGTGGCGTTTATATTAATGTAAATGATCGCTTGTTTACAAGTTAAACTGCTGATGCGCACATTACGTTATCTAAAAATTTGAAAAGCAATACGAAGATATTTTCTTCATTATTACAATTTCAAAAATCCACATCAGTGAAGCAATATGCAAATAAGGGGCATAAATCTTTGTCCTCAATTCATATGCCGATGACGACAGTGTGAAACAGGAATACATGAAAATCGAGCGAGTTCAGTGGAAAATTACCACCACAACAAGAAAATATAGGTACACACTTTATGTAGTACAGCAGTGGAGCTCCTTGTATAAGAAATCGTCCAGGGAAAGGGGAACTTTACCTATTTCTGCCGTTACAAGAAGTAATGTGACCAGTAAGTGTGCTGGTGAAATTACAATTACCTACATATGGGTTTTTTCAACTTATGTCTCAGGGCGATGGGCGCAGTGTCAGTCCCCCTCAGATCTTTTTACAGCTCTGAGCGACACTGCAACTATTACGACAGGCGTGACGCTTACCCCCAAGAGCCGGACTTGTTCGTCCCTTCACTTGGTATCATAAAAAATGTATAATAAGATTGATGCAGATTTTCCTCTAACTATATACATTGGATTTTACGAGAGATCGAACTATTTCAGTTTAACAGGTAAATAATAGACACGAAAGTACATTGTTCTAAGCAAGTGGAGAGTTACACAAATGTAGATTCTTGCACTCTTGCGTGTAATGTGTTTCATAATTAAACTCGCATGTAGTTAACGTGGACCAGGTAGCAAACAGTAACTGCAGGATCGTGTAGCAATACAGTTAATTATGACTTACTATCCTATAGTGTTAAGGCAATAACTTTTATCTTATAAATGAAACATAAGCTTAGTTGGCATAGCGCACAATTTGCTAAGAGACGTCTGTTTGAATCCGGCCGGATCGAAGGATTTTCTTGTAAGTGTTCGATCTTTGTATTAATAATTATAACAAACTACTGGAGCAATTTCACAAAAAATAATTGAATATCTATTCAATAAAAATTTAATTACAGTTAATAGCGACAGCTCTAGCCAGGGCTGGTAGCTGTGAAATTATTTACACTTATTTAACTGGGTGACGAAATATTTTCATACATTTCTCCTAAATGGCGCTACGGCTAAAAAGTCGTCGAAAACCAAATACAAAGATCCGATAACAAGCACATAAAAGAATTTGTGAGGTCGGCCGGTTCTAAAAAAATAGTTTAGTTCCTGTTATTTAGGATCTTGGGGACCCTACGCACTCCATAAGTGGAACTGTCTAGTAAAGTACGTAGCGAAAAGGTAACAATTGTTTGTAATTGTTTTGTGTGAACTGTGACGTTTAAATATTGACTGATATTCGTCTAAAATACGCCTACTGATCTAAAAACGGTCATGCAGCGGGACTGTTTATTGACTTGTTTCTGACGTCTGAAGTTTTATCACATTGCTTTATTAGGTGCAATGATCTTTTTTGATGCTGTTTTTCCTTACTGAAACTGAAGGGCACAGACATTTTGCGCTTACATACTTAAAAAAAATTAGTATCATGAATTTGTCAAACTAACGACGACCTTTATAAAAAATAACATGTGAAATGAAAGGTGTCCATAATGTTAGTATTATTTAGGGATTCATAATAATTTATTAATAAAGTGCTTTACTGTAATTATTTCAAAAAGCACTGTATTAATATCATCGCAATCGTTTACAGAGAAACAATGGGTCGAGATCACGATCCCGCATTCGTCCTGAATGCTAACATATGTCAATTGCTTTCTATACATTGAAAATCTACATGAACTACTTTCACAACATCACAATTAAAAATACCTTAGGAAATCTTTGACGCAAACGCACATCAACAGATGAAAACCAGAACGTCTATTTTTAATATTCCGACGAAAACATTGGCTCGCCAGTGTTCGGAATTAATTTGAAAATCAATGTTCATTCAATTTATACGATCTTAGAAACGTGAGAAAGAATATATATAATCGAAAACATAATATATGGTTTTACCTACCTTTCAAGTGTATTAGCATAGCCCATACTTTGAAATAGAACGTTACGATTGGTAACTCACATAAATTCTAAGATACTGATACTCCCTAGTTATATTACATACACCTATTTTCAAAGCTTAAAACATTTCGTCAATTTGACCGCTCCTCTACCCGCACGCTAGAAAGTTCTTTCGACAGAGTAGGTATGTACAATAAGAACATGGTTTCTTCCATCAGTGCCGTTAGTGTTGCCATTTTACTGTTACCGATTCTACGGGTATTTCAATCAAATCAATAACTAATTTAAGCCAAAAATTTCTTTTTTATGATGCCAAGTGGCGGGACGAACAAGTCGTGCGCCTGATGGTAATGATGCGACACGCCTGTCCATAACAGTTGCAGTACCACTTAGAAGAACTTTTTAAATCACAAAGATCTTAGGGGCACTGCCATTGCGCCCGCCACCCTGAGACGTAAGTTGACAAGTCTCATGTGCTTGTAATTGCACTAGCACCCTTACCCTTCTAAACCGAAACGCTCACATTAATGCTTGGCGGCAGAAACAGGTAAGGTGGCAGTACTTCCCTGGACGAACTCTTTCACACAAGGCGCTCTACTGCTAGTAATTATTTATTTATATTAAATCGATATTTTTATGAAATTTGCAATTGCGAGACTTATGTACAATTAAACAGTGTTTTAACAAATAGCTAGTGTTAACACGTTGTTATTATGAGTTCTGCACACAATTTTCGATTTTGATTGATATTATGGACTATAGACCAAATTCGACCTTTGAGTTTATATAGTACCTAAATTTATACATGGAATATTATATTTTTTTCATTAATAAACATAATTTATTGAGTTTAAATATCGTTTTCGTTATGAATTTCACCTCTGACACCTTACTGAGAAAATTATAACATTTAGGAAATTGGAGATAAAAAAATTGTATCACAGTTCTACTTAGTTATGTACGAATACTGTTCTTAACGGATTCCAACGATTGTTTCTACAGTCTTAAGTTTTCTAGTGACGAAACGAAGGCATTAGAAACCAGGTTAAAAGCATAAACAAGTCATAGGATGTTTTAATAGTAGTCGTCGGCAGTTGTTAAGCGGTGTTTGCATATGTTAACGTCGGTCGATATTCAGGTCGTGGCGGATGCGACCGTCGACACTTCATAAAAACGTTTACTTGTCTGTGCAGGGTTGACCTCCTATACTTAACATAGCTTCATTTTAAACTACCTAAAGTAAAAAAGGAGTTCACATTATAAAGAAAATTTATAAAACTAAGTTGGCGTCTACAATTTTGAATGTGTTTTTTTTAATCATTTTTAAAGAGTCGACAGATTTTCTCTTCATAAAAACGGTTGATAGCATCTCTGCACCATTACAACATCACATCATACATATAGGTATGGATTGTTAGTATAACTAAATACCGTTTACTTACCATTGTTATAAGGGAACAAAATAAATTTATATTCTCAAGTATTTATTGCCAATAATTCTTTCACAGAGAAAAACGTTCATTTGGAAGCATACCCTATAATTTGTGTTCTTTGGAGTGTGCAGTTTGAATGCAGGCATAGGCAGTAAAAAAGCTGTTATCAGGCGATCTGCTAGTAACTGGCAACCCTGTTGATTGGCGGTGTTGCCCGCTATACGCTGACGATGTACTTCCGTCAGCAACAGCGTACTTACATCCGGCGCGCGCCGCTCGGCTGGTGATAAACAAAGGGCAAAAGGGCTTCCACCCGCTGACTATACTGCCCGGATACTTTATCAACAGTTTTTATACCAAGAAATTACAAAAAATCGACTATGTTTCAAAAATGCAGTTTAAAATTAACAAGTCTTCACAATTTGTAAGAAATATTATAGTGTTTGATAGGCATTTATTTAGTCTAATAAGTAGACTCTGGGTCAAAGAAATAATATTTACTCATTTATTGCACCATTTCGAGTTCTTTTAACCAAGTGACGGGACGAACAAGTCCTGTGGTAAGCATGGTAAGCGACACGCCTGTCCATAACAGTTGCAGTGCCTCTCAGAACTAAGTCGCAAAGATCTTAGGGGCACTGCCACTGCGTCCATTACCCTGAGACATTAGTATGAAGTCCCACTTTCATCATATTTCAGTATATTTCATCTGCACACCTACTTTCCTTTATACTTTAATTCCTTCATAGTTCTTATCTAACTTTTAGCCGTTTAGATGGTTCCAAGTACTGGTATCCAAAAAGTGGTGTGTGTCTGTCGCCATACGCTTTTCCCCTGTTCACTTATATATCTTACCCAGTGTCAATTCAATGTACCTGCCCTAGACACCACGCTTGGTTGCCCTAGAATAATTTTAATACATAATCAACTCATCATGTAAATCTACATAATAGTACCAATTGGCATAGAAGTATCAGTGTTTATTACTATTAAATAGTTACCAAATTCCAAAAACAACGTAAATCATATAATATTTCTAGTTAAAGATCAGCACTAGGCTTCGTCAATAGGTACTAAAATAAAAAAAAATAACTGGGATTTGCAATACATTTTTAGGAGATTTAGAAGTAAATTATGTATTAAAAGCCGACAAATATAACACTACAAAACTATAAAATATCAGATTGTTTCTCATGAACCATCATATCAAAAAAAGATATACTGGGGATTTTATAGATTCTGTTTTCTAATTTTGTTGTTTAAAAATCGCTACATCTAGGAATGAATCAGTGAGTTTATTTATAAATTGAGTTTTAAAACGCTCCCGAAAATCTAAATACATCTGGCACTCGTCCAAGTTTTGAAAAGTACCAGCGTTCTATTTTAATAGATTTTGTCTGCTAAGCATAAATAATTTTACGACATATTTCCGAAGTAGAGGAGGAATTCCTGATATCAAAACAGCTCAGTATGTACACACTCCCAAAGATACTAGTGACCTAAAGATTAACAACAGACTTAAGCATAAAATATTATAGTAATCTTTCTACTGCCGTACGATTAGTGCGAAACTTTAACGGATGTCAAGATATTATCGTGGAAGACCAAAGAAAAAGAAAGAAAAGTAATTCTTTCTGTAGTGTGTACATTAACGCTGCGTTCACGCCGCTTCTGATTGCATCACGCGAATATGGACAATTAAACGCACGGCCCTGCGGTCATTCAACTCAACAACAATGCATTTGTAACTAATCTTTGTACTCCATACTAAACCCACAATCTTTTGTAATAAGCAATAATAACAACGCATCCCTGCTTGAGGTTGAAAAAATGAGAACATTTTTTATTTCGATCCAAAATAATGTAACCTTAACATTTTCCGGGGAAAATGTCTTTTGTTATTGATATCCTAGTCGTATACTCAGTATCCCTGTACTGTATATTGTCGATGCATCGACGGATTTTCGCGAGAGAAAATATTAACTCGTCTCTCATGAGATTCATGTCTACCGGAGTCGAAATTGAAGTTGAATGTTCCTCATATCCAATGATGATGATACTCTGGCAATTCTTAGGATATTTAAGTGTGAACGGCAACACCTCACCGCATTGATTTTCGCGTTCATGCGATTGCTATTCTAAGCACAAAATCTGACGGCGGAAACCTTACACAACAAAAAGATTGCACTTCCATTAGGACGTCTTATAACAAAAATTATTTTAATTAAGTTTTATTGAATGTCAGGCTGTTTCACTACCATGATATTCAATTCTTTTTTTATGAAATTATGCCACTAGTTTCGATTCGGTTGGATTCGAACCAACGTCTCCCAGTAAAGAATCCTATGATGTGTGAAAATAGCAATAAGTGCCGTTGGACTTTCTTTTAAACTACATATTTCTAAAGAACATTTGAAAATTCACGTGATTGATCGAGTCTGGATCATTTCCACGCTTTGAGGCAAACGATTTTATTGGACCATCGCACAGTGAGTGTGAAAATTATTCATACTGTAAAAATTAACCAAGCTACCAAAAATATTTATATATCAAAAGTTGTAATTTTATCCATACGTACAGAACGATCAAAATATCTGTGTATTGGAAAGTGTACTTTCGAATCATTGCTACAAAGTTGAACGTATAAATAAAATTTACCACTTCCTCAAAGAAAAACATGCTTACACTAATCCCCTAGTAGCAGTAGATGTTCCTCTTTGCGAAAGAATTCGACCAGAGAAGTACTGCCACCTTAACTATTTCTGCCACCAAGCGGTAATTCATTACCGAGTTCCGATTTTGAAGGGTAAAAATGTTGGTGAAATTATAGGCGCACGGACGCAGTGGCAGTGCCCCTAGGAGCTTTGATATTTAAAGCTCTGATTGGCACTGCAACTGTTATGGACACGCGTGTCGCTTACCACCAGACCAACGACTTATTCCTCCCGTCTCTTGGTATCATAATAAAAAGAAAATCTTTGGTGAGAATCATACCTATAGTCTTAATATGAAGAATAAGTTATCTTCCAAAATGTAAGGTTAACAAATTCGAAGCAAAATTGTAAAGACCTTCAAAGTAGTCGTACAAAGAAAAGCAGCGTGTATGTAAAAGAGCCTTCGTCACTTTAAATCAATAGGCTCAAACACTTTGATACCACCGCGCTATTGTTATTTCGGAGGTAACCTTTCATCTGACAAAGGGATCAGCCGATATAATCGTTCTCATGTCCGTCAGGTCATCAGTCAGATGGAATGAAAGCTACGGGGAAGAATGGTAAAGCCGCCGCCGTTGACAAATTACTTTGACCGCATTGTTGTACAGCTTTGTAATGATGAACTATGCGTACACTTTATACCACACAGTTGTTAGTTGAAATATTTGTAATTCAATGGTGTGCACTAATTAGAAAGAAGTACTGTACTTTCGCAAGGTAATAAGTAAGCAGCAGTAGAGATGCTTGTGAAAGAGTTCGTCCAGGGAAGTACTGCCACTATTTCTGCCGCCAAGCGGTAATATTAGCATTGCTGCGTTCCGGTTTAGAGGGGTAAGGGTGCTGGTGAAATTACAGGCACATGGGACTTATCAATTTGTCTCAGAGTGACTGGCGTAGTGGCAGTGCCCCTCAGATCTTTGCGATTTAAAGCTCTGAGTGGTACTGCAACTGTTACGGACAGGCGTGTAGCTTATCATCAGGCGCACGACTTGTTCGTCCCGTCACTTGATATTATAAAAAAGAAAAAAACCAGTAACAGAATTTCAGTATACCCATATCTATATACACAATATTCTTACGTTAATCTGGGTACTATTATGTGTGCCTCGAGAATTTTAGCCGAGGGATACACATATATTGTGGTAATTAAGACAATTTAGCTCTATCTATATAAATAAATATTAGACAAGATCATATATGTTGCTCTGATCTCAAAGTAAGTAACTAAAGCACTTGTTATAACTATTAAACAAAGATCGAACATTTAGAAAAATCACTTCGATCTGGTTGGATTCAAACCAACGTCTCCCAGCAAACCGTGCCAGACGTTATGCCAACTAAGCTACGGAACGAAGGAACGGATTTCACGAACTTTTTTCGGTTTTTAACGAACTTTTTTCGGTTTTTAAAGCACTTGTGTTATAGAAATCGGAAACAACGTTACCACAAACACCCAGACCCGAGACAATATAGAAAAGTTAGATTTTCTCTATAATGACCCAACCGGCGAACTCGGAACCTCAGAGATGAAAGCCGGTGTGCAGGGCACTCGACCACGGAGGTCGGCTAACGATGATCTATCTGTATAAAAGAGATGTGATATTCAATATTTTAATAAAAAAACATTAAAGATTTATTGTCAGATTATAAGTATAAACAAGATGCATTTTTATTAATAAAGGCCTTTTCACACAATCATTCAATATCCTTCGGCGACTCGGCGTTAACAAATTCTCATGTCAAAGTGACAATTGCATGGTTTTGCTTTAATTTAACATTGCCGACAAATTGATCTCGTTTATTGGACATCCGGTCACTCGAATCGAGGGATGAGAGCTCTATTATCTTCAATTTAAGTTATGAGAAATAAAAAGTAAATCTGTGAGTCCAAGCGAGGGCATGTCACTCTTCACCACTGTTATGTTACCGACGCGACTCAAAAGAAGCAATGAACCCTACTGCAAATTAATTTATTTTGAAACTTTATATACACTGTAAATAGAAATCCGATTTTGTTGTCTCCGTCCGCTGTATATAAGTTTCTTCACTATCCACTCTGGACGCTATTCCTACAAGGAGATTAGGCAAGAGCTAAGAAACAAATTAAAGAATACGAAGAAAGTGTCTACGTAAGTGAGTGTGCCACATTTTACGTAGTTCATAAGGTTGTAACAGAAACGAAAACTTTGTTGACAAACGGCATTCCTGTAGCCTCACACCTGTGGTCGGTGGGATTAACCACCCACGGCCACGAACAAACACTGGAGATTACATTAGCTCAAGTATTCCTGCCTACATCGCATTAGGAGAATATTACGTGATATAGAATATATATGTAGAAGCTAGAAGTCTTATTTAGCGTTACTTTCTGTTTCTCCGTCTACACAATTTCCCATGTAAGTATAAAAATATGGATTTACGCAATACGGCATTTGGCTTTGGGGTAATTCCGCCGATATTAATAGAATCTTTGTCCTGCAGAAACGTGCGGTTAGGGCAATGTATAATCTAGGCCCCAGAGTGTCTTTGAGAGATAAGTTTAAAGAGATTAATATTCTTATACTAACGTCACAGTACATTTATGAAAATGTTATTTATGTTAAAAAAAATATTAATCTTTTCTATGAAAAATAGTGACAGTCACAACATCAGAAAGTCTCAAATTTCGCTTCATATAATAAGATTCCGCTTGATATTCAGAATTTTCCATTTACGATGTTTGAAAGTATAGTGAAACAAAAATTGTGTACTAAAGGTTATTTATACAGCTTCTGCGTACTTGGATGACAAAAATCCGTGGTAGTGACCCGTTTAACTCTTGCAGATAGTCTCGATCGTTTAAATTAAATATTGTAATAACAAATGTACTACATTTACAACGAGTGACCCCTAGAGTTTCTTGCTCATTCTTCTCAGAGTAATCTGTCTTATGAATGAGCAGTAGAGTTTGATCAGTACGACGTGTAATTTGCTTAGGTACCTATGAAATAAAGATTATTTGACTTTGATTTGAGCGACTATATCAGCAGTACTAGTAATACCTAGTATCGATTATTCTAGGCAATGACGAGAAACTCTAGATTCATGGCCACTGGGAGATTTCAGATACCGTTAAGATTGCGGAGCGGTATATCTCTTGCCTAGATTGCACTTAGATTAAGGGTATCGAAGACAATTTTCAATATATAATAGCTTAAATAATGTGTCTGAGTAAAACATCGAATTCATTCACTAAAATACTTCTTGGCGGAGAAGGTCAGAATATCATTTTTATCTATTTATCTTTAATTTATTAACTGTTTATAAGTTATTATTGGTTTAATAACAACTTATAATATGATTGAAAAACGTCTGGCAGTAAAGTAAAAAAAGGAAACCTTTCTGTAGGTCAAGAATAACATGGATGGATGCTTTAATGTCTAAGTAACAAGAACCTTATAGAATTCTATGACAACGCCTTGAACAAGGATCCGGATATGTTCGTTTAACATTCTCTTCGTAAATGCCGAAGGAACGATCACGTGATAATTACTCGGGCACGGCACGAGGCAGCCAGCAATTAGTCGTCCTCTAGCCATTGACTCGGCTTCGAGCCATTCATACTCCTAAGAGAAATCATTCATCCCTGTCATACAGCCCGTGTGTCGGCTTTGTTAGATCGCAGATGCTAATTGGAAGGGTCTCTTTACAGTAAATAAAAAATATTATCCTTGGTTTCCACTTTGGCTTCGTTTATTACATTTTATAATTCGAAAAAGTGAAACATCTGTTTCACTTATTCGTAATTCGTATTAGTAAGACCGTTTCCGGAAATTCTATACGATTAATATGAGCAATCCTAAGGAAATCCCAGAAACATGGGTCCACCTATATTAAGGTGCTGGATCGTAGTTTATTCATAATTTACCCTTCATCAGATTCCTCCACATTTTTATGTTTAGTGCTCATCCCTATCGTATATGGATATCGTATATCGTTATCACAGACATATATGTCTGTGATCGTTATCGTGTTATACATGTTTATACAGTGTTTTTTTTTAATGGGACAGTATGAGGAAGTCCGAAAACATAGAAGATTCAAGGAAACTGTCTCACGTCATAGAATCGCGGTGAACGGATAAACCTACTCAGGTTTTTGTTGTACCGCTATGTTTTTATTTATAAATTTTCTTTTTGTAAAAAAATTAATAATAATAACAAAAAGTAGAGATGGGAAAAACTGCTTATTTTTTAAACGTTGCAGATTTTTTATAAAAAGTGCTTTTTGAGAAAGACGCTTTTCCTTAATACACTTTTTACTTGAAGCTTAAAAAATCATTTAGAAAAACGTTTAAGCGCATAGACTTTTAAGTTAAAAAAAGCTTGCAACGTTGTGTTGATAGCGAAAAGCAAGAGTAGACCACTAAAGGTTTAAGGAAGTTTATTTTCAAAACAAGAGTTTTATTGTTATTTATGAAATTATTATTCACATTGACGAATTAATTTGTCTAGGAAACATAAATGGCGGGACTTGAAACTTGGCACATTGTAAAAAATGAAATGTTTAGTATAGAACTGACCAACGCTTACGCTTAAAATGAAAAGCGTGCTTACGTGCTTATTTTAAAAAGCAAACTTTTTAAAGTGCTTGTTTTTACAAGACGAACAAGTCGTGCGCCTGGTGGTAAGCGACACGCCTGTCCACATCAATTGCAGTGCCAGTCAGAGCTTTATATCGCAAACATAAAATAAATAAAAAAATAAAATGTTTATTTCAGTAATATAATTAACTTACATTAACAGTGGATGACACCTCCAATTACGCTTATCAAGCCTGTGTCAGGAGGCCCCGCTCTTCCTAGATATATGCACATTTAACATTTTTAACTCATATTTAATTTAGTGTTTAATTTTTACATTTTCAAACAACGTCAAAACAAACAATTTTTTAACAATTTTCAACATTCTTAACTTCTTATTTTAAATTTAATTTGAGTTTTAAAACGTATGTGTGTGTTAGTGTGTGTGTGCATGTGTATTCGAATGTGTGTGTGCGTGTGTGTTTGTGTGTGTGCGAGCGTGCGTGTGTGAGCGCGCACAAGTGTGTATCTGTGAGTTAACCTGTTAACCTGTTGCCATAGATTAGGAAAGTAGTGGTTTTAAAGCAAGTGTTCTAATAGATCTTCGATTTCCTCATACGATTTCGACTGTACCCATTTGATATAACTTTCTTGCAGTCTCTATAACTTTTGGCGTATATTTCTAATTCCTTATTAATTAAATTGTACAAATAGGCCGATCGTTTGTTGAATTGTCTGTTTGCAAATGTTGTATTTACTTTAGGTACTTGTACCACAATGTCTTTCCTTCTCCTCTTCGAAATATTTAGATCATATTTTAGAGACCTGTGTTATCTGAGTACAGTTTGAGTGATGTAGAGTTTCCTTACAGCAGTGGCTCAACTAGGTAGTTGATACAAACTGCTAGTGGAAAATGGTCTTTTTTTTAAAAACATTATTTTTAATTTGCTTAAAATAATATATTTAAAACAAAGTCCACAAAAACATCCAAATATTTTGATTGTGCAACTTTAATAATAGAACATGTACAGTTACACAGTACTGTGGTTTTGCAATTATGCATCTTTAAGTCAAAATTATATTTGGGCTGAGTGTCATTATTTATACTAAAACAGATGTAGTTAGTTTTATTAGTATTTAACGTAAGAGAATTGTTACTTAACCATCTGTTTACATGCTCCAGTCCCCGTTCCGCACTTCAGATCATCCCAAGAATTATCAGTGAATACAATGACTGTATCATCAGCATAAGAGAAAATATTAGCGTTCTTAACCTGTACTGTACTGTGCGTAGGACCAAGAACGCTACCTTGGGGTACGCCATACAAAACCTCTTCGTAACCACCGACGTGATCTAATTTCACAGTTTGCTTCCTATCTTTATACCTATCTTTTCTAATTTGTGTACCAGTAAGGAGAGAGAGACGGTGTCAAATGCTTTTTTTAAGTCCAAAAATACTGATAAACATTTCTTATGTTTGTCAAGTTGTTCTGTAACCAGAGAACTCAAGGAGATTACTGCATTCTCCGCGGATCTCCCACGCTGAAAACCAAATTGGTTTACAGATAATATATTGTTTTTATTGAAATAGTTTAGTAATCTTTTATTGAGTAATTTTTCCAGTATTTTCGATATAACTGATAATACGGATATAGGCCTGTAATTGTTGACATGGTCTCTGTCTCCACCCTTATTACACAGGAGTTATAGGTAAAAATGCTGTAGGGATATTTTCCCAACATGGCGCACTACTCGATTTTAGCTTCCCAATTATGCTAATTAATAAATATTCCTAATTATATATATAGTTTACTTCATCTTCGTCAGTTTGCAGGAGAACGAAGGAGTTGATTTGTGTTGGTAAGTTTTCGAGATAAGTTTTCAGTTCATCATTCGGCGTTTGTATTTGCTGAGCAAGCTACTTGCCAAAATTAACAAAATGAACATCTGAGGGGCACTGCCACTGCGCTCGTCACCCTGAGGCATAGGTTGACAAGTCCCATGTAGTTGTGATTTCACCAGCAGCCATTAATGTAATATTATTATAATGCTCACATTACTGCTTGGCGGCAGAAATAGGTAAGGTGGCAGTAATTCCCTGACCGAACTCATTCACTAGGAGCTCTACTGCTATTATAACCGTAAAGGACTTCTAAGGCTTAACGTTATTAGTGAGATCTGCCATCATTTCATACATGACTCTGTTATATGCGTTATATATAACTGCCTCCGTGGCCGAACAGTTACCATGCTGGCCTGACATGCAGAGGACCTGGATTCGATTCCCAGGCTGAGAAAAATATGTGTATGGCCTACATTTATTTCTATCGTGAGTTTGGATGTAATTTGTGGTTGTCTATGTGTGTGTCCATGGCACCCGCGATACAGGGCTTCCCTAGTGCGGTACTATAAATGTGTTGCGTTATTGTTATTATTTCGATCTAATTTTGTAAGAAGTAAAAGCGCATGCTACTAATGTTACGGTGTCAATAAGGATGGGAAAGTAGTGCGGGCTGTATACACAGATCGATACCTACAACGATATGCAAACTTAATTTTTTGGTCATTTTCTGATATTTTTGTAAACAGCCATGTTTATTTTGAGAAACAAAAATAAAGAAACAAAATAAAAACAGAAGAGGTCCAAAAATTAAGTCGGTGTAGTGTTCATTGGAGGTATTGAGATGACAGTATTAGCTTCGTACACGAATTGCCTAGACTGATCTGCAGCTTGATTTTGATTGCCTCTCCCGATCGGAAACTGCGTCTCTTCCGAGTCGAGGCGCATAATTGCGATTCACAACTGGCCGATCGGAACCTTTTGACGTTTTAAATCGGAACAATAGTTGATTTAACTCACAAATTAAAAAGATATAGTAAGAATCAGGTTCATCTTCTCGCTCGGAAACCCATCTGATTTCGAGACTACCCGATCGATTCGATTCCGATTTGAATCAAAATTAGCGTGCTGATGAAGAAATTCTCGACGTGAGCCCTCTTCATCTATGTGTGTTGGAGTGCATGAAAGGAGTCTCCCCGCACGACGTACCACCCCATTCCTATGCGTCAAGCGCACCCTGGGCAACAAGCCGTAAGTGACTTACGCCGATTGGCAAATCCTTTCACCACGACGGCAAACATCATTAGCAGTGTATGCCATCGACGCAACAAGAAGTAGAAGAATCTATGTAATATGCCTTGGAAACTTGAAATGTTCTGCGATTAACATTTTGAACAACAGTAGAATATATGATGACAAAGGCCAACCTCGCTTGCATTTCCGCGTCTCAAGGTACTCCTGTTGTGAACGGTTCTCACGGCTCGGAAGGTCATTCAATTTAAACTCACTATAGAACAATAAAACAACAAAAGTAATCTTTCCAACTAATTTCATTTAAGACAAAACATGGGGACGCTGACGTGATTGATTTCTTTCGAACTGAGAAATTAATAGTTTCGTATAGATACAAGTTGTTTTACTTGCATCTGTTACATTACAGGTATGTGTAGGATAGAGTTTTCTATTTTTATTATACCAAGTGACGGGACGAACAAAGTCGTGTGCCTGATGGTAAGCGACACGCATGTCCATAACCGATGCAGTGCCACTCAGAGCTTTAAATCACGAAGATCTACGGGGCACTGACACTGCGCCCGTTGCCCTGAGACATTAGGGGACAAGTCCCATGTGGCTATTATTTCACCAGCACCCGTATCCTTCAAAACAAGAACCCAGTAATGCTTGCATTACTGCTAGGCGGCAGAAATACGTAATGTGGCAGTACTTCATTGGATGAATTCTTTCACAAGGAGCTAGCTCTACTGTTTGTTAAATGTCTAAGACACTTATGAAAGCTACTTTTTTGTACTGGTTCAATGGTATTTTCGATAGGTAAGAACCTAATAGGTACATCTATAAAAAGACTGTCTTTCGAAAGTGAAACAAAAACTTGGTTTAGTGTACGTAACGAAGCTATATGAAGTATCTATATATTATTTGATTTTTAATTCGGGACTTAATCACGTATAAAACATATTTTATTTTATTTACTTCAACGTTTCGGCCATATTGCAACATCCATGGTCTATATATGTTGCCAATTATAATATCGAGAGCGAGAGGGCAAGGTTCAAGTGTGATATCGTCAGGGATAGTGCAATTACGCGTAAATAGCATTGGATTATGAGTTTCCACTTCGGTAATTTAGTGGCCCAAGTCAAATCCGCGTAAAATACCGTCGCAACCGAATTAGCGTGATTTAAGGGAATTTATTGTTATCAGTCCGTAGACAACATAAATTAATGATTACTGTGTAAAAATTTAATTATTTAATATTTCGAAGCCATTCAAATAACAATATAATAATGTTAAATCTCGCTCCTGCAAAATATGGTTTACTGCTGATATGCATACTACATACGCGGATTTGTACTATCCCCGACGATATGTACCTACTTAAGTATGTCATAACCGTTTGCCGCTAATTTTAATACAAATATTTACAAATAATGATCCAAATCGCTTATGTTGAACAATTAATTGATACACGTTAGGTCATACTTTAAGTTAGAAACTATACGATACCATTCTAATATAGTGAAACGTGGTGTACTTGGGTTATAAATTGTTATGTTATGTATGACAAACTGTTTGTGTATCCAATTTATTTGCGATAGCATTGACTATAAAAGTATACTGCAGGACTGTCGCATGAAGTCACTGGCGCCACGATGCGTCGGTGACGATTATACAAAACTATGGACAAAGTATTGTGTGGCTACCATAATATGAACCTTGACATACGAAGGACAAGAGAAGAATTCTCCAAAAGTAGAGCGTCGTTGTCATGCTACTGGATTTCAATGAAGCATCTGGTAGCCACATTTTTCCTACCAGCAATCGTATTATATTCATAAAAATAAAAAGAATTCTTGTTTAATTTCTTTTTTCATCTATTTTAGCAAAAGTAACAATTATTTATTTATGTAAAGGATCTTTAATATCTTCGATATCATTGCCATGTTTATATTTTGATTTCTTTGATGTCTTTAATATTTCTTGATATCTTTTGATAATAACAGTTTACATTAACACGCGTAAATCGATTGATCTGAAACAAATGATTAGTTGAGTCAAATTGAGACCATTTAATCATTTAGTAGCAATGATGAAAAAGATTAATTTCAATATTAAAGATAGGCTAAATAAATACATAGTGTAAGTTCATCTAAAAACAACCGATCTATAGATATTATTAGCTTTAAATAGTTGTCTCTTTACTCACGCAGAGTGGCGGATAAGGCACGTTATGTTGCTTCTATTTTGCAATGTAATCGTCAATGGACAATGATGTATCACGTGAGGTATCCTGTTATATCTGCAATATGGACGATTTGTGGTTCTGTAAATACTGCTGGTTTCCCGTAACAACTGTCATTACATCTTCATCTCGCTTCATTTACTTCTTGCGCTAAACATGACGCTTGGACTGGTCTTTAATCTATCACTGACTATTAAGTATTACTGTCTCCATAGTAAATAAGAGCTTGTGAACTACGTAAAATACCATACACAGGCAATTTAAAATTATGACCGTTTGGGCAATCACAATTTTAAAATCCGGGAACCCTGGTAATTTAAATTTATTATCACCTAATTGTATATTTGTAACTTTATTATGTTATGGACGACACTGACACCTCATTAAGATTCAGATTACGACAACAGGATAAGGTTCACTGATCCACACTATGCATTAAGAAAATACCGACAAGGAGGTCTCAGGTAAACTGCCTCCGTGGCCGAACGGTTACCACGCCGGACTGCCACGCAGAGGCCCCAGGTTCGATTCCCGGGCCGGGAGAAATATTTGTATGACCTACATTTATTTCTCTCGTGAGTTTGGGTATAATTTGTGGTTGTCTATGTGTGTGTCCATGGCACCCGCGACACAGGGTTTCCCTAGTGCGGGGCTATGTTGAGTGTGTGCGTTATTATTTATTATTATTATTATAGGTACGTACATATGTACTGAAAAACACAGGCAGGTATAAAGATTGTGGAAGGTTTTGTTAATAATAGTCCAATTCGACTGCACTTTTATATCAAACGCTCCTTATATACGTATGTAGATTTATTTGCATAAACCGTTTATAGTCGGTTTAAGTACAGGCTTATTTGCAGTGAAAGCCGACATAGTGGGCGATTGCAACATGCTTGTTGCGGAAGCGATGCAGCCGAGCGGCCGGTTTCGATTGCCAAACAGTCTATTGTAGAACTGAAGCAAGTAACTGCTGATTTCAACATACATCTGAATTGAACACAAATGAATTGCCTTTATTTTGTAAATTCATAGTTCTATTATCACACCTTTTTCGGGTATTAATAATGCCTAGCTCTTGTAAAGCAACTGATGGGTGATGGTCAGTAACATCATTCTGGGTTGCTGTAAACGCTAACCGGCCTACCGAGAATTGCGAGCTATTATAATTTATCTTTTCTGCACACATCTTACTGCAGCAGTACTAGACGAAGTGGGTCATTGACATAATATCATCTCATTCGTAACTCCTCCTTACAGTTCGCAATTTGCTTTGTTCTTAAATAACTGGACAGGAGTTTATTAAGGCTGTGCAGGACGTTATGGCACGAACAAGAAGGGGCGAATGAGACGTTCTGCTCGTTCAGTCCCTTAGACTGCTACTAAACAAACTGCTTGCGCGAACGCGAAGTCTGTACAATAAAACTCCATGCAGACGAAACCGACTGCATGCACTGGAGATTGGCTGCACGCAACCGACATTAACTGCAGGCAGTAGTCCCCGCGCGCCTAGCTCAGTATATCGCTCTCACGCTAGTCGTAATGTCGTGCTAGCCCTACAGGATCTCAATGTAAAAGTTGATGTCGAAATGGAAGCACGGACGCTACTTCTGTTACTGTTGTTACGCCGCCGGCGTAGTCGAAGCAAAAAATGAAAGTGTGCAGCGTGGATAGATCCTTTATTGTTACCTTGCCATAGAGAAGGTGATGTTTATGCACTGTACCCGAAATCGACACAACATGAAAATGTTGATTAAATCTTCAAATAATCATTCCTTTTGCCTTTGCTAAAAAAAAGTTGTTTCAGACGTAAAAAAATAACAATGTATCCTCGTAAGAATGTCAATTACTACATCTGATTCTCGGACTACCGTTCACATCGACACTTGAAGTTGAAGTCTCAACTGCATGCAGTTGAGTTTCGACTGCGTGCAGTTAACGCGTGAAGGCAGTCGTGGCCTCGGCTGCGTGAAGTAGATTACGATTTCACTAATTAATTGCATACATGCGGTCAATCTGTTAGAAGCCTTATAGGTCCCATTGTCAGTAAGCCATGAGTGAGCCCGTGTTCATGAGACCTGCAAAGGACCGTTGGTTTAATTATTAATACAAAGGTCGAACACTCAGAAAAAATTCATTCGATCCGGCCGGATTCGAACCGACGTCTTCTAGCTTCCCATGCCAGACGCTATACCAACTTAATTTTATGAAATTAAATGGTGAAAAATTTAATTAACAACCAACTAGTGGAATAATTTCACAAAAAATAATTGAATAACAATTTAATAAAAATTTAAAAGAAAGGTTTGTTTAAAAAAAGGAATATACGCGATTTAGACCGAAAAAAATAGTTTCATTTCCAATGTGTAACAACCGCGATAACCTAAGAATTCGCTACTAAGTGAACTATCTACAAGCGGATGTAAATTGTAGTAGACAAAACCCAAAAAAAAGTTGACAAAAGAATTCCAGTAGTCACAATCCTCACGCTGTTTATCTATAGTTACATACCTAGAAAGTTCTTAAAAGGAAACAGAGGCGAGTCACTACTTTGTGTAATGATACCACAGTCGTGACTGTTGACAGGTCGAAAGTCCCGACACAAAAGGACTCTGGAATATCCCGAGTGTGAATCAGTGCGTGACTGCGCCTACACGGAGGAGTCCTTTGGAACCGCACGATTGATGTAGCATACGATAATTTTTAATAACATTGCATTAATCTTCGAGCGTTTGTTGTTCATAGGAGTCAAATAATCGGTGAGGCCTTAATGGTAATATATTATCTTGTTTGCAATGATATATGTATAATAATTATGACAATAACTAGGTCTCACTACTAGACTCTACTTTCTCTACGAAAGGAGTGCTTACTGGTTCGTAGAAATAGATCCAATGTGGATTGTGGACTCAACGAAATATAAATAAGTGGTAAGTTCTATGACTAATTTGTTTAATTAAATATCAATAATATAAACGAATGATTCAAATATCACCCCTACTTGCGCATGCGCCGGTATTGTTTGAACAACAATGGCTGATGTCATAAAAAGAACGTGATACGATTTAAGGACGCACGTTCGGTAGCTTGAGGTTAACACCAATAGGTTAATAGGGCTAAGGTTCAATTTACACTGCGGCGCAACGAGTAGAAGCGAAAAAAACAGGCCGTGAGTCATCCAGAGAATTTTTGCGTAGTCTCGGAAATTCCCGCCGCCATTGTACCGTTTCTGTATACCGGGATAATGTAGTAAGCATAGACTATACTAAGCTCTTATAGGATATCTAGGTACATTATGCATACACAGAAACTATAAATATCTCCATTATTGCATGACTTATTACTATATTTAAATTTTCAATCAATATAGAACGCTGCAAAAGGGGGCACGCTGTTTCTATTCATACTTATGTACCTAAACTATGAATAAGCTGGTAAAGCAATAATGAATATTGGCAAGTAAAAAAACGTTGTCGGATATTACTCATGTACAAGGCGTCTGGTCACCTAATCATCATCAAGTGAGTTGTCATGTGCGTGTACGCAGTGATGAACGAGATAGTTTGAATAAATAAATAAATGACATTGATCCTTAACATTAAGATGTGTGAGGTATTGTAGCTGAGAACAAAGGCGGTGTGACCGTTAACAGCAAGTTTTCTTGAAACATAAATAAATTCTTCATTTAGCACACAAGTTGAAAGTAGAATGATAAATTTAAAGTTACCTCACGTGTAGTACAATTTTATTATCAGATTTTTTTGAAATAATGAAATTTTGCTTATCTTCGAAGTATTGTTACATACAAGTAATTTAACCTGCGAAAGGCTTAGGTATCTCGTAAAGATCTCTTGGCTGTTGGTGGGGGAAATCAGAGGAGAGCCGATTCGGACAGAGCGAAAAGCGAGAGACGAAATAAAGTGGCTACGGTCAACTCAGCTTACAGTCAAGACCAGTTTTACGTAATCCTATATAGCGAAATCAAGCCAACAACTCATTACTGCGTTCTTAGTGCATATAACTACAAGTAGATAAAGAATGACATTTTTTGTATACGAGGTAGGTACCTACACGATTTGTAGTAGCACGTAAAGGGAATATGAATCGAAAACGTTCTTGTCATTCTTGCGAAGTCTGGCGCGCCTGCATGGGTTACTGAAGTATAAAAAGTACATATTTAAAGTCTACAGGCATATATATAATTTCTACACCAAGTACCAAGTACCAAGTTCTACGATACATAACTTTACAAGAAGGATTTTCGAACAGGAGACATGTGTAGGTCTGTTCACACAGTTGTGGCACAGGATCTTCAAAGCTCCTCGTCAAGATTCAAAAACTTTACTTGCTATGTCACAAGCTCGTAACATTAGCACATCAAGATTACAAAATATCTTAGGCTAAGTCATTAAGTATTAACATAATGTATTATATAACTAAATGCAAAGATTTGTGCATGCGTACCTATACAATTAAAATATTAATCTAATAATAATAATTAGGCCATGGGAGAGGCGAAGGCGTAAAATAAATAATAATAAGTGTAGTTAAGTGTAGCCAACAGGCTTAGAAAAAATAACAAACCAATCAATAACAATAACAATAATAATAATAATAGTAGATATTTTATGAAATAAATTCAGAAATATATGTGAATAAATTAGAAACATTAAATGTCAATGAATAATACGCATTTTTTAGAACGTACAGAGACAAAATATTCGTCAACTTTGAAGAAGGGATTTACAGTTAATTTCTTTTTTATTTTTCTTTTAAATTCGCAATTCGGATACAGCCAGTGGTAGTTCATTGTATAGTTTTATCTGTAGACAATAGTTTTTGGTACTCTCAGTTTGTCTTTGTTTCTAGTCATTTAAGCTTAGATTACGGATTTTTTCCAGTCTCTAAGATTGTAAGAAAGAAAGAAAAGAAAGAAATTAAATATAAACAACGTGATACAGCCTTTATCCCATACCCCATATGGAATGTGTCATCAAAAATCCGTGTTGTCAGAATGCTGTTTTCATCATATCAGCCGGAAGATGTCCACTGCTGAACCTAGGCCTCACGCAAAGACTTCCAGACCAGCCGACCGGACGCGACGTGCATACCCGCCGCCCTTACCAGGTCATCGGTCCATCTGGTAGGGGGCTGTTCCACTGAACGCCTTTCGGTTCGTGGTCTTCATTCAACAACCTTTCTGCCCCAACGGCCGTCAGTTCCAAGAGCTATGTGCCCTGCCCACTGCCACTTCAACTTGTCAATCCTTCGAGCTATGTATATCGGTGACTTTCGTTCTTCTACGGATCTCCTCATTTCTGATTCGATCACGTAGAGAAATGCCGAGTATTGCTATTTGAGCTTTTTTATGAGGCCTATAGTAAGTGACCACGTCTCAGAGCCGTAGGTCATCTCTGGCAACACGCACTGCTCGAAGACTTTTGTCTTCAAGGACTGCGGTATTGCGGACGAGAAGACGTCCCAGAGCTTCCCGAAAGCTGCCCAACCGAGTCGAATTCGGCGATTGACCTCTTTCTCGAAGTTGGGCCTGCCTAATTGGACGGTTTGTCCGAGGTAGACATACTTGTCACCAACTTCGAGAGTAGAGTTTCCCACTGTTATAGGGGTGGGTACGACATGGACATTCGGCATAAGTTTCGTCTTGTCCATGTTCATTTCTATACTCATCTGCTGGGAAATTCTATTGAGGTCACCAAGTGTGGTGCCAAGTCATCATAACAGGGTTTGCTACGTAAGCATTTTATACGAGAACGCTTGAGTAAACGGTGAAATAAAATCGATTATTCAATTTATCGAATGCCGCATTAACAAAATTCATGTAACGTTGGTTGATTATGTCGACGACACATTAGATCGATGGTTAATTAGTGCGATAATGGTATAGCAAAAAATTCTATGTGCACCATAAAGCAATTAAACTTATTACAGTCTAGAGCAAAAATGGGAAATATTAATATAAATATTAACAGCCTTTACAAAGCAACTTAAAGACATAGGAAATGAAACTATTTTTCCGGATTTAAATCGAGTATATTTGTTTCTTCGAACAAACCGACCAGTCTTCAACCAGTTATGTCTAATATTAATGCAAACCATGGAAAAAATAAGGTGGTGGTTTACCACCTCAGTCAACCGTGACCATGGGACCTGTAAAGGGCCCGAAACGTCGGTTTGTTTGAAAAAACACGATTTAAATCCGGAAAAACAGTTTCATTTCCAATGTGTAACAATCGCGAAAACCTAAGAACTCGAAACTTAAAGACAATTTTTATAGTATAACATAAACTGAAATATTTTTTCTGTCTATTGGTCATTCGAATAAAAAGCATGTTATGTGTTTAGTGTGTACCTACAGCATACGTGCAGTTGCATGTTGACATTCATAGCAGTATGCGTGGAAGTCATAAATTTTTTTTATTATAAATTAAGCCTAGTTCCGCCGCAATGTAAATTGAACCTTAGGGTTAAATGTTACTTGAATTTATTTCTGGTTAGAATAACTTTTTGTCGAAAAATTGTTACATAATTTAATTCGATGATTTTGTAATTTCTCGACTTTTATGTTTCGTTACGAATGTCATCGAAAGATTAGATTGTAGTTTATTGTTAAATAAAACGTGTTGTTTGATAAAACGGTATCTTAGTTTGATAATGTAGACATTTTGCGTCTTGATTCCACCATTTTAGGTAGACTAAGTTTTTATCAAAAAAATGTTCGAGTATATATTTAAATTTGTGAACTGAGGTTATCTTATTGTGGTGAAATAAACAGCGTGAGGTACCTATTTTAGTTAAATTTTCGATAGTGGGTACTATATTTACTTTTCTCGGTGTACACAAAACGTATTCAAATGCGTTATTTTGAAACTTATTAATTACATAATCATGTTAAAATGCTGATTATTTTATTATCTTGCTTGTTTTTAGAAGATGGAGAAAAATAAAAGATCTGTACGGATGGCAACATGTCAAGCTGCACATTGACAGATCTTGTTCCGTTGCTCTTAGGCCATATTCGAACAAAAGTTTGTAGCTTGATGTGCTGTTGACTGTACCTGCGTAGATTTTAACTTATCTTAACTTTAGAAGTTTTCATTGTTCCTTAATATGTACCTATACCCTAAAAATTGCAAAAAAATTAATTGCTCCTTTTGAAAGTACGCGGATTAAGTGAGCATAAGTATTTGTAAAAATTTTAAATAGGCACTAATCGATCTGTTATTAGAGACCATAATTTCACAAAACTACTACTAAAAGCTAGTACCTACACGAATATTACGCGCGAACTTAATACTTTTCTGAAACTGACTGGCTCTCTGTGAGAACTGAGTGAGCATACATTAAATTATTTCTCTTTTGTTTTATCTTTTTACAAATAGAAAGATTGGTTTATAAAATTGTTTTAGAACTTCTACTAAATGAATAATATTTTATGAATGTTCTTCAGAGGGTGCTTACTAAACGCACACATGTATGTAGGAAAGATACTCCTTACTATAATACATCTCGTTATTCTTACTGGGTTTTTCATGACGTCTCCAGCAGCACCAAGATGTAATATACCTACCTAAATTAATGTTTTTATAAACAAAGCGTGCCCACATAAGTATACCACAACGATGTGGTAGTTATCGGTGACCCAGTGTGATAGTAGAATGCAAATGACCCTCATACATTAGGTTCGTGTTGCTCTGTTATTTAGTATCAGTACAGATGTGAGCTCCATTTACATTGCAGTTTGTGTTCCAAGCTAATGTTGGTTGAGCTGGTATAATAGAAATGCGTGTTTAATATGACTCACATGTGCTCTGATTACCATGGTATATATAGTAATCAGTATGTTATTTAAAAAGTTTCTTTACTGGTTCTAATAAAGAGGTCGGACCACAATCCATATTAATGTGGTATTCCACTCATGATATTAGAAATAAATAAAATATACTAAATAATATAATTTAATCCGTCAATTACGATTTCATATACTATATCACAAAGGCAGGTCGCGGAAACTGAGTCAACGGAGTAAATAAGTAGGTAAGAATATCGCAAAGGCGCTCTTTTTATTTCTGAACTAAAATTCTATTGTATATGGTATTCGCAACTAAACTAAAATAGTGCATTGTGTATTAAGGGCGGTAAATAAGAAAGCGAGAGTTTGAGGAGAGTGGAGTGTTTAATGACTCGAGGTTTGTAATAATAATTTTAAATTTTTACCACCCGTAATACATACAATGTTTTTCATCATATTTGCGAGGAAAAAGATACAACGATAATATATTTCTGGTTTGAATAAATATCGCTTCAGCAGCTTGATTTTGATTGCCTCTCCCGATCGGAAATTGCGTCTTTTCCGAGTCGAGGTGCACAATTGCGATTCACAACTGGCCGATCGGAAACTTTTGACATTTCAAATCAGAACAATAGTTGATTTAACTCATAAATTAGAAAGATATAGTAGGAATCAGGTTCGTCTTCTCGCTCAGAAACCCATCAGATTTCGAGACTACCCGATCGGTTCGATTCCGATTTGAATCAAAATTAACAACCACAACCAGTGTTGCTAGACTTTTGGGAAGTTAATTCGCCAATTTATGTGTGTTAAGTAGCCGATATTAGCCCAATCCATAAAATCCCTAAAAATCAAGGAAAACTATTCTACAATTCTGATAGCTATATAACATTAGGTAATATGAACTCTCTTATTTCCCCAATTCCCCACACATAGAAATACTAGAAATACTCAAACCCCCAAATGAGTTATTTTAATTTGTAATTCCCCAGACATTTTATTAAGTAGCCTAAAGTCGCCTTTTCCTATTAGCAATCATCAAACATAGCCGAAATATCGTCGAGTCGCCAATCACTTTTTTAGTCGCCGAAGTAGCCTAAATGGCCAAAAATTGCCTAACCTGGCAACTCTGGCCAGAACACAACATTTAAATTCGCTCTGGACATTTTGGAGGGAAAAGTGTCGTTTTTATTTTGACTTTCAATTGTTTTGTGAAATCTAGTTTAAAGTGGAATAGGATAGTGCTATTGTGCCTTAATCGAAGATTAAAACGCGAAATTATACGAATCTCGAACTAAAATACCCGTATCGACCCGTTTTAAGGAATCCCGAGTCAATCCAAGCACGCCGCCTCAAATTGCCTATCCTCTTTGTGGCGGCCATATTTACAGAAACATAATTAAACTTCATGTTTAGGCTGATGGCTTTGCCAAAGCCTTAATAAATTAAAAAAAAAGAAAAAAATTAAATATTAATTCGCAAGCAAACACGGTATGTAACAAAAGATATTATTGTACAAGGTGTCAAGAACACGTGTTGCACCAGATACTGGCACGCAAATATTAGGGGTTAAAGTATGAAATTGCCGTTTTATTGCAATAGGTTCTTTGAATTTTCATAGAATCTTCATGGTTTGAGGTTTTCAAATGAAACTTTTTTCAAATGGTTTCTGTGATTTTTTTTTAAATTTGAAACATTTGAATATCGACTTTCAATTGTTTTTGTTATTCAATTTAGACAAGAAAGATGGATACTGCGAAAATTCGAGTGATTTTTGAATACGAGTTCCGACGCGGAACTAACGCGGCAGAAACAGCCCGCAATATCAATGCTGCGTTTGGAGAAGGGTCTACTAATGAACGCACCGTGCGATTTTGGTTTAAACGCTTTCGTGATGGAAATTTCGACTTAAAGAACGAGCCACGAGGAAGACCGCCCACACAGGTGAATAACGATGAATTAAGAGAGATAGTGGAAGCCGATCCTCGATCGACTTTTTTACATTTGCTCTCACTGTTAATATTTGGCTCTGAGATCCAATACAAGGTCAGTTTCTATACGTATTTCTTTTGAAGACGTATTTGGAATTGTAATAAAAATAGAGGTTCTTCTTAATGATGCTTTTGACTAATAGTAATAAATACGTACGTACGCACGTTTCTCGTTTTTAAATTTTAAGACTACCTAACAATGTAAGTCGACAATATTTACTATATTGACCACTTCGGTGGCCCATTGCTCCGGTGGTTCGATTCCCGGGCCGGGAGAAATATTTGTAAGGCCTACATTTATTTCTCTCGTGAGTTTGGGTGTAATTTGTGATTGTCTATGTGTGTCCATGGCACCCGCGACACAGGGTTTCTCTAGTGCAGGGCTATGTTGAGTGTGTGCATTATTATTATTGCACTATGGGCGTTGAATGTGGAATTCCGGATTCATTTCCCAATAGGTCCAATATAGGAAGCGAACTTTTCTAACTTGGTTCTAGCATGGGTGTTCTAGGCACTACCTGGTATGAATCCCGTTGCTTTGGTGCTCATAGTTCTAGGAACTTCGTGATTTTAAACCAGAGATCCGTGTGCTTGTTTTAAAAAAATAATATAAAAAATTAAATTGAAAAAATTTTAAGAAAATGAAAGAAATCTGTTTTCTACAATTCGTGTGCCCGGAATTTGTAATGCAACAATGTATATTATGATAATTTTTTGTCGCTGCAGAAGTTATCAGTCACAATATTCTGTCTAAGTCGGTGGACGAGTACTAAGCATACCTAATATTTTTTTTATTCTTTGACTACTTATTATTTCATAATTTCAAGTATTTTATTTATTTATAAATATAAGTATAATATAATTATTTATTTATATTTGTAAAGTAACAAATAATAGTTAATTTGCTAATAAATTCAACCAAAAAAGTTAGCATACCCGAGAGCGGTAGCTGCCACTAACGAAATCCCTGTTCATTGTGAATGACAACAACGTTAACGCAAAAAGACGTCAAAAGCCGTCAAAACGTCAAAAGCCGAGTCAAACTACCCAGGAATTAGCGGCATGCTTTAACGTTACCTTACCCACAATATTGACTCACTTGCGTCAAATCAATAAAATAAAAAAATACGAAAAATGGGTGCCTCATGATTTGACTGATCTGCAGAAAGAAACGCGTGTTGAAACTTGTGTTGCCTTGTTGAACCGGTACAGAAATGAAGGAATATTGGATCGAATTGTAACATGTGATGAAAAGTGGATTCTTTATGATAACCGGAAAAGAAAAATGCAATGGCTCACCCCAGGTCAAATGCCACAACAGTGTCCTAAAGCAAAACTTACCAATAAAAAGGTAATGGTAACTGTTTGGTGGTCTCAGCATGGTGTTATTCACTATAGTTGTCTCCGATCTGGTCAAGCAATAACGGCAGATGTCTATTGTGCCGAACTCCGAACCATGTTGACAAAACTAGCAGTAAAACAGCCCCGACTCATGAATCGATCTTCACCATTATTGCTCCACGACAACGCGAAACCTCACACAGCACGAGAAACCATTTTGACCCTTCAGGAACTGCAGTTAGAAACCATTCGTCATCCTCCGTATTCACCAGACCTTGCTCCAACGGACTACCATTTTTTTCGTGATTTGGACAATTATCTACGTGACAAGAAGTTTTCTTCCCAGGAGGCAGTACAAAATGCTTTCACACAGTTTGTGCAGTCTAGATCGTCGGAGTTCTATCGCAAGGGCATTAATAACCTTCCCATTAGATGGCAGCAATGTATAGATAATAATGGCAACTATTTTGATTAAATAAATTTGTTAAAAATTTAAAAAATAAACAATTTAGATTTTCAGTACAAATCGGCAATTTCATACTTTAACCCCTATTATTAAAATAAATTGAAGTTAAATAATGTCATAAATTAAAATTATATAATTTGCCATAAGCAATGTCAAATAAAATTAAGTAAAAATCCCAATAAATAGCAACAGCAATAAAATCATAAATTAAACAATATCAAAAAAGTAAAAACAGCACAAATATAAACAAATGTCAATTTCTTTTTATTATTAAAAAATCTTTGATATCATATAAACATAGATCGCATAGTAAATCAAATAACTTTTTTTAAATATTTTTACAGGTAAGTCTGCGATAGCTGCAGGCAAAGCATTATACATATATTTCTATAGACATGTTATAGCAATTCTTATAAAAGCAAGTAGTCTTATCGGAGGGGCCAGCTAAGCAGTATGGATATCTAGTTAAAAATTACATACTTCACGTTTCCTAGTAAATAAGACAAAGTTTTTTTTTAACAAACATGCATACCTCATATACGTACATAGCGGGGGCGTTAGAAGATTTAGCTTTCTAAAAAGCGGTCTACAAGATATTAATTTATTAATAGTTTAATTTAATAAAAGTTTTGGCTTAGATACAAGTCTTTTGAGCCATGTCTTCGTTTAATTATCGGGATCCTCAGTAATATTTTCCATTGTAGTTCTAATTCTAATACATTGTTTTCACTTTCTCTTAAATAATTTAGTTCACTTATTTGGGTTTTTTAAATAGTCTTTTAAGCGGCGAGAGTCAATATTTATGTTTTACTTTCACTTAAATCATATTATCTTCTATCACTTTGAACAAAAACATTGAATTCGTAATTAGTAGAATGTTTAGGATAAAAGTATTTTGTAATTTGGTTTAAAATAAGGAATATAGTTCTAACCTTAGAATAATAACGCATAGAAACCTAGTCCGCACACGCTAAGTGAGGCAAATTGAAGCGCGCCGAATGGGCCTACACGAGCGGGCGGGCCTTCAGTGCTCAAGGTCAACATGCACCGCGAAAAGATCAAGAATTTTAGGTAAAAATGACGAAACGTGCGGTAAATGAGTGTAAAAATACGTCAGATAAACATAAAATAGATACTAACATCACATTTCACAAGGAAGTAACGCGTTTCAACTTGTATTTTTATATAAATATTCACTAAAACCGAAAATTAACCTACTACTAAAACTAGTCTACATGAATTTGATTTTTGCCTCACTTGTGACAGTGCGTTTAATATGAAACTATCATTCTATGCGTTAGGTATTATTCTAAGGTTCTAACTATCTTCATGACTATATTTTCTTTCTTCGTTTTTCTTCATAATTTACTTAAAATAAAAATAATATTTGTAAAAGCTGCTCGTAACTTCAAAAATCCGCCATTTCTCAAGTAGTGGTTTGTCTTTGTCTAACAAGTTGCCAACACTAAATAAAATCTCTTAGGTAATGTCTAGTCACAAGAAAATGGCGGGTGTTTGTAGTTACAGTTTTTTCGCTAATTAATTTTTAATTTTAAGTATTATTACGTTGTAAGTTTCTTAATCCTTTGTTGCTTGTTTAAGCTGATGGCTCTATAGCCAATGCTCAACAAATAAATAAATAATGTCTAGTCTATTAACTTTTTTAAATTTTGGGTATATATTTGCTTATAGGTAATATGCTTTTACAGTAAGAATACAATAAAAAAATTACATCAACAATGAAACCTTCTATTATGAAGTAGCGTATCAAATAAGTGTACTAATTTATATCATGAAATAATATGGTCATCCACAAGCGACCACATTTTAAAAAGTTAAAAACAATATGGCTGCTACCCACGACCCTCTGCTAGAGAGGCAGTAGGTCAGTCCATTAGGCTACCACGGCTCCAACATACAAGTCCATGCTAATTTCCAAATTCTAAAAAAACTGCAGAATTTGAATTCACAGAATAAATTTAGTAAAATACACATTGACTTACAAATAAATGGACGACGGGTCTAATACAAAAACCACGAAAAAAATGTCCCAAGTCAACCTATACGAAATTTAAATTGTAATGTCATCGCAGTATCGCGCTGTCAGTCGAACAAATGAAGACTAAAGCGGAGTTTGGCGCTCTGTATACGATTTTAGCGCCTTACAAGTGCGGACACTTTTTAGCGCGGACCCGACGTCCATATAATTGTAAGTCAATGAAAATACAGTTAAATTGCAACTGTTTAGTCTCAAATATAGTTAAATTGCAAATGTATAGTAGCATAAAAACTTTTTGCTTAATCTTAACGTCAAAAATCCAGAAGGTAATAATGTACAATACTTATAATAATATATAATAGGACTATACTTTTGACTTTGCCTGCATGTCATGACACTGTATTTACGAGCAAGTGTGATAAAAAATTTCATTATAGTTCTGTGTACACTAAACAACACCAACAACAATAAAAGACAGAGAGAGATTGGAGTCATTTGAAATGTGGTGCTGGAGGCGAATGGAAAAAAATAAAATGGATTGAAAACACATCAAATGAGGAAGTTTTGGAAAAGGTTGGGTAGGAGAGAAGTCTTTTAAATGCAATAGCAAGGAGAAGGGGGGAAACGTTTGGACATTTGTTACGTAATGACGAATTTGAGAAAGTGATAATTGAGGGGAGGATAGAAGGGAAAAGTAAAAGAGAAAGAACGAGAATGGCGTATAGTGAACAAATAAAAAAAAAGATCAAAGTGAACAGCTATAAAGAGGTCAAACAGCTAAAAAGAACTGGGAGGAGTGGAGAAGGTCACACCGACAAGAGTCTAGCTTTTAAATAAGATGATGACGATATTCTATAAATATTTAAATAAAAAGAAATTGTCACCAAAATTGAGTACACGGCAAAAGCTCGTGGCCTAAACACGCAGGTACTCGACTCAACCCTCCTTATGCAACGATTGCATAAAATATACTATTTACTTTGCAAGAGTTGTTTGTTATTTATCGTGATTACGATCAGAATAATTGAATTTTTTTTTGTATTTTAATTCTTTGGTAGTTTCATGGTAGGTATTTTTATTTATCAGTTATAGTTAACAATATACATAGGTACGGAAATTGAAAAAAAATTGTCATTTTTCTTAAATCCCCGGGTATCTTATCAAGTTAATGATAGTGGGTAATGATAGTGAAAATGATAATATACACATTGGCTAATAACGGGGCAATTTGGCGCCCAATTTTTATCAATTTTATCATACTGCTGCGTATCTATATATCTAATATTTTTTTCGTATCTGTGCACAAAGAAGTGATACCAAATAAATTAGGCAGGAACATACAATATAAAGTGTCATTTACCTCCTCTGTATAATCTCGCCAATCCAACGATTAAAATCACTTTCAATTTACGGCATAAGAGCCTAAATCAAAAGTCGGCCTACAGAGGCTAAATCAAAGTATTAAAATAACTTCATACAAATCACTTCAATATTAGTCTATTTGTGATCTGCACCGATGTAGTTTGTATTGAGCGATTCCTCAACTTCATTCATAACTAGATTTTAAGACTTTCGTGGTTATTCACTAAATGATTATCACTAATATCAGGTTTCTTATTGAAATATCTGGAATATAAAAAGAAGTCATACCGTGGTAAGAAACCTGATGTTAAGATAATCATTCATTCATAACGTTTTAAATTAGTTTAAAATGTGTAAAAGTGTTAGCTCCGTGGCATGGCTTAAAACCAATACCCTCAAGTCATAAATTGTGAGCACGTGATGAAAGCCGCCGAGAATGCGACGGCGCCCAAGGAGTGCCGGAGCGCCGTATGACTCACACTTGAGGCACCCACGCTGAGAGCTAGGCCTGCATACTACAACATAGATGGCGCCACTGCATCTGTGAATTATTGCACGGAATTCTCATAGTGAATGGTCAACTAAGCCATTCACTACAATTCAAAAGGAGACGTGAAGACTTAGTTGCGTTGTTGTTCGAACTGTTTATGATACGGAACCATTTGATGCAAATGTGGGTATGTATGTAATGCAAATATAAGAAGTCTAAAAACCTATGCGAACTATATTCTAAAGTGCTGTACATTATAAAATAATTTTACGCACATATTCTGTATTTCTACTTTGAATAGGCCAGTGTAAATGCGTTGCTAGGTCTATACTAGAGCGTTGCAACACTTATTTACCACCATAATAAGTGTTCATCACAAAGTGAGCGCATCTCTATTCTTAATTCAAAGGCGGGTGCGTCAGCGCCGCTGATTCGCTACGCGCCCACTTCAACCCATGTAATTGCTAAGCCACCAGTGTGGGCGGCCACATGCCCTTCTTTGGATTATGCATTTAAAAAGGCCGGACTTATATCGGAACAGGAGTATATTAGATGTGGCATTAAAGATGTTGACCATATTTATGAAAGCGATATATAATTGCAATAGGCATCGCCATATGGCTACCAAAGTATATTTTGAATTGATTGCAATGCTAAAGTTGATTAAAATGTTACTACATAAAAGTTAGAAGGTTTTAGTATAGAGACTGGCTTACCCACTGTTCACCATTCGAAGAGAAAAACAAAACGGTGGCCGCGCATAATTGAATCGATAGCGGGCTTCAATACAAACAAAAAATATTAAGTAACAAAATGTAAAGTGTGAGGTTTCAAAGTTATTAATATAAGACTTAAAAGAAAAAACAAAAAAAGAATGGCAGACTGAAGATATTCCAAAATCTTCAGTCTTTTTAGGTGGATAAATAACGAACAGTTATTGTAATTATCAGTAGATCATTATCATTTGAATTATCAGTAATACTATTAAGTATACCCTTACATGAGGTAGGTAGGTAGATTTCCAATTTGAGCAAATAATTACAGATATTAAAATATTTAAAAAACAAAAGTTTTACACTATTTAGTTTCTGTAGTTTTATTTCTCAAATCTCTGTTATTATTTTCAACTGACGGCTGTTTAGCCTATGCTCTATAAATTGATGATAATAATAATAAAAATATTCTTGACAAATGCGTCAATTGAGTATTTATTGACTTTGTTGTCCACTCCGTGTATTTAAATCCTTTTTATTGTACCTAAGTACATGATCTTATTGCTTTAAGTATATACCTATAGGATGCGTGATGTTAATGACGTTACGATTTTTCAGGTTCAATTTTACATCAAACTCTTTGATGTTATTAACATTCACATTGTTGTAACAGGAAATAACCTTCATACATTATTGTTTTATAGTGCGATTTCATTGATTGCCGCCTGCTATAGTATAAATAATTACAGTAAACGAGGAGAAAAAATAAAATTATGATTTAATTTTAAAAATAATAAATATATCCAAACTTTTATTAAATTAGTAATGAGTAAACAACTATGAATGATTATATCAATTTTACTGTCATTTTACTTCTCCGAATGACAGGTATTAAGTTGTTTTGCTTCAAAATATTAAAATGTGGTGAGTCGAACTTTGTATTCATGGAATAAATTTGTTATATATACATATATGTACATAATATATACAGTTTTTTAAATGTGACCTCACCTTTGCAGGTAGGTAAACAACTCCGGTAAAGGTGTATAATTTTCCTTATTTGAAAAAGTCAGTTTTTTTTTCTGAGCAATAAACTGCGTGAATCGAGCAAAAAATCATTATTATAACGTCTCCATATTTTACTTCTTCCACATAATTCCAGAAATATTGAATATAATATAAGGGAATATAAATAATGTACATACGAAAGATACACGTATTAAAAATACACTTGCCGATACCGAATTTTCCATTATAGTTGAATAGTGCGGTAAACTATGTATATCTCATCAAGAATCACAATCGTTTGCACGTGATCGCCAACGCGAAACCTTGCAAGGACGTCGCCGAGCTAGGATTAATTAAATACTGACTTACCGGTGACTCACTCTATTAGCTAAGGCAGACCATGGGCAAAATCCTTACATTTTACAATTTAGAGTGACATTGCAATTTACAAGTGACTAACAGCGACATCTAGTGGAAGTTTCGTGGAACCTTCGGGACGAAATATTGTATGCAGGTTTCTTTTTTGTGCAGACTTGAATGTTTTAAACTTTCTCAAAACTTTTTCAAACATTTCCAATATAGATATTATCAGCATTACCTTCGAATGGTAATGGACACCTGTTAAACCAACCACGACCCAGAGCGGTGATCGCAAGCCCTTTGGAGTGTAGTAGTAAATGTTATGAAATGATTGGCATTCTCCGTCTGTAACTACTAATATTTGGACCAATGCAACGATGATGGCGTGGATTCACAAAGGTAAACATGCTGGTGTATACTATAAGAAATAAATAAAAATGTTTACTACTGCATATTACAAACCTGCCGCGACAATTCTAAAATAGGATGAGTGGCGAAATAAAATTATAGAAGCCGTTGAAGAAACTTCTCTTTAATCAGCAACAAAATAAACATGATGTGGTATGTCTCGATAAAGCCAGATAAGTTATAGTAATATTTTTCGCCCTTTAAACGCAATACATTGGCGCACATCGATAACTATCGTTATCAACGTAACTAACTAAAGTCGAATATACTCGTAACACAGAACACGATAAAATAGAAGTTTCACCTTTTGAATTTGTTTGTCACGATTCACGAACACTGAACATGACATGCGTAGGTAGAACATGGAAATTAAGTTTGACAACGTAGCAGAAATTGAAGCCTTGTCTTGCTGGAAATCTTCATTAGTTATTGAATAGAAGTCAATCGCGATCAACATTTCATTTACCTATATTTCAATGCATTTAAATAGTAAAACACGTGGTTGTTGCATGTACATACCTAGCTGTAAAATCTAAATGCATAAATCAAAATTTTTACACACACACATACGCAGAAAAATAATTAAAATCAAAATTATATACTTATCTTTATGATGTTGTAACTCAACGCTTAAAGTTCTTCGATATATAGAAGCCTCGAATATTCGGGAATGTTGACGAAAATTCCACGCTAATCTTTTTTTTTTCAATTAATATATAGAGTGAGTTAGTATACTCTGATCGCGCGACTATTATTTTTGATATTTTTCTTTTTTTCTTATAGGCATATTATAGTCATAATACATTTGCATGATCCGAGTGGAGTAAAACGGTACGTAAATCCTAGTCAACTCAGATCGTGAATTTGGTTGCGACAAAAAACCTTATCAGTAGGTGAAACTGATATCGCAATCATGTACACATGATGTATTATGCACTTAAAGGTTATCACTAATCACAATTTCCCCTACCAATGGATCGCTCCCAGAGTATACTAAACTCCCGAAGGTCTACATCATTTTTAACTGATGATTCTATTAAAAAATCAACTGTTCCATTAACTTAATTCTTCGAAATTGTTATTTTTCGTTTTGTAATAAACATGTTTTTGATTATGCGCGTTAAAACCGAAGTGCAAGTTACTTATAATATTTTAGAAATTACTATGTATACTAAATAAACTTAAAAATCTTCCTTTATTGATTATTACTTGCTGCCGATATAAATAATAAATTTCATGTAATCGTAATTGATTAAAGTGACATTAAGTAAACAAAGCAATTAAGAAAGAACGGAGGCGCGTAAGCGGAAAATAAGGGTGCCTTCAAATTAGACGTTTGTAGAAGCGCTGCAGTGGCGCGACAGTTGCGCAGCAACCGCGCGTCTGTACCATTCAGTCAATTTTAGTTCACTAATTGCGACTGCAAAAGCGGTGCGCGCGTGTCACGATAGTGGCGCTGTAACTGCGCTTCTAAATATTGTATGAAAATTAGTACAGACGCTCCTGCAGCGCCACCATAGCGCTTCTATAAGCGTCTGATTTAAAGGCGCCCTTAATGTGTAATATTACGCTTTCCACATACAGGCACATAAAGCTTGACAATCTATCTTAAGGCTTAATTTACTCTCGTTACGCGAGAAAGCGCGCGTATTCGCGACAATGCACGAGTGTTCCCGCGGCTGCGCCTTGAGATTATAATCCGACCGAAGATATAGTAGGTATACTACTATATATTACATATATACAAATAAGCGCGTTGGCTATATAAAAAATGCACCAATTCATTGTGCACTAACAAATATTGTTACAATTTTTTTAATTGAGCCCATTGTCCCCATTTGAGGACGGCATTTTTTTCATACAATATAAAATAAAACCTTTTTTTTCTTCAGAATTTTCACATAAGTAGGCTATTATTCTAAAGGTTCATTAAAACAATTTTTTTTAAATGTTAATTTATACTTGGGCGCTAATGGGTTAAAAATTCAATTTATGAATTCCTGTATAATACCCACCCTGATATGCATTGGGATCATTGGTATGTGTACCTCGAAAACACGGTCGTAGTTATGATTAAAAAATCCAAGGCCTTACGCAACATTAGTATATACAAATGTTAGGTGTAATCGCAGTTTTCCTGTTGCCAATAGGAAGTGCGTCAACAACTCGCTTCTGTGAATTGTTGACTCAGAACATATAATGTAATATGAGGGCAATTCTCGACTTGCCTATAATCACCACTCATAAGTCAAGTTATTAAGAAAACGAAGTGAAGGTTTGAAAGAAGTTTGGTTAAATTACAGGCACATGGGATTTGCCAACTTATGTTTCAGTGTGACGGGCGCAGTGGCAGTGCCCCTCCGATTTTTGCATTTTAAAGCTCTGAGTGTCACTGCAACTGTTATAAACAGGCGTGTCGCTTACCACCAGGCCCACGACTTGTTCGTCCCGACACTTGGTATTATAAAAAAAAAGAAACAATAAATAACTTTTAACTTAATTTTTTCATTATTATTCAAAATACGAAGGAGATTAACAGTATGTAGCGTATAGTATAAGATACGTTGGATGAGTACGCAGACTTCATAAGTACAAACACTTTTCAAGAATGATAATGGTAAAAATACACCGTCACAATTCGAAAAACTAAATATTGTTGTTATTTATTACCATTAATGATCAAATGTCATATATTTTTAACCAGAACTTCAACAGGAAACTTCTCCTTACTGATATGAGTCGCAACAAATATGCTGATAGGACTTATCGTTTACATAAAACACATTATAATTAGTCACAGAGGACTGAAATATATATTTGTAATATCACTAATTTTTCTTTTTAACTATAGATGACAAGTTAAAAGAGAATGTGCACGTCCGACTATCTGTAATATATAAGTTCTACAATTCATCTTTAAATATAATGAGAATGTATGATAGTTAAAATAATTAGAAAATAAAGTATGACGTGGTATATGCCGTGATTTCAGTACGCAAGGAATAAATAGTCTCCAGTTGCTTCCATCTCTTTATATCCAAGCTAACAACAAAATGAAAGCATACGTCTAGACGGATTTCATGTTCAATATTCTATGGTAAGGTGTGCATTAATACAGTTCCCAAATCGTCGCCAACGATGGTGCAGTCTGCGTTATTTCGAGCTCTGTCGGCGTTCTATTTAGGGCCAGACGTCGTGTGGCGCTGCCACATAGCGAAACTCACACGCACTTCACCTTTGTACCAAAAAAAGCCTTTGATCTGATAAAATGACGACGTCTTCAAGTGGAGCGTTTTAATGCTGCTTTATGAACTACCACTTTGGGTGAACTACAAAGGATCCAATTAGGAGGTTCGTAACTTAATTGGGGCGGTACTTTTGTTTTCTTTACATTTATGTACTTAATGTCAACGTTGGACTCACAATTCAGACTTTGGAACGTCTTATCGTATGTGACATAGAGTTCAATTTAAATGTCATGATATGCCGACATATTTGACGCAACAAGCCATTATATTTATTGATAAATGGCGAGTTTCAGAAATGTTTGCGAATATTTAATGTGTCTTTAACTTAGAGTATGTGATTTCCTTTATCAAAGCAAAAACAGCTTGAGACAGCATATTTGTGCAATTGAGTGATATACGTGCAACTTTGTCGTTATTCTGATTGGCTAAATAATAATAAATAAAAAGATCCGAAGAGAATAAAATAAAACAAGCAATATTAAAAACCTTACAGTAAGGTTTTAACTTCTTTATAGTATATCATAATACATTAAATAAATTGAATTAATCGCTACATAAGCATACTACATTAACATTAATAGGGTAGATTTTAATTCAATGTCACAGCAAATATTTTGCCCGCACTAAAAACGAGGCAAGCAAGGACGAAAAGCGCAGAAATGCCTAAATAATGGTAACGCTTATATCTATTAGCGCCCTCTGGCGACATATCAGAAAATCATTGCATTACAAATTGTGTAGTGTATTTTTTTATTTCCTTACCTACTTATTTTGATACACTGCTGTTGTAGCTTGTGTCTAAAGCTAATTTTGTATAGATCGCAAAACATGCATGTACCTATACATTATACGTATACAATGTATACTTGCCTATTTTTGCCTCATTTTAGTGCAGTCAAAATATTTGCTATAAGCGTCATACTATAAATACGCGTTAATATTAGGCTTATGGTGCTTACACACGACGATTGGCAGTGTCGGTCGAATAAGGCCGAATATCCTAAAGTTAACATACAATTACTTCAGATCTTAAAAAACGTCTGGTATATACGTGTAGGCACCACTGCATTGCTATTTGGTTTCCACTTATTTTATCAGATCATTATAAGCTACAACAGATTAATAAGAATGCAATACATAATCGCGAAGTTTTGGATTCTTGCATAGTACTAATAATTACGTAGTACTAGTTAAGTAGTACTTGCACAAAGTTCAAATCTGGAAATACCTTTGGTGATTTATTATTCTTCACGACGAATTAAAAATTAACATGTTACGATTTCGCTAAACTATCCTTTTATTTAAGACTACTTGAATACATATCAGACTATATGAAATTTTCAATCCAACCTGCGAAGAATGTAAACAACTATTAAATAATGTTTTCTTCATTAAAATGTAATAATGTGGTTTTCTATAAAATATGGCAAAAAATTATGAATTTTTGATCACTTATGATGATACTAGGTAATGATGTCACAATGTCGTAAGAACAAGGTAGCTATAACGAAAATTTAAGTGTTTTGGGATGTGCTAATGATACGTAGAAATAGATGCACCCGAATCTGAAAACACTTAGACAAAAGGCTTGTTCCATTAGTGGCACTAAAATAAATGGAAAATTAAATCAGGCTATAAGTTGGTTTTTGCAAACGGCTCTCAAAATCTAGAAATTCTGAATTAAAACAATTTTTTTGAATCCGTAAGTTCCAGAAAATCGTTAAGGATCGGGATAGCGATCGGAACGGATTATTATGTAATTTTGTGACTATTGTGCTAGTGGCCAATGCCATAAAAATATATTGACAGATAAGATTCAATGTCATTAACGTTACAATCTAAATAACCAATTGCAATCAAGTTTTTTAATATTTTGACATTTAAGTGTTGCTGCTTTTTGGATTTTTTTTTTTGTATTGCAGTGTTGCTGATAATTATTTAAACATGTGTACCGCACTTTTATTTTAAATCAATTTAAAAAATGCAGGTCTCAATAACTTTTTTATTATTCTGCTAAGCTCTTTATTTAAATCGTATATCTAGCAAACAAGTTGAGGCTGGTTAAATTTTTTAGGTAATAAAGTACTAGAGCTTCATATTAATTCGAACTAAGTCTTTTAAATTTGTAGAAAACAACATCATTATAATGGGGGAAAACGTATTAAATACTTTATATTGACCAGAATTGATGTGTACTCGTCCACTTTTTAAAGTTGTATGAATGAGAGAGATAAGTAATTTCTGATACATTTAACAATGATACAAAAAAGTGTCTATTGACGATAGTAATATAAATTTAGTAAATAAACATCCCACTGCAGTGCACAAGAAAGAAATTAAAATCTCAAGTGCTTCAATTAACTGGTCATGCTATAATATAACACTTGGCAGTAAGTAACATTGACTACAGTTTTCTGACATTATTCTGTGCCATCTTCTGTTTTATCACGTAGGTGATAGATTTATTTACTTTTGCGGCCTCAAATAATTTACTTCATTTTTTAACCAATCATAGTCTACAACTGTAGTGTTGCAATAAGTACCCACAAAAAAATACATATCACTTCGTTATATTTTCAAGAGTCAAGTCTACTTACTCCTAATAACCGGTATAATTTGAGGTCTGCTTCTAAATCGTGGATTGTGACATGTATGTGACCTAATTCATCGCTGATTTTGCGACAAACATTATAAACAATATGACCGAAGCGGCTTCTTTGTCGATACTGTTACAAAATCGTTACTTTCAACGTTATATAGATCAAAATTCATATTTTAAATTGACACGTGACAAGTTAACATTATCGATTGAAAGTCGTTCGATATTTTTATTATTTAGTGCCATGAAATTCAGGTACATCTATAGCAGATTGCATATTCGAAAGAGTTTTAGCTTCCTTCACAAAACGTAGTTTACGTTATCCGCAGTTTGGTTGACCTATATTAGTTTTATTGTAACCAATTGATATTGTGATTGTATGCAACTATGTAATGCTAATGATACTTATTTAAATATTGCTATGGGGAAAGTAGAGCTACGGGCTAAACACCACTAGTCAGCACGAATCCGCATCATACTAAATGTGTCTTTTATATTGAGTTTTATCAGAATGCTTCAGCAGCAAGCGCGCTCAGAATACTTCACAAAACACCTAAACCACGGTCCAACCCTAAATGTTAATAAAGTTATGAAATACAGTTATACCTAGTAGGTACAGAACAAGAATTGTTAAAGTACGACGGACTACATGTCAAGGTACACTCGGCCACTGGTTAAGCTACACAAAATGCTTAAATTATTTAAACTGCAATTTTGAACGATTCGTTTTCTAAAAATTACCACAGCCTGCTACTAACTATTTAACATAGTATTCTTATTTTGGATTCCCCCTTTCATAATTTTTTTTTCACTTGTAAATTACGTTGACTCGACAAGTGCGACAAAAAAAAGTTATATCCATTACGTCAAAGCTTAACAAAAGTAATGGATAGTGTATAAATGTTTTTATACACTACCCTATTCAAATTTCGTGATTAAATGACAAACAATGCTCATATATAAAGAAATGTAAAGAAATTTACACTTGCGACGTAGTTTAACAGGAACTCTCAAAATTAGCACTCCTTTTGCGTAGTTATGTAGCAACGCGCTAACGTTATTCCTATTCAATGTGGTCGCTAAACTGATTGTTCGAAAAACGTTATGCGGGTAGTACCGATTTGTTGCATAATGTCACGTCGTCCGATGACTTCATATTCTATAGAACTAATGGTAACTACCCTCTAATGCTTGTAATCGGGTACCACCTCATTTTGTTTGTCATTAAACACTTGTTTCTGTCACCATTATCACGCATCGACGACGAAAACTTTCCTACAATTCATATCAAAGACAATATTCACACAATTATTCCTTTTTTTTATTAAATTTTGAAATAAGTATTACAACACACAAACTTCAATTTGGTCTTCTAACCTTAAGTATAACACAAGCTCACTTATTAATTTTATTGAATCAAATTCACTGGATAAAATTTTATAATTAAAATTTTCAAATGTTGAATTCATTTTTAGATTAAGTTAAATAATTTTTAAATCACTTAATGGAAGATCAATTTTACAATTTCGTTAATGTAAAGCCTGGAAATGACTTTTATTTTTTTTATTTGTAATTTTATCTCATCCATACTTCACTTAATTTGGTATTACAATTTATATACATTACTATTAGATAGTACTGTCGTATGTAATAGACAAAATCAAACGTAACTCGTGCAGCGGTTAGCGCTGCATAGCGTGGATAGTTCACTCAATGACAGGAGTGCAAGCGACTCATTTGTCTACCAAAAATACAATACCCACAGAACAGGTTGGTTAGTTTTTTTTTAAATGGAATAGTATGGCGACATTCGAAACCATAGAAGATACAAGGAAACTGTCTTAGGAACCATTACGTCTTTTTTTTATGAAAACTATTTTGGCATAGTTAATTTTATGGTCAAGCTTGAGTTGTCCATAAAAATGAACAAAATTGATCAAAATTTTTTTAGCGCTGATCGACTCAGCTTCATGAAGGGATCATTTCATTTTATGGGACGAAAAAATCGAGATAGCAGAAGTCAATCAAATTTTATAAAATATTTTTTTATGCAAAATGGATAAAATTGAATTTTTTTAGTGCTAATAGACTTAGTTTCTTATAAGGATGAGTTCATTGTATCGGAAAAAAAAATTGGGACAGCAGAAGTTGGTGAAATTGAATAATTAAAAAAAATTATACATACTACTTGGTCACGTATTGAAAATAACAAAATACTATTTGTAATTAAAACACGATTCATCTTCTAACCAATAGTAGTATAACACAACCTTATATCTGCTTGGCTTTAGTAGAAATGGGTCTTACTACACCACTAAATAGCACTTACGCTGCACAATACCTCACGGTGTAAGTAAACTAATACACACCTTCAGTGAGTAGCAGTATGGGAACAATGTTTCTGCTTCATCTGTCTCTCCGCCGTAAGAAATATAAATCAGCTGTCTGTCGTCAACTCTGCTAGCGAATTTCTTGGCATTTGGATGTCTTATCGTATTACACTTGGCTTGTTCGGAGAAATGTCAGTTTCTATGTTCCTATATAAATACATCGTATATGGGATCACGCTATTCCCCTGGACGCGTGGGTTTTAATTATGACTTTTTTATTTCTCTATAATATACAGTTTATTGGAAAAGTAACATTTTTTTGGACCTAAATCGCTTATACAATATACGTTTATTCCATCAAGCTTATGAACGTTTCAGGCTCTTCACAAAGCCCATGGTCACAAGTGACCAATAGTGTAGAAGGTTAAGAAACTTTTCAGAATATTTGAATGTTCCCAAAACCCAATTGCCCAGAGTAGCGGACTATGATTTAAACCCTTTTTTAAAGTAGCCCAGAAGCGGGATGTATGTGAGTGCATGGAGGATACTAACACACAAGATGACCAAGTACCACCAAAAATAGTTCGCAGCAAAGAGACACAGTTACGCAGAAACATTGTTCTCCCATTCGCGCTATCTAAAGCGAAGACTACCTTGTACGATTACACTATAGTAATTGTACGGTATAATCTCATGAAAATAGAAAATAAAGTATGCTAACATTTCTTTACATTCCATGAAATATTTTTATACTTACATCCTGGCGCTATTCAGTCGAACTGGTTTTTATTTCTACTCACGCCGTTTTTCCTAACTCGCTTAAGTTTTTCTATTCAAGTCACCCGTTAACTTCATTAAATCAACGCAATCAATATTTTATCACGCAGACACATTGCGAAAGTGTGACATACAATATAACACATTTTACAAACGCACACATCAGGAAGGTCTAGGCATTAGGCGATTAGTTTTCGTCAATCTATATTTAGAGAACTAATGAAATGTATGCTTTACACTACTTCATACAGGTAGATTTTGAAATAATTCTATTTTAAACAAAAGTATATAGTAATTACTACTTGACCGAGATAATTGTGGACTTATTGAAAAATAGCACTGTGAGGTTTGATATGGTCAGCATTAAAACATCGCATATGAAACCAAGTATTGTCGTAACTCAAAAATGGTGGCATTGAGAAAACTCGATTTGAAAGTTCAAAAATCACTAAACGGAACCAATAACTTTATAATCTCCTGTATAAGAGGATGGCTAAATATTATTGTATAAATAAAAATAATCCCATTATTCGCAATAAAATTCATTCAGTATTTTGTCTTTTAAATTTCAAATCCCAATACCACCATTTTTGAGTTGGTGTTATGTGCGACATGTCAGATTAACTTTGAAATCAAGTTGAAATTACATCAGTAACATATCGAAGGACGTTTTAGTCCTACGGTTGCCGTAACGACGGTACTGTGCGAACGAGGGAGTGACATTAGACGAAGAGGAAGGTGACCCGAAGTCCACAGATATATCGGTCGGGTTTTATATAAAATTTAGTCACTTAATAATAGTACGAGAATGTTACAACACTGGATTATTTTAAAATTACTTAATTAACTAACGTAATTCAAGGAACTGATAAATCTAATTTTAAATAGAAACAATATATTTATCAGATTTCGTGATAAGAGTGAGGAACATCAGACGTCAACAATTTGTTAAATTACTTCTTTGATAAAAACTGACAGTCATAATGCCTACTTAAAAAAATACATAATAATTTACTGCGTAATAAATACCACATACAATACATACCGACGACATACAGACATTCAAGACGAGAAACTAGTAACGCACAAAATGTATTGAGGACCATTCTATTATGATGCCCTCTATATCGATGTGCTGTAGTCCTAGAAAGAAAACATTGATTTAGAAATATTTACATTTAGAAGAAAATTGTGAAATTAAAAGAAAAAAATAATTCCCTGCTAATTACTTAATTATAACTTATTTGTTATTTTAAATGAAGTTTACCAATCATTAAAATTATGAATCTTTTTAGTTTGCACAGCTGCTTTTTACATCTTAAAAAATTCTGCCGATCGGAAATTTAAGTAAACCAGGGCGCACGCAATCGTAATATACAAGTTTCGCAAAACACGACGATGCGGTTACTTTATGCCGGATGACATAATCAGCGTGTGCCTTGAGGTTTTCCTTTGGAAAAAGGTCATCTTGGTTCAAGTATATGAACTGTACAGGAGCACTGCATCTTAAATGAGCGGAGATTTTTTGGGCATACATAAATTATTAGGTAACTTGAATGTAGAGTCAAAACACCTAGACAGTGTAAATTGTATAATTGGATGATGTTCAAATATAATTGGCCCTGTCGATAAGCAACATAAAAACAGCACAGCATGTTTTTTTCACATTTGGCCGGTTGCATTCCCAGATGAAGCAAGCAATTTTTAAGTGTTTAAATGCAACATTACTTATGTCTAAAAATAGAATGTCTTCATGAAGCAAAATATCCTGTATACATTATTTAAACTACTTTCTAAACTACTAAAGGTGACTGTTTTTTTACCACTAGCTGTTAATTGGCCTATGGTACAAAAGAACAGTTTCTCTTGATCTGATAAAATTTCCGCAGCGCTGAACTGAAAATGTACTACAGGAAAGTAACATAGATGTTGGGTAAAGTAGTCCACAGACCTGGATTTGAGCAGCGCTAGGCGGTCACGCCAAATAGGCCCGGACGAGAGCGCGTACACTCGCGCGACAGAGCGGACAGGCGGCCAGCGCCGCACCGCAACCGCCACACGACACGAGGTGCCCGCACGGCAGGAACACCACCGACACCTAACGCAGAACGGTTATCATTACCTACATGTTCAAAAAGGTATAAACATGATTTTTTTTATTATGAAATTACTCCACTCTAGTATGTTATACGGTCAGGTGGGGTAGGAGGAACACCGGGGGAAGAGGGACTTGAAGTCTTAAGATTATTAACACTACACACCTGGATTAACTGTATGGAGGTGATTTGATGATTTGGTGAAGTGTTATTTAGTGTTATTCGGTGAATATTTATTACAACCTTTCCTTTCCGTTCCAGCAATGGTCAGCGACAAGTAATGAAAAAAGCAAATGAAACAGGAGAGAGAAATATTAATATATAAAAATTTATGAACAACGAAACAGTAATACCAAATATAATCTCGTTATAGAGTACTAAAAAAACCGACCTCAAAAGTATGTGGAATTACATTTATTTGCTAAGTTTTATTGAAATATCCTTAAATTCGCCACTATACAAGACTTGCACTGGAGATAATATAAATCGGTTCTCACTACTCAAAGAATATTGAGAGAAAAACGCCTTGAATTGGAGAAATAGCAAAATCAACCATTAAAATAATTGCTCCTTAAGAAAATTTAGGCGCAATTTACAAAAATGAATCTTCATGCGTGAACAGCCACTCTTAGAGGTGGATGATTTCCTTCAAAATTAAATGGGACCACTATGGAAGTACCCCCTTTCCAACAAAAAAAGAATCATGAAAATCAGTTCACAAATACCGGAGTTATCGCGTAACATACATACAAAAAAAAAACAGTCTAATTGAGAACCTCCTCCTTTTTTGAAGTCGTTTAATAAAGAAGCATGACGAAGACTCGCTATGTCTAATGAAAATGAACCAGCTCACCACTGGTTCTGGAAACGGTTTTTTTCATAATACCAAATGACGGAACGAACAAGTCGTGCACCTGGGGGTAAGCTACACCAGTGTTTAGCGGTTGCAGTGCACTCAAATTTAAATGGCCAACATCTGAGCCTTCCAATTTACATTTGCATATTATTCATAAATAGCCATAAACGGATTAAAACGTTTACTAAGAATATAAACAACTTATTCTAAGAATTCATTCGGTAGAACAGCTCATACACAAAAAACACTTTATGCGTATATCGTTATCATGACTCACCTTGTCTTATGTTGTAAGCATAAAAATGAATCATGCGATAAACAAAATATAAAATATATTGTTCTAGTAATTATTACCTACACATCAACATACAGTAACAAAAAGATAACAACGATGCTGTGTTGATAGAGAGCAATCAATATGGAAAATTTTTGTATGGGGAAACTCTTTTGGCAAAATATAAACCTATAAAGACGGAAAGTTTACTTTTGATGCCTAAATTCATTGCGCTATATTCATTGACTTACAATTATATGGACGTCGGGTCCGCGCTAAAAAGTGTCCGAACTTATAAGGGCGTTAAAATCGTATACAGAGCGTCATTCACGCTTTAGTCTTCGTTTGTTCGACTGACAGCGAAGCAAGCAAAATTAGACAGTACTGCGATGACTTTACAATTTAAATTCAACGTTTTAGCTTTTTCATATTCCTTTACATGTCATTACGTTTAAATAGGTTGACTTAGGACATTTTTTTCGTGGTTTTTGTATTAGACCCGTCGTCCATTTATTTGTAAGTCAATGGCTATATTAGATAGATATTGTCTTTAATCCTAAATTTGAGCCTAGTAAATAAGTTGTTTAAATTCCGGAATGTGGTTAGAATTATTATTTAAATTGTTTACCGTAAGGCTAAATAACACACTGTTAACTCATTGCGATTCGATTTTTATTAAGATCGATTTAAGTGTACAAGATCTAGCGATTTTTTGTATCGATTCATTGCAATGCGATTTTTAAGAAAATCAATTCAACATTACGGCGAATCGAATCGTTTAGTTCGTATTCATAATTTAAACAAAACAGTCACCCTCAACTATATCGTAAGGTTAAGGTTGTTTGGCAACATCTAAGTACCATTGTCGCAACTTCTGTGCCATCTGAACGTCTTTTCTCACTGGTTTAATATATGCTAAATGAAACTAGTAATCGACTGAAGCCGAAAAGGCAGTCAATTTTTTTTTATCAACATTAATTTTGTAACGATTTTTATGAGATCAATTCAACAGCATATGATCCGATCTGTAGATCGATTCAGAGGCATATAATAATCCATTACGATAAAAAAAATCGACTCAAAGCAAAAAATCGTGCATTCCTTACACACAGTGGTTTAATCCATGCTGAGTTGATACAACATTTGTAATGTTCTGATACACGCATACTGCCAGTAAAGAATTCGCGTTGCGGTCGTAGTTTTACACCCAAAATTTAACGTGGGGTGCACAAGCCTCTTCGCACGATATACTCGTACCATTACTTTCCTGCACATTTTGCTCAACCTGAGCAACAATCAGCGAGTACCTTACGCTGATTGGCAACTCATTTCACCGCGACGCCAAGCATTAAAGTGCATGTATTTCTCTTCGAGTTTAAAAAGTTTAACGAAGTTTAAGGAGACTGGTATCATTACTGTGGTATCACAGTACATGTATTCAAAAATATACATAATTTCGTTAAGAAAGAAGATATCCATAATACTAACCTTAGAACGAAGTCCAAACTCATGGTACCACGACTTCGTTTAACTAAGGTAAACGATTCTTTTATGGGGAACTTTATACGTTTTTACAATAAGATTCCGGAGCATACCGAAAGTTCCTAGAACTGGCAACTTAATAATAAAAGAAAGTAAAAGAAAACAAACACTAAATTTGAAAAAGGAACTCTCTGGGAGTAGGTTACTTTTTACTTTATGAGACTGTCACTTGTTTTTTCATTGTGGCGTCCTTTTAAAAACTGTGAGTTGAGTTACAATGAATTTCAGTCGTGAAAATTTTCGGTCCATGATTTTCTACAATTTTCGATGCGGCTTAAGTCAACAAAAGAGTTGTCAGAGACTTCAATTGATATTTGGTGATGAAGCCCCACGTCGCAGTTCTGTCTATTCGTGGTTCAGTGAATTTAGAAGTTCCTACGAATGACTGGACCCACTACTTTTTACAATGGTTCCAACGAATGCAAAAGTGAATGAATAGTAAAAGTACTTTGAAAAACAATAAATATATTACAAACATAATTATCTGGTCTTTCTGATCAGAATCCAGAAACTTTCAGAATGGCCTAAAAAAATAAGAATGCCTAAAATTTCCTCTTACCTCACTATCCATACAGACTTTACAAAGCCTTGCTTCCTTCAATTGTCTATTCTCTTCTTCTAGAGTCAAAGTTTTATTAAATGGTGTGAATTTCTTTTCAGGCCTCTCAGCTTTGCTTGTCTGTGGTTCCGATTCATTGATCTGTGTCAACGACGGTTCGGAATGAGCACTTTGGCTTGATAGCGGTTCTAATGGTACAGGCGATCTTGGTGGGCTAAGGGATGGCGAACTTCGATTCTCCGAGCTTTCGTCTTGTGTTGATGGGATTATACTGAAAATTCATTGCAAATAAACAGGCTGAAGACAATAAACAGTGGATAAAATATTGGGTGTGCGGAGAAATAAGATAAAGCATTGTTTCTGCGACTTTTCAAAAATATTTATACATTATACTTACTAAACTTGTCATATTTGTGTAATTTTCATGTTAGTTTTCTCTACCTAATTCCGATGGCAATTTCTATTATTTAAGTATTGTAGAAAAGTATCACAAAGTTACGTTTTTTTCGAATAATAATAACACACACACTCAACCCCTGTGCCGACTGCCACGCAGAGGTCCCAGGTTCGATTCCCGGGCCGGGAGAAATGTTTGTATGGCTTACATTTATTTCTCTCGTGAGTTTGGGTGTAATTTGTGGTTTTCTGAAAATTACTCATTAAACCTAAGAGCTGTTTCGACTGTATTGCACAGATATTCTAAAAATGCTTGTACGAAATATCAACGGTAAAAAACATTATTTAATATAAAGTGATTATGAAATTAATATTTTCATTTCTAATACAGGATATAAATAAGTACATAATAAAATAAGTATTTATGTACGGATTTAACCTTTATCGATTTTTATTTCAAAAGCCAGAAGACTTATTTAGTTTAGTAACTGCCTCCGTGCCCGAACGGTTACCACGCAGAACTGTCACGCAGAGGTCCCGCGTTCGAATCTTGGGCCGTGAAAAATATTTGTATAGCCTCCATTTATTTCTCTCTCGTGAGTTTGGTGTAATTTGTGGTTATCTTTGTGTGTGTCCATGGCATCGGCGATACAGGGTTTCGCTAGTGCGGGGCTATGAGTCTGTATGCGTTATAATAATAATTATGATTATATTATTACATATTATAACTTACAATGATTGATTTGATTATATTATTACAAATTATTATAGTTGTTTTAGTAAATTAAAGAAAAAGCTCGTATCGTACAAAAAAATGATAATTTGGCTAATACTGTACCCAGATCTCGGCGCAAAGTCCCGCAAAGTCTCAGCTAAGATATCTCTGGCTAACCGCTGGTTGCGCGGAGATACGCTCCAAGCTTCTTCATTGAGTTGCTCATCAAGAACTGCGTCTATTAACGCCTCGGAAGTGTTAAATGGGAGACCTGGAAAATGTCAACAATAGGGAGCCACAGGGAACTCCATACTAGAGATCACAACTCTGAAAAAGTAAAAATTCCGTCTTATATCTAGATGGCGTCTTATATCAATTTCTCTATGAAATATAAGAAGTAAGTTTTTTCCTTGTAATATTATTCACGAGTAGCAGTAGAGCTCCTTGTGAAAGAGTTCGTCCAGGGAAGTACTGCCACCTTACCTAATTTTGCCGCCAAGCAGTAATGTTAGCATTACCATGTTCCTGTTTTGAAGGGAGCTGTTGAAATTACAGGCACATGGGACTTGTCAACTTATGTCTCAGGGTGACGGACGCAGTGGCAGTGCCCCTCAGATCATTGCGATTTAAAGCTCTGAGTGGCACTGCAACTGTAACAACAAAAAAAATCAAATATCGATCGTGACTTAAAATTATTTTCAGAACTTTGACAAGTATGCGTGTCAATAGATGGTGTCATAGTGTGTTACAAACTAATTTATAAAATAAGGGTTCATAATATACTAAAAAAATAAAAGAATAGCCGGCACTATCCATAAATATCTGTGCAATAAGCTCCATCTAGTTGATTTATTTCTTGTCACTAGAATTTAGAGTAGTTTTGATAACTTGCAGCTTGTTGTAAAACAAATTAGTCACAAAAATAGCTATTTGGTACTCGTCGCGACATCTGGTGTACCAATAGATACTAAATACCCAACTACGCGTCTTGTATCGCGATTAACAGTGTTGTTGAATAATTATTGTCCATGATAATATAAAGCGTGCTGACGAAATCCCGTCTCAAGTGGGGGTCCAGCAATGGCGACTAGAGCAAATATTACTCTTCATAATCCCTCATCCCAAATTACATTAAAAACTTGATAAGACTCACACAAATCCGCAAGCAATTAAAAGTATTCCTTATTAATAAATAAATGTTATTAAGGTTGAAACGATTTTTTAAGATGTAAATGATGACAAATAATAATAACAAAATGCTTCGACATCTCTCATTATTTAAAATGAATGTATTGTATAATGTATGTTTTCTATTACTAATTAAGAATATTTGTATAATGCTATGATATTATTGTAATGTAATAATTTAATATAATTAAATAGTGTGATTTATGAACTTAGCCCTCCGACATGTATGTCACTGATTTGTTCCATCTTAAATTTGTAATGTGATATGCAATAAACAACTGAAATTGAAATAGTATAAGTTTAACCATAACGCCATAGTTAATGACACACGTACCCGTAGTTCGCAGTCGCCTCATGATCGCCCGTCGAACTCTTGCAGCGTCCAAACCTGCGCCCAGCGCCGCCATCACAGTTTCGCTTTCCATACATTCGTCTATCTACAAATACATATTAGAGACATTGTATGAAAATATACCAAAGAGAAAAATGGGCTACGATCATCTAGTATATAACCAGACATAGAGACGAAATAAGAGCCATCTATCCCTGGCAACACTGAAATCACAAATTAGAAAGCTGAAATAGTACAGCGCCAACAACTGACTTGTGTGCACGTCTCCGTATATTCCAAAAATATTCTGTATTTATTGTAATAAAGATAATATCTCTAACAATGGGAGGCTGTTCCATTCGGTGGTGAGGACAAAATAGCAATACATCTAATTACAAAACAAACGGAATCACATTTCATAGGTAATTAAATATTAACTTTTTCAATTGTCGTCCATTATAGACAAGCTCAAATTGAACTAGTCGATTTGAAGTGAAACAATTATCGACATCCGTCAATTATTTCGAACTCGGGCTGGCCAATCGGGGCGCAGTTGTCACCGTAATGATTTAGTAAAATAATTTTCAAATAAATTAAATGACATTTCGTCTATATTTCTGGTTATATACTCGATAGCTGCGATGCTCCGAAGTCGGTCTCAGAACATTGAAATTTATACCTTATTTTAAATTCTATAGTATAAAATATACATTGATAAATTTAATAGCCTCTGCCTTCCCGACCGCCGGTATGCACTGGCCCTTACAGTTTCAAACGACTTATTTTTCTTACGAAAGATTACCTTTATATACATTTTAGTAAAAATGGTACGTACAATCGTACCATCAATGGTATGGCTGATGATACAAGGGGTTAAGTTCACCTGTTCTATATTTAAGTGACCTGTCACTGGATTTCATAATGACGCGTATTACATGGGCTATGGAATGATACTTTAAAATTTTAATATACTAGATTCTCCCGGTTTTTGAAAGATGAGGTAGTTCCATTGACCTTTTGTTGGTAGGTCAATGGTTATTTCTTTTGATTTTACGTTTTTTAACTAATTTACACCTTTAATATTTATTATGTTTTGTGTACATAAGTCCTGCAATATTTCCGTGATCAGACCTTCATTTCTTTTATAATTAAATTTTTTGGTAAACATAATTCGATATTACGAGACAATGTATTTTCCTAGTATCATTTTATTTACCCTCTGAAAACCTACAAGTGTTTTTATAAAATAAAACTCCGAAACGAACCATAAAACGTGGTAGCCTAATAGTTTAACCTACTGCCTCTCGAGCAGAGGCTCACCTCACGAGTGTTTCGGAATTAATGTGTGTAATTTAATTTGCAGTTTACCATGAGCGTTTCGGTGAAGGACGATGAAAAAAGTTCACAACTCTCTCAGAAAACGTGAGAAGTCCCCATTGGGCAAGCGTGGCGGACTATGGCCTAAACCCTCGACTGAGAGGAGACCCGTGCCCAGCAGTGGGAAGTATAAATGGATTGATGTTGTTGTTGTGTTTTTATAAAGAAAAGTCTCTGTACCTGACTCTCACTGACAGGAAAATTCACGCCAGCGAGCCGTCGTCTGTTAAGGCCGCTTTCTGCTGACAACTAGAGATGAAACATAAGACGCAAATTAACACATAATGGTGATTTAAATATAGCAGTATACACAAGCATGGGACAGTGTCATTTTTTTATAATATCAAGTGATGGGAAGAACAAGTGCGCCTGGTGGTAAGCTACACGGTTGTACATAACAGTTGCAGTGCACTCAGAGCTTTCAATCGGAAAGATCTGAAGGGCGCTCGCTGCGCTCGTCACCCTGAGACATAAGTTGACAAATAAAGTTAATGTCCGATATATGCGGTACCCGCATCTTCAGTTATTGACTCTCCCTCGTTTAACTTTGGACAGGGACAGCTTTCGTTTCGCAGCGAGTAAGTGCTGGAATGACCTTCCACCTCCAGTAAAAAACGCAAAAACGTTGTTTACTTTCAAAAAACGTAAGCAATGGATCCTAAATGGATCCTGTACAAAAACCTAGTAACAACTGGTCCCCAATTAAAACTCCTAGCAATACAAATTTTAGGTAAGTGTATAAAAAAAATCACACGGACAGCCATTTAAATTTTAACTTATTGCTAGTTATTGCTTAAGGTAGTTTTACAACTAATTGTAACCGTTTTTAAAAGACAATTTTGTGTCTACCATTTACTATTTACAACAGATATTTGACAATTTGTCACTTAGCCGTGTTTTCGTTAGTGGACGGCAGTATTACTTGGTGTACACTCTGCATATTAGCTTGGTACAGCAGGCGAACAGCTAGCAAGCTACAGGTGAAGGTAGAAAATTTGTAACCTTTTTGTCCATATCACTCAATTGTTTTTTGCTGTTCGTTTTTTAAGTACTGTGTTTATGTTTTGTGAAGAAATAAATACCTTTTTATTATATTTTATTTTTATTTTATTTTAAGTCCCATGCGTCTGTAATTTCACCAGCACCCTTACCCTTCAAAAAACCCGAACGCAGTAATGCTAACATTACTGCTTGGCAGCTGAAATAGGTAAAGTGTCAGTACTTCCCTGGACGAACGCTTTCACAAGGAGCTCTACTGCTATTTAAGTCATCTAACATAAAACATGTTCCTTCCAGTTAAATAACGTTGCAATTCATATAACAATAGGTTATATTTGCTATATTTATTTAATTAAATATCATGTTTTGTAGTAAAACATGATATTCATATTTTTTTTGTGAAAATACTACGTCAATTCCTGAGGTAGTTGCGCAGAGCGGAAGGAGTGACCTATTTGACTTTTCACGATCTACAGTATTTACAGAGTCAGGTCCATTTCAGCACAAAATGTTGCAAATACCTATGTCCAGTATAAAATTTTGTTTCTTTCTATAAATATATGTTTATATCAACGTGTATTAATTTATGTTCTATGTGCTTTTGTGTCATACCTTGTTAAGATTATACATAATTTTATAAAGACTGTGAAGATTATAAGGATTGTGAAGTGATTGTATATGTTTTCTTCTGCTTGTGTTTGTGCTGAATAAACATTTTATCAATCTATTTAACATAACTTATTATTAGAACGAGTTATATACCAGCAGTTTACAAATTACCCCCAAAGTTGTTCAGTATTATGAGTATGGTTATGCTCATGGTTAACACTGCGGGCGCTAAATGAAGAAATCCCGTTTTGATTCCCGATAGCATCAACAGAAAAATATTTTAAACATCGAGGGAACGCTTCAATTCTAAAATGAGTGCCGCGTGCGACACGTGCTGTGCAACTCGAGTGCACCGCGAGACTATGCGAATGAGTGCACTACAGACTGCGCGCGGCGGGCGTGCACACATACAAGCTGTCCGCACATACTGCTACCCTCGGATGAAGTTAACACTACTTGTTTTTTTTATACTATGGTATAGGGATGCATGCACATTACGATTCGATTTTTAGGAAGATCGGTTCAAGTGTATACGATCTAGCGATTTTTAAGTAAATCGATTCAACACTAAGGCCAATCGAATCATAGTATTCATATTTTAAACAAAACAGTCACTTTCTGAACCCCTATTTAATAGTAAGGCTAAAGGCCCATTTAGATGTAGAGAGTTTCTCGTCTCGAAGATACGATTATCGAAAGAATATAAAAAACTTTCCTCGTCTAAACATTCGCTATTATCGTCCTTCCACGTGAGCGATAATCGCCTCGCCTTCAATATTGAACGTCTCCGTATAAACAGAACTTGAAAGCAAAAATCGTATTTCGAGTTTTTGTGCCAGCCGTTTCTACCATGAGTACAGCGCGCGAGGGTGTTTTGATGATCACTGCTTTTCTAAGACAAGAATTAAGGAAACGAAAACGAAAAAAAGGGTTATTTCATAAAATTTAAAAAAAGTATATTTCTATACATTGCAATGAACTTAATGTTATCAGCAGTTCCAAATTTCAATGATTTTTGCGTCATTTTGATTTGTCCATAGTCAATACCGCAGTAATCACTGAACTCGAATGGCAATTCTCGCACTCAAAACGGTTCGAACCGATTTGTACGATAATCGTATTAACTTGAAAAAATGTCATACGAGATCGTGTTTAGACAAGTCGAAAACTCGTAAGCAAGAATCTCCTTACTACATATGTGTGTTACTCGACTGTTTACATACCGTGTAAACAGTCGAGGAGGCGATTAAGTTGCTTGCGAATCTCGTATGACATAAACGTAGGCGAGATTTTAGTTCTTGCCTCAATGTAAACATTATGATACGATAATTTTATGGCGATTATTGCTTACGATAATCGCGTACGATTTTTCGTCAGAAGCGTGCGATAAACTCTCTCCATCTAAATGGGCCTTAATCCTATTTCCTATTTTGGCCTGCAAGAAAAGCAATTTGACAACATCTAAGTACAATGAGCCTACAATATTTGGCTATTGTCGCTACTGGTACGTTCTGATGGCATCCACATGCCATCAGAACGTCTTTTCTCACTGGCTAATATCACTCTAAATGAAAGTCGTAATCGATTTAAGCCACAAAGACTTAAAATGATTTTTTCTTTCAATCGAAATTAATTTAATTTTTATGACATCGATCGTACCGATCTGTGTATCGATTCCGAGGCATATGTTCCATTACGATACAAAAAATCGATTCAAAGCAAAAAATTGAGCATCCCTACATGGTTATGGTGGGCAACTATTAATCTCTATTGGTACATGATCATTATACTGACACATCTAGTTACAGCAGTGGTGGGTGCTCGGCAACTATCGACGAACTGCTGCCCCTTGACGAGCAGCACGAATCCGCAGTGCGGGAACCAACGAGCGTGCTCCGACCACGGCGCGTCACTCGCCTCCCATCTGCCTAGCCCACCGTCGCAGTAGAAGCACCGCACCTACGAGTACCACATACAAATTACAAATATTTTCACCTCACTAGCTCGGAAAGGCTTTCTTTCTCATAAGAAATCTGCGCGCAAAAGCGTTTTTAAAATTCGAACTTGACGATGTGTGCACCTAACTTTTTCTTTCGATGGCAAAATAAAAACAATGATACGTTCAACTACGCGATTTGTTGTACATTATTTATATATTATAAATCCGTTGGTATATTTTATTCTTGTTATTGTTGACATTTTGACAACGATAACTAATTTTATATGTTATAGTTGAACTGTTTTACTTTCGTCTACCAGTTTCCTGGCTATAGGTAAAAATTGTGTGTTTTACTCGGCAGCATAGTTATTATGCGTCTCGTGTCTTGAAACCCTCGCTACGCACAGGATTTTATTTTTAGACCACTCGCTTAGCTTGTGGTTCAATCTTAAGGTCCTTCGCTTGCTCAGGTTTCAATACTCGCGTCAAACAACAACTTTGTACCCTTGCATAACAAATAACCATTTCACCTCACTAGCTCGGAAAGGCTTTCTTTTTCTTTAGAAATCTGCGCGCAAAAGCGTTTTTTCGACGCTAGCGCGAAAAAGGTTTTTGAGATACGAACCTGACGATGGACTATGGTGCACATAACATTTTCTTTCGATGGGAAAAACATAATGACACGTTCAACTACGCGATTTGTCGAACGTTATTTACTGCAGCTTTCTGCTATTCAGCGAGTATCGTGGGAAAACAATGTGAGAAAGTACAAGCTTTCGTAATAGATTTTTTAATTTTGATAATGCAGTAACGACAATGAGTAACGGACATTTTTGATACCAAATGACGGGACGAATATGTCGTACGCGTGGTGGTGTCGCACATTACTGCTTGTCGGCAGAAATAGGTACCTAAGCTGGCATTACTTCCCTGCGCGAACTCTTTCACAAAGAGCTCTGCCGCTGCCTATTGTGTAGACAAGTATGTACAATCCATCTTATCTGAGAGTTATATACTTGCCTAGAAGATGCCAATTCTCCTTGACTTTATAATTGTGCAGGCTGTATCGTGGAAGTACAGAACATGGCAAGATTAATCCAAGTATAAACATATAGAGAAAATTGAAAATGTACCTGATCATCAGTCCCAGTATAAAAGAATCCCGCATCAGCCAAAGTACGTGGCGTCTGCGCGCGATCAGCCGGCCAGCCTTCGAAGGTGGCCAGTCGCGCGGCCAGCGCCACTTGTGCGGGATGCCGCGCGCCGCCGCCCACAACGCCCAGGGATCGCCATGTACCTCCAGCAGCCAACAGCCGCTCGTTGTGCGCTGCTCCAGATCTAACGAAGTAAAGAACAACCAAATTGGCAGTAAGGTCCTGGTTACGCACTAAAAAAATTTTGGAACATATAATACAGACCGGCCGGCACTTTGGTGGACTGTGTTAATAAACAATAATCCCCTACTTGTCAATAAAATATGTAAAGCATCACCGCATAACACCGAAACTTATACTGACATTACTGCTTGGCGGCAGAAATAGGTTACGTATAAACAGTTATTCATCATTTCATTTAAACTGCACCGTTCAATCAGTTAATTGAAAAGGGTAATTTTCAGGTTAGTTTTCTCTGCGCAGTTTCGGTGGCAATTTCATTATTTAAAAGTATTAATTAATATTAGTGTAATAACCAGAAACATTATTTAATATTTCACGACAATTTACTCGAGTACTTAAATAATGAAAATGCCACTAAATTAGGTAGAGAATGTTAACTTGAAAATTACCCACAAAACGCAAGTCACCATTCTAATTTTTTCTCAGTTAAAGCTCTACACGCGTGTAATTATTGAAAAATGTTAACATCCCGAATGACGGTTACACTACACTCGCGTAAATTTAAAATAAAGAGGAAATGTACCTTTCATTTAAGTAATAAAAATCGTGAAAATGTCAAGCTACGGACATTGAAAAGACCATGTAACCACACGTGCCCTTTAATCTTATTATTATACTAACATTAGCAATAGTGTTGTATTTATTTTGTAAGTGAAAAATGCTTAAGTGGTTACATGCGCCCATCTTACCTGGTATTCAGTATTTTACAACCATTTTCTTACTAAGACGGAAAGGAAAAAGGGTAACAATTAAATATTTAAGCTTAATCAATGCCATATCGTCGCCTTACATTCTCAAACTCGTGTCTTAAAGCACAAAGTTACTGAAATGGAAAATAATATATTGTATACACAAATTTTGCAAGCTGATTTCACATCACACTTCCTTCATATTCACACACTGGCTTTTATCTATTCTTCAAGTAATGCATCCAAATTAAACCCCTTGATAAGAAATTTAAAGTAAATAGAAAGTTTTGCCAGCTCCTGAATAATCACTTTTGATAAGATACGAGTTTGAGAAAGTAAGGCATCGATATTTGCCAGCAAAAAACTCATGCCATATTTTGCATATAATACGAGTATATACCTATCTTACTGAGTTTACAGAAAGTGTCTACGTTTATTCGTTCGGAGACAGCAGGCATTTTTTTAATTTAATTTCTTTGAACATTATTTATAGTCGGTTTAGAATTTTTGTCAAGGCACTTTCATCTAAAGACGGCAGGCTTTCATCTACTGATTTTGAAATCACCTTTGGATGTAATTCTCGAGCTAGTCACACATATATGTTAATGCATAGTTTTTTGGCTACTTATACGCCTCACCAGTACCCTCTACACAGACGAGTATGGCGTTAAAGCAAAAGTTTAAATTTACTTTTGAAATAAAAATAAAATTGACTTCAGGCAAGAATATTCTTGCTACTCTGACAAATTATTTGAACTCGAATGTATAATTATTAATACAAAGATCGAATGTATAAAATAAGAGTTCAATTATAACATTGTCATTGCCAATAGGAATTGACATAGTCTTGCCCTTGACGCCCATACATACGAATACTGATTGAATAGACAAATATTAAGTGACCGATGCCAAATCAAGTGACGAGGACAAGGCCCTTACATAATAGAACAATTTTATACTCAGCATTCTAAATTCAGCTTTATCGTCACCTGTATCCATAGAGAACAGCCAGATTGAGCGGTCAAAATGCGGACACGGAAATAATTGCTCAGTCACGTAGAAAACAACGAAATTGATCTGAACTTAAAACAGGATTTTTTTGAAGTTAACCAGTATTTTAATGATTCTATGTTATGTAGGTAAATTCCGAACATGGAATCGGTTTGAAAAAAAAAACGATTGATTTGTACAGGAACTCGATAATAAACAGTTAGTAAACGAAGAACGTTTTTAAAGGCCTTTTTAAAGATGGTAACAAAAAAAAATCTCATATTTTTTAAAGCGAAAAACCTAATAAGTTCCAGAAATAATATGTCAATCCTGCAGTATCACTAAAGTTGCAAAGTGAGTATTTGTACCAAATTAAATTTCACAGGAGAGAGATTTAATATTATTACTTTATCATTTCAATGGCTACGACTTTCATTTTTGCACGGTAAGCATTAATTTATGTTGTCGACGGACTGATAACAATAAATTCCCGTAAATCACGCTAATTTGGATTTGATTTGGCGACTAAATTGCCGAAATCTCAAGACTCATAATCAAATGCTAGTTACGCATAATTGCACTATCCCCGACGATATGTCTACGTGTGTAATAAATTTCATCTATTCCATCCATCCATATAACACAATAGAATATAAAAATCAATCTTACATTTTAAGCCACACTTACATTTTATGCCAGTAAACATGACAATTCACAATGTCTTGATTGTTTAGTGACGCATATCCCTTCCATCAAGAGTCAATAAAGTGTGAAAACGAAGATTATAATACTTACGACTGTGGTTGAGTAGCATTGGTATCAGAGGGCGAATGAAGAGGAGGGGTAAGCTCTGTGGAGGGAGAATCTGGTGGAGTTTGCGCGCGCGCGCGCATTTGAGCCGCATGCGCACAACGCGGGAAGTACCTGTCGACGGGAAATCTCACGTGATAAACCTTTAACAATATCTATTACGATTTGATAAGGGGATTTACTTCGATGGTGTTGATTATTTAGATTAGAAAACTCTTTGTAAAATACGCGGTGTTTAGTTACAACTGTGTTGGTAATACCTTTCTATTTTTTATCCAATTTTTTATTATTATATTCTTTATGCCCGACGTATTATTATTATTAGTACACATAAATAAAAATTTATAGAAATTTCATCATTTATAGACAAAAAGCAAAGTAGTCTAGGGAATTTACTTACATTCTATGTACATCTAAGGGATGACCCAAAGATCCAAAATTCCTGAATGGAGCTAGCTCTCCACCACACCAGGCACACCTCAGACGGCCCTCTCCTGCATGATAGAATCCAGCACTCGCTAAAGACTCTCGGGAAACTGAATTATCCTGAAATAAATAAAATGATCATGACAATGACGACATAAAAGCAATTTTTAAGCTATTTCTAGATTTGAAGATTACTATTATACTGAATTTTCTTCAGTGCTCTAATCCATACAGAGTCTGTATTATAAACACAATATTATTATCAAATTACTATTATTATCTATAAGTCCCTTGCAGACCATGGATGTTGGACAACACATTTGAATCGTCGAGGTAAATAACATACGTTTTATATACGATTGAGTCCCGATTTTGAAATAAAATAATTAAATTATCAATCTAAATTCTGTGTATATTACAAAACATAGACTCATATATTCTTAGTTATTTACTAAAACTATCAATTTGTCAAATCCACAAAATATGTAGAATTGAATCAAATCTTTGTGAAAAATTTTGTAGTGTAGTTTACATAGATAATTCAGGATTTTCTCAAATGTGAAAAAAACCCAGGACATCATCAACGGCCCTCAATTGCTCCCGAGTGGAACAGTACGAACCACTTCGGGAAACTATGATCTATACAGGGTGTAAATTTGAGACAGGGAAGCCAGGCCAGCTACCTTAATTGTTGTAGTTACAGGAAAACGGTTCTAGAAGACTATCCATGAATTTTGAAGATGTGTTGATTGGCATTCACAGATTTTGAAAAAATGGTACAGTCAGCAAGATAAAAGGCAATTTTTACAAAACTTTTTTTATGCCATTCGATCCGGTATCTGGTAAGGATCAATAGTATCTATGCGACCAACTGAAGTAAGAGTACTGGAAATGTCGGAAATCGCAAAAAACTTTTTACCATACATTTTGTAGGGACATATTTAGTAATCAGTTATTCCAGGTAGTTAAGGAAACTAACAAATTGAGAACATATTATGTATTTCAAAATAAACACAATAACAAAAAGCTAAATAACATAAATAATCTCCTGATCTGATGATCAGGGCTGCGCGGTGGTCATTTGATAGGACCATGTGTTCTGATTCATTTGTTTCCACATTTGAGAAAATTTTGATTAAAAATCGTACTAAAAGTGACAATTCGCTATTAACAAAACAAAACAGTTTCAAATTTAAAAAATAATGATATGATTTTAATTTGGTTTTACTTTATTCTTATTCGTAGAGTAGTGGCCAGTTTCTTTTCTAACAAAAAGTTTTCATTTAAAATGTGTGGTAAAAGGTTTTTGCGATTTCTGACCTTTCGAGTACTCTTACCTCAATGGGTCCCATAGAGACTATTGATCCGTACCAGAGAACAGATCGAAAGGCATAAAAAAAAAGTTTTGTAAAAATTGCCTTTTATCTTGCTGACTGCGCCATTTTTTTCAAAATCTGTGAATGCCAATCAAAATATCATAAAATTCATGGATAGTATTTCAGAAACATTTTCCTGTAACTACAACGATTAAGGTAGCTGGCCTTGCTGCCCTGTCTGAAATTTACACCCTGCAAAGTAATTACCGTTTATGTAGCATGTAATCTTGTTTTATCTATAACTCGAGGTGAGACTCGCAAAAATTTATTAAGCTGACTACAATTTTTTTATTTATTTTCATTTCTTACAATAAAATAAAAGTTCATACAAAAAATAAATTAGGAAACTCCTAGAAAAAATAAAGTATGCCTTTGTTTGTACATTTAGGTATTATTATATATTGCAAATGATGCCATCCTTCAATTTGTGGACTGTATACATTGACTTACAAATAAATGGACGTCGGGTCCGCGCTAAAAAGTGTCCGAACTTACAGGGCGTTAAAATCGTATACAGAGCGTCAAACACGCTTTAGTCTTCGTTTATTCGACTGACAGCGCGCTTGTCAATGATGCCGTATTGTGTAGTAAAACCTTGTAAAAATTACTCAACTAAAGTGAAAAAACAGGGTGGTATATCATATTTTCAGTAAGTACTACATTGTGTTATCATAGTTATCATTTAAAAGTGTTATTTTATGCACTTGTATATAAAGTATTTAATATATATTTAAATTAATCGTAAATACAAATTACAAAAGCAATCAAAATAATCAAATAGCTAACTGTCTCTTTCCGACTCATTGCTTGCGTAAAGGACTGAACGAGACCCATCACATCAATTTCAATTGTTTGAAACACAAGCGTTTGAAAAATTTAGAACAAAAATTTCATAGAGTCGCTTTGATGCTAATGTTATTAAAATATTTTTTAATACATGTTAGTAATACTTTCAAATATTGTTGTACTCTTTCTACGGCTCGGGGTTACGAATCAGAAGACCGAAAATACATTTGCCCGAAAAACGTTTGCATGAATTTCCATAATCCCGAAAGTATTTTTTTAGGTTTTTCGGGAGAAATATGTGTATGGCCTACATTTATTTATCTCGTGAGTTTGGGTGTAATTTGTGGTTGTCTATATGTGTGTCCATGGTACGGGACAATACGGGACAATGTTGAGTGTGTGCGTTATTATAATTATTATTATTAATCAGTACTTAAGTGTTTATTTTGGAAAGCGTTTCCCTTGCGCAATCAATATCGCGCATTTTAATTTTGTAATTATCTCACAACGGCAAATACCCTACTACCGTCATAGCCGTACTATTTCATGCACAAGAAACATTTGCAAGAACTATGAGCAGTACGACTATGCCTGATGACGGAATCAACCGTCGTCAGTGATAAACCGTAATAATTATATCAATGTAAGCACTACGGCATATAGAAAAGTGGTGAAATTTTGAGCGCAATATAATTTCACTACTATGCACGAACGAGTTAAGAAAATGGTAAAAAAAAGAAAGGAAACCAGAGCTGATGCAAGCTTGATAAAAGACCATAACATTAAAGCTTTGGTACATACCAAAGGTTTAATGTTATGGTCATAATCACATGATTACATCAATGAGTGAACAAAAACACTGCATAGTAATACAAATAGTAACAACCTTGATAGCCTGACGGTTTGCACTGTGGGCACTGGATGAGATGTTCCCGGGTTCGATAACGGTAGGATCAATTTAACAAATTAACTTTTCTAAATGGTTCTGGTCTTGGTATTCTATTGTAAGACAATCACCTGGTTTGAAACTAGGGAACTCTCTGTACCCCATGAGTATCAGAGCAACAAAATCCCAGAGCAAAACCAATTTACAAAAGTTCATTTCCCAAATTGGTTCTACTGGTTATCGAGTCTGACCAAGAACGATAAAATTTATTCCGGGGCATAACTCAGAACACCCAGGCCAAAACAACTTTCGAAAAGTTCACATTTAGTTTTATAGTTGATTGAGCTGATTTTTTACGGTTTTAAAAAAATTCTCGAATAACTCGAGAAATCGGGTACGAGAATTCTCCAAACTCAAGAAAAAAAAAGTCAGACACCCTAGCTCGTAATAAATGGCATTGTATAAAATTCCACATTTATTATACCTGTGTTCAAGTAGTTTTCACTAGAAGCTACATATGTTACATTTTGGTAAGTTTCCAGTAGAAGCTGAATATGGTGCTTTTTTGCGCCTTTCAATTGTTGCAAGCAAAATTAGGCAGTACTGAAATGACATTACAATTTAAATTCAACGTTTTAGCTTTTTCATATTCCTTTACATGTCACTATGTTTAAATAGGTTGACTTGGGACATTTTTTTCGTGGTTTTTGTATTAGACCCGTCGTCCATTTATTTGTAAATCAATGACTGTATATGAATAAATATGTATGGTTCATTGGAACAAAAAAGAGAAGGTAAGCTGGGAGCACAATACCTCCCTATAGTTGAATTGTACATTTTTGATGTTAGGATAATGAAAAGGCAAAGTTTCACAAGCTACACAGTAGTGGAAAGAATGCACTTGCACACAGCAACAGTGAGGTATTCACAGGGAAGTGGGCACTTCGGGCCTCATCCTGTGAATGTACTTAAGATTGTGGGAACAGGCACTATAGTGTGTGCGAATACATGTGCATGTTTTTTGACATCGAGTTGTAGACACCAGCCCGTCATACGTACCATACCACATGCACGATTTAAAATATTTTTTGATATACTTAATTAAACTAATAAGAAATAAATATAGCAGTGCACATGAACTGTTGCAAAACAATATTGTAGATTAGACCTGCTAAGTAGAATTTTCCCCATTTTTTTCCTTAAATTGTTTGTCCGGATGCAAGTACATAACATATGTATAGTTCAATTTTTATAACAAACTGAAACCATCTAAAATAAAGTGTCATGAAAATATTTGTTAATGTATAGTGTGTTCCAATCCATTTTGAACAAAAAGTAAACAAACCCGTTTGGTTAAAATTCCAAAGCAATCATTCAATAAATCAAATAAGTAACACGAAGATATATTTCGAAGATTTCAACATGATATGTCCATCACTTTTTTCAACAATATTCATTTGAAATCGTATCATAAAAATGTATTTGAAAAATGGTAGTTCAAAAGTGAGGTTATTATTCATCTGTACTTCTGACTTGCCTACGGTGGCATAGTGCTGTTTGAAAATAAACATTCGGTTCAATCAATTAAAGTTTAGTAATCAATTATTAAATCGAATATTTCAATTGCAATCGAACAAGTATCTAAGAGTAAGGATTTGAAGGACAATTTAAATTGAAATTTTAAATATGCTTATTTAGGTTATGTAAGGAAAACCGCTAGTATGACTCAATAGAACAAATCAATTCATTCAATTAATTAATCGATTTGTAGTTGGTGTTACAATTGGCCACCTCTAAACAGTCTATGGTCAGGTCAGTGACTTGTTTGTTTACTTTTTGTTCAAAATGGATTGAAAAGAAGTATACAACACATGTACATCATTATTACTCATTTATTATTGTTAACAAATGATTCCTCATCATTATCCACATCCTGATTTCACCCACTGCTGATTATAGACATTACAATAATAATCACAATTTATTTTTACATCTTGTAAGAACCTTTACATATCTGCATATGACAGTATAAGTAACTATATAAACAGCAGTCTGAGGTAAAGTCATTATTACTAGAGAAAGGTAAAAACGAAAACAGACCAATAACACTGAAACAATCAATTTCTATTCAAACATTATTTACAGATTGAATTGCAAAACATTTTTTAGTAAAGTTATGAAGGAAAAAGTGTTTTTACCTAAACAAGTAAATAATACTTACTTCCCAATTTGTAAAAGACAAGAGCCGCAACAAATCAGTCCTGTACATTGCATCATCTTCAGTTAAACCATAATCATGAGTATCTGCATTGTTCTGTTGGGTAGCAGTTGAAATCACCATGTTGTCATTGGGGCAATCCTGCCTCAAAACCAGCGGAATATTCCCTGACAACTGAGAGTTCTGCACGAACGCGCAATTCGGCTCCATATTCCTATGACGCGTCATAACTTGGTCTCCATAATTCCACTGTGAGATCTTTCCACCACAACTGAAACACTGCACCTCCGTACCTTCGCCCGTATAGAAGAACCCGGCTTTCGCAATCCGTATCGGGTCCACCGGAGCTGACGCAGGCCAATTAGCAAACGTACTCAGCCTATTCGTCTCTATATTCATTTTTAATAATACCAACAAGCAAATTATTTTATAATCGTGAAATAGCCAATTATCACGACGTGTACAATATACTGAGACGGGAAGGCTAAAAATATTATATTATATCCTATAGGATTCTTATTGTAATTACGAAATGTGATTGATTGGTCCAGTGAAAAGTCAATAAACAATCAATATTCTCACTATTCTATCCTACACAACACGAATCTGAGGTCGGTCGACTGACAGTCAGGCGACCATTTTTTATTGACTTGACTTGACAGTGCTTTTTTTTTTAATGATTTAGGAACTTTTAATATAGATTGCACTGTAGCAATGTAACATCGAAGTTTTTAATATGATAATAATAAATATATTTAAAGAAATTATACTTTGGATATCCTCAGAATTTAGGTGTAAAAAAAGTACATTATTTTCAATTATCAAGATTGTAAGGTAACATCAAAAAACATTACACGCTTTCTTCTTTGGGCAGTACATAACGTAAAAATGAAAATGAAATTTTATTTAGATTCAGCACTCACTGTTTTTTTCCTCTACTGTTTTTTGTATGCAATACTTCTGACTTTTTCAAAAATTTGTCTTGGTATCTGGCCACACTGTTTGTAAGTGGTTTGCATTTTAATGTCATTGTCATTATAAACGGCTCATTTACTCGCAGGGTCGTATTCTAGAACTCTACTCAATGCTCAAGTCAGGATTTAAGTATGGTTTAAAGAACTCGAAATCATACTTAAGTCCATGCCATTAGGATCGTATTTCCAGTGATTGTGTTTCCATTGCAATCCTGACTTGAGCATCGAGTAGAATTCTAGAATACGACTCTGAGTCGTATTCTAGAACTCTACTCAATGCTCAAGTCAGGATTTGAGCAGACTTGAGTATGATTTCAAGCACTGGAAATACGACCCTAATGGCAAGGACTTAGTAGAGAGAGAGAGATAGAGAGTAGTAGAGTTCTGGAATACGACCCTCATAGGATGGAAAAAAATTCCATAGTCTAAGCTTTCACTACCTGCATGACATGGCAGTCCGGCGTGCAGGCAAAGTCAAAGTCAAAGTCAAAGATTATTTATTCCATAGGTAAAATAAATTTACACTTGAAAACGTTTTGAGGTGCAATGCCTCCCTTTAAAGGGGGCATTCACTATCCTGCATTACAGCCGCGCAATACAGGATTATGAATATAGTCGCAGCGTGCTAACCTTCCTGCCATCCTGCATGCGTCCCGCGGGACTCCATACGTGGGCCATACAAAGGGTAATGTGTGAGCTGGCTCCAGTCTGCGCGGCAAACTGCCATGCAAGTTTAGTGGTGAATGGGCCGTTTTATATTTCGACTGAATGATTTGTATCCATGATCATGAAATAAATGAAAAAAAATGCACAAATGGTTTTTTTTATTCTTGGAGTGAGACGGGCGGGACTCCTAAAATATTATAATTGTAAAATAGTTTCACGTGAAAGTGAAAACATGTGCTATTTAATAATAGTTCTGGCTGTAATTGCCGTTTTGGCGGGAGCTTTGTTCTTTTTCTTGGATAATAAAATCTTGTATAAAGACTTGAAAGGGAAACATGTTGTTGTTACCGGTGGCTCCAGCGGAATCGGCAAAGCTGCTGCTATGGAAGCCGCTCGATTGGGAGCTCATGTTACGATTATAGGTCGCGACGTAGGTAAACTGAATGCTGCTGTGAGTGAAATATCCTCACAAGCCAAAGAAGGTCAAAAAATTCAGCATGCGTCTCTCGATTTAACCTCGGATTACGAATCGGTACAAAAATGTCTTTCGACCTTAGAAACAGACATAGGTTCAATATTTATGCTAATAAACTCAGCAGGAATGTGTATTTGCGGACAGTTTGAAACAATGAAAGTGCAGGATATAAAAAAGTTGATTGATTTGAACTACTTTGGCACTGCGTACCCGACTTACTATGTTTTGTCTGGGATGAAGAAAAGGAATGAAGGATTGATTGTATTTGTTTCATCTGAAGCTTCTTTGATTGGTAAGCGATCTTCAACCACGTTGAAGCCTCAGTACTGTGCATAACTTTCTTTGGTTTTAATTTGTAGGGAGGTATAGATGCTGACTGAGAAACAGAAGACTAACATACCTACCCAAAACTCTGATGCAGTTATTGCAAAGGCTCAACTGTTGAAATAAGGAAAAACTTACCACTTAACATTACAGTTAAAATGTTACTGAAGTTTTGGATTTTGGCAGCTGTAGTTTTCAAACATTGCCATCAGTGCTGAAATTTTCCTTAACAAAAATTAGTTATGTATTTTGCACCTATGCAAAATACAAATCCAAGTCCAAAGTCTTTATATTAAACAATACATCATCAATGAAGTAACAGTAACTCTGCCGTCTAAACTCTTCTAACTAAAATGTGGCTAAGTGACAAAATATTTTGTTGAGATATACCCAGTTTTAAAATATTGAAATTATTTAATTACATTTCAGCTATGCATCTAACTAATTTTAACTGTTTTTAAAAGAGAATTTTGTGATCTATCTTTTGTTTTTGTTTTGCCATGTTTTAGTTAGTTGACGTCAGAACTAACTATCTAGCTAGATATTATCTTAGAACTGTCTTTCCTATATGTATAGCAATGATAAAATTTGTATATGTACTAATTTAAATTTAAAACAATTTTTTTGCAGCAGTTCTTGTCAGTTAATTTTCCATGTATTAATACCATTTATGTGTCCATTATTTCCAGGTATCTATGGCTATAGTGCTTACAGTGCTGGCAAATGGGCAGTGAGAGGGCTGGCAGAAGCCATATTCATGGAGCTAGTGGGTACTAATGTCAGACTGACATTAGCCTTTCCCCCAGACACTGACACGCCTGGATTTGCAAATGAAGAATTGACTAAACCAAAGGAGACTAAACTGATATCTGGATCAGCTGGATTGTCCTCTCCTGAATATGTTGGAAGGAAGATTGTCCATGATTCTTTGGTGAGATTTTATGTTTATAGTATTCATTTTTAGGTAATATCCTCTAAATACTGGAAAAAATAGTAAATTTTCACATCCTGAAACCATATGAAATTTCATTTGTCAGTATGTATTATGTATGTATTAGTGATATCAGCAGAATAAGACTATTCAGAAGTTAAGGATAACTTACAAGATAGCATTGTTTGTCACTAAAACAACAAATTGTACATACGGCTTATTTAAACCACATCCAGACTTCACAAGTGTCTTGTTATAAATATAATTAGTTTTAATTGTCATTTACACACACTCGTGCCATTAATCAATTTCTGCAGGAAGTTGTAGAGGAAAATAACCCCTGAAGTTTCCAACTATGTAATAAATTTTTTTTTATTTAATTATTTATTGCACAGGAAAACACAAATCACATTTAGTACAACGGAAAATGCAAACAAAAGTACTCCTTATTTTTAAAATTAATTTCTTCCTGCGGACCGAAATACAGGCCATAATAACTACAGTAACCCTAGATTCTCGTTTTAAAAATAGCTAAGAATTTACTATCATGAACAGTATTATCAAGTGCCTTCCAAAGTCTGACCACATGAACCGTAAAAGAGTGAGAATAAAAATCAGAATTGAATGACAGATTTTAATAATCTTGAAAATGTTGTGAATATAAAGCCATTAGTAACTTCTATTTAGCTTTAAAAACTTTTGAGAAACTCATTACCAAAAGTAATCATTCTCTTTCTTTTTAGAATGGCAAGTTGTACTCTGTTTTTGGCCTTAGTGGCAAGCTGATGACAATACTTTACTGTGGAGCTGTTGAAAGTGTGGGTCAAGTGCTGCTTCAAATTTTTACCATGGGTTTATTAAGAGCCATTATGGTACCTGTTATGTTGTCGTTCCATAAGATTGTTAGAGATGGTTTGAAGGAAAAGCAGAGTGAAACTTTGAAGAATAAGTAACCTAACATTTGCATTTAATTAATGGTTTGTAGAAGTTACTTTGTACTGCAATGCAACAACAGTAAATGTACGCCAAAAGTATTATGTTCCATAAGCTTTGTTATATATAGGACCTGGGCCAAAATGTTTAAACCCTTTTCAGAAATTAGTATGTATGATCAATTTCTTATTCTTCAATTGTTGACTTTTGTTATTTCTTATCCTTATTGCATTCTATGTACTTCAATTTTAATTTTAACTATTTGTCCACAAATTGTAATAAAGTAGGTAAGGTAAACTGCATTTTAGAATTGCGTGTGAAGTACAAAATTTATGCTTTTATTTTTCTAAAGTTTTTGGAGATAAAAAAAAATTGTATGTTAAAAAATATTTTATTATATAATATACTTTAAAAATATGTTACTGGCTGCTTACTTTTTAACAAACATATAATAAAATGCTATTTTTTTTAAGGGACCAACGTTTTATTTAGAAAGCAACAGCAATCAAATGCATTCTAATTTAAGGTATACATTGAGGAGTCTCTGTCCTAATTAACACGGAGTCAGTTTGAGCCGGTCGCGTTTCAAACCTCAGACGCTAAACGCACATCATTTTCGGTCTTACGACATCGACATAAAGCTTTTTCTAACCAGCTTAATGTGATTCCGTATTGACAAGTGTGGTGACTGCCGTATCAAAACATCAGATATCTCAACATTCATTTTGTTGGTATTGTATTTTAAAACCTCGTCCAATGTATCCACTGTCTGATCTAAACCATACTACAATGGGGCCTGCTGAAATATCTGCAAAAAATGACAAAATTTGTATGAAACACAAAGAAGTACTTATTATTATGTATGTGTCATAACATTTAAAGGTGTGCCTTCTTTATACTGGGATTTTCACAAGATTCGTACACCAAATAATTTGTATAAATAGTACACACTCCAAAAATGCATATGCATCAAAACCGCCCACAAAGTACCTTTACCCCTTTACTGACCTACTGAGTTCACTATTGAATTTATATACGATCTTCAACAAAAAATTTTGCAACATAACCTAGTGTTATAAAAAAAATGTTACATAATGTGTATTGTTCAAATTATAGGTACCTATAATAGACTTACATTTTCTGTTATGTTATATTTTGCTTTACATGCGAGTAGGAAACAACAATGTCATTTATGAATTTATTGCGTAGTTATCACAAAAAATATGAACGTTCGTTTAAGATAATCGATAATCTCAGGATAAATTGAAATTTATTTTATGATTTGGTAGGTTTTTCTGGGTATGTAAAGGATTACAATATATTACAGTTCAAAGCGAAATCAGAAGGTAGGTCCAGAAATATTAAAGATATAGGTAAAACTAATATACACACACGGCCATGCTTCATTTAAAGCACCTAATAGAATAACGTCGGCTACAGTTTGAAATAACTTGAATAACAATGGAGTGAGAATGCTGTGAAATTGAAGTTAATAAATGGAATTAGAATATACTCAATTACTCAAAATAATATTAAATAAATCTTCTTAAAATCTTCATAAAATTGTAAAAAATGAAAACCCTGTTTTCAAATGCTAATTGTCGAATTCAACTTACCTTATTTTACAATCTATTTTACATTATTTTACCTGTGACAGGAGCGTCTAAAGCAAAATCTTGTAGCACAGAGCCGTCGTTCAAACGATCACCACAAAGCCTAATAGCCGCAATTAGGAGCCAATCCGTTGGGCAATTGAACGTCTCCACTCCTGCTTGCCCGGGTGGAATCACTAACAAACCATCTGTACGTACGACAAATCACATGTGATAATTAGTTTCCTGACTCAGTTTATCACAAACTCGAATTTTTTTTCCGAAATAACATTTGATCGAATTTTCATTACCTACACCGAAAATCGAATTATAACGAAACTGGATGTTTATCGCAAAACCACGATTAGGTTCGGTTAGGTTAGGTTAAGTTAGTTTTAAAAGAAAAAAAAAACATTTTCTTCTCAAAATTACTTTCGAGGTTATGAAAATTCGAGCAAACGTTATTTCTGGAAAATGTCATTTCGAACTACTGATAGGTAACCTATTGTTAGTTTTCGGTATTTTGCTCATAAATAATATCCGTGAGTACCAAAACAATCTGTGAAACGGTCATTACGGGGCAATTTATCATTACCGCCTCTCAAGTAGAAGTCGTGGGTTTGAATCCGGGCTCGCACCTCTGAGTTTCTCGGAATTTATGTGCGAAATTGAATTACAAATTACCATGAACTTTTAGGCGAAGGAAAGATCGTGATGAAACCTGCACGTCGAAGAAGGTTCACAACCCTCGGAAAACGTGTGAAGTCCCCAACCTACATTGGGCCAGTATGGCGGACTACGGCCTAAACTCTCGTCTTTGAGGAGACGCGTGCCCAGCAGTGGGACGTGTAAATGGGTTGTTGATGATTATCATTGAACACAAACAACGTAATGTACCTTTTTTTTTTTTTTTTTACCAGAAGTGCATATGGCAGTAGTCAAAGATTGCTACAATCGTCGGGGATAGTGCAAATCCGAGTATGTAGCATTGATAAAGGCGCGTATGCACTAAACCAAATTTTACGGGAGAGGGATAAACGTTATTACTTTGTTGTTTCAATGGGTATGACTTTCATTTTTGCCCAGTAAGCATCAAAGTATGTTCTCTATAGACAAATAACAATAGATTCCCGTAAATCACGCTAATTTGGTTGCCACAACTTTATGCGGATTAGATTTGGCCACTAAGTTACCGAAATGGAAACTCATATTCCAATGCTAGTTACGCGTAGTTGCACTATTTCCGATGGTATCGCACGTTGAAACATTAATGTCTACTAGTAACTAGTCAACGTACGGAAAATTATCATTAAAGTTTCTGAAAATAAGTTTAAATTTGAAAACGCGGCATTTTCCCAAAGGTCTCGGTAAGGCAGCATAAGAACAGAGCTGTATGTTGTATAGGTATACCTATTGCACTAGTGTGCCCTACACTTTCAGTGGTAATTTAAAAGACATTAAATACATACAATGCACTCTACTGTTATTAACAAAGCGTGCTCTAATAAGGAAATTAACAACTGTTGTATTTTATCATTCAGAGCCTTCACTAGTAGTTTCATAATAGAAGCTAAGTATTTACGTACTTCCTGGTAGCTCGTGGTTGAAAATTAGTAAAATACCTCTCACATTTACCAGAATCATAGTTAACGATCTGCATTACGCCCGCGTTAGTGTACGTCACACTACATGTACTCGATGATCTTTCTAGGCACATCGCGTAATTCAAGTTGTTCTGTAAGAAATAATATCATTTCAAGCGAGAGAAATTGAATAAGAATTTCTAAAGTTTTGTTTTTATTGTGTTACACTCAGCCTACACAATTGTTACAAATATTTCAAAAGAAAATTATTGGTTGTATTTAAAAAGTGAATTTTGTCAATAGTAAAATTTGTCGTAATTCTTACTTTCGGAAATGGACTTTTTGAACAACCACATACCAAATAACTTGGGGACCTTGGAATAGCGATATCAGACTTGTCTCTGTAGTTGAAAGATTCGAAGTTTCCCTGTGATTCTTTGTAATATTGGAGACATCCAGAAGGTGCCAATTCGTCGCTTGGGCCTAATTGAGTTACCTGAAACAAGAAAATGAAGTAGGAATTACGTGTTTGATGTTTAGTAAAGAGTACATTGTGTACTTGTGAGAGGCTGAAAAATTCGGCCTCGATCACCTACCAAAATGGCCTCGATCGGTTTATACGCAGTTGTGACCGATGTTGATCGACAACCTCCACTAGGTAATGGCGATACGGTAGACGACGTGTAGCAGATTATTTGTTAAATACTAACAACCACCCATGACTATATTACTAATATCTTAAACAACAACTTTTGTTCCATAACTTTAAATAATACATGAGATTATACTTTCGTACAAAAATACAAATACATATATACATATCATCACGCCTGTCTCCCACTGGGGTAGGCAGGCAGAGACTATGAACCTCCCCTCCAAAAATAAATATATTTTGTAACTCTAAATGGTAAAACCCTATATCTATGGTGATAACTCGGTGCGGTAACAAAAGAAAGCCGTACATCGACTGTGAACTGGCAATCTGTACTATCTCAATTTTGACAACTTTACAAGATGAAGAAAATTTTATTACACATGTTATTAAAAACAATGGAATTCATACAATGCGGAGTTTGAAATACACACATCAAAAGTGTCTAGGGATCAAGTGAATTTTTTGAAATAAAAATTATTTAAGCAATATTTACCAAATCCAGTCTTCCAGGACGACTTCTTACTTTAATGCTTATGTTTTATTTAACCGCTTACCCCTATATTTAATTAAAATAAACTAAAATTGATGTTTTTGCAAATTGTGGGAAAAAACTCAAATTAACGGCGTCAATTAAATGACAAAAAAATGGAAACGATACCCAACTTGCCATTATTCGAAAAATCGTGCCCGCCATCTTGGATTTAGAAATGAGTGCCATATTC
>NW_020653850.1:12752596-12878488 GCF_003589595.1 Hyposmocoma kahamanoa
AAAAGGATACCCATATTGCATTTTTCGAAAAATCGTGTGCGCCATCTTGTATTTACAAATAAGCGCTATGTTCGTAATGAGCACCCGCAAATACCTCGAAAACGATACCCAACTTGCCATTATTCGAAAAATCGTGCCCGCCATCTTGAATTTAGAAATGGGTGACATATTCTTAATGAGCATCCTCAAATACCTCGAAAAGGATACCCATATTGCATTTTTTGAAAAATCGTGTCCGCCATCTTGGATTTAGAAATAAGCGCTATATTCGTAATGAGCACCCCCAAATACCTCGGAAACGATACCCAACTTGCCGTTATTTGGTAAATCGTGCCCGCCATTTTGCATTTCCATGAACTTCTCGAAGCGAGATTCGTCGAGCTGGAACCCACCGAGGACGTTGACGAGGCCCTACAAGGCGTGGTTGGGACGCTGAGAAGCGAGGGCATCAAATTCTGTCAATTGCAGCGTACGGGAAAGAAGTCTAAACTCTCGGATGAGACTCTGCGACTTATGACGAAAAGACGCGATGACATCCAGGCCACTTCGTCAGAGAGGTCATACCTAAACAAGCAGATTGCGAAGATGGTACGGCGTGACCTTCGGAGCTCCAATACACGCCTCATTGAGGAGGCGATAGAGCGAAACCGAGGGTCCAAAGTATTCACTCAGCAGCTTGGAAGGAGCCACCTGACGAAGCTTACAACGCACGATGGCCTAACCGTTACGTCAAAGCCGCAGATACTCGCCGAGATAGAGGACTTCTATGGCCGTTTGTACGCTGTAAATGCTCCTCGGGTCCAGCGTGACAATCACGATTTGAGAGCCACCTTGACGCGCCACTATACCGACGACCTGCCAGAAATCAGTCAAGACGAGATCGTGTTGGCTCTAAAACAGCTTAAAAATGGAAAAGCCCCCGGTAAAGACGGAGTTACTTCGGAGCTTTTGAAGTCTGGAGGAGTTCCTATTATCCAGGAACTTCAGAAGCTCTTTAACTTGGTCATTCACTGCGGGAGAACTCCACGGGCGTGGAACAGGAGTATTGTAGTTCTCTTCTTTAAAAAGGGAGATAAAACTCTACTGAAAAACTACCGACCCATCTCACTCCTGAGTCACGTCTACAAGCTGTTTTCTAGAGTCATCACGAATCACCTCGCAAGAAGACTCGACGAGTTTCAGCCACCGGAACAGGCCAGGTTTCGGGGAGGATATGGCACCATAGACCACAAACACACAGTGAGGCAGATTATACAGAAGTCCGAAGAGTATAATCGGCCCCTGTGTTTAGCTTTCGTGGACCATAGTCCACGTTCTCATAAGAAGGCCTTTGACTCTGTCGAAACCTGGGCAGTCCTGGAATCCTTACAGCGGTGCCAAGTGGACTATCGTTATATACAAGTGTTGAGATGTCTTTACGATGCTGCTACCATGAGTGTCCAAGTACAGGACCAGCAGTCTGAACCTATCCAATTACGCAGAGGAGTGAGACAGGGGGATGTCATATCCCCGAAACTGTTCACCGCTGCATTGGAGGATATGTTTAAGACGCTGGACTGGAAAAGGAAGGGCATTAACATAAACGGCGAGTACATCTCACACTTGCGATTTGCAGATGACATAGTCCTAATGGCAGAATCGCTGGAGGAACTGGATCAGATGCTGAACAGCCTAGCATCCGCCTCGCGGCGGATTGGTCTCGGCATGAACTTTGATAAAACCAAAGTCATGATCAATGACCACATTGATCCGAGACCCATCTGCGTCAATGGCCACCTTCTTGAAGTTGTTTCCGAATACACTTACCTCGGGCAGATTCTGCAGTTAGGTAGAAATAACTTCGAGAAGGAGGCCAGGAGGAGGATTCAGCTTGGCTGGGCAGCGTTTGGGAAGCTACGTCGAGTCTTTTCGTCACCCATCCCGCAGAGCTTAAAAACAAAGGTTTTCAACCAGTGCGTCCTACCAGTTCTAACGTACGGAGCTGAGTCGTGGACACTCACGATACGGCCAGTCCACCAGTTTAAAGTCGCTCAGCGAGCTATGGAACGAGCTATGCTCGGAGTTTCTCTGAAAGATAAACTCCGTAATGAGGTTATCAGACAGAGAACCAAAGTGATCGACATAGCTCTTCGGATAAGCAAGCTGAAGTGGCAGTGGGCTGGACATATCTGCCGAAGAACCGACAACCGCTGGGGTAAACGAGTTCTTGAGTGGAGACCACGACTTGGCAAACGTAGTGTGGGACGCCCTCCAGCCAGATGGAGTGACGATCTGCGGAAGATTGCTGGCAGGAAATGGATGCGTCAAGCCGAGAACAGGGCGAAATGGCGTGCATTAGGGGAGGCCTATGTCCAGCAGTGGACTGCAATAGGCTGATGATGATTTTGCATTTGGAAATGCAAACAGTCGTGTCAGCCATCATGTATGCAGATATAAATGCCATTTCCAGAACCATCTTGAATTTAGAAATAATGCCACATTCTCAATAAGCACTCCCAAACAACTCGAAAATGTCTATAATTCTCGTTGTCGATCGACATTGTCTACGATCTACGATGTATCTGTAGGCACCTTTACAGGTCCCATGTGAGTCAACCGTGACCATGGTACAAATATACGCGATTTAAATCCGGAAAAATAGTTTCATTTCCTATTTATGTTTTGTAAAAAGTTATGGAACAAACGGTGTTGTTTATTACGTTAGTAATATAGTCCTGCGTGGTTGTTAGTAGCGGACTTACCTTAATGGAAAACAATCTGTTATCAGAGGAAACTGTCTGCACCGAAAGAGTTATTGGTCCTTCGGCATTGCCGACTTCGATGTAAACTGAAATTTCAGGTAGTTTATTAAGCATACCTGTTCAAATATAACTTAGCAAACTGCAGTAGAATTCTTACTGTGCTGCCCTGTGTTGACCCCACACAAAATAGGAATAATGTTGTTGCTGTTTTGACCAGATACCACGAATTGATCTTGCTCACAAGTTCCTACATTAGGTGGAAGTAACTGTGAATGTAAATATATACGAAACAAATTATTTAGTATTCGTAATTAAATGGTAATTCTAAGCAATGTTACTTATTTATAGAATTTAGCGATTATACCTCAAAATTCACGAAATCTAAGCGTATTTGCTGAATGTCTCCTGAGGTCTTATCCAATGCGAGCGTACAAGACAATCGTGTGGTACTGGTTGAAGGGAATCCTGGGTTTGTGAACCAGCCTGTAGCCGCCGCAGAACGGTCATCACACGAAAATTGTGCTAAAATAAAAGGCATGTTTTATTGTATCATTGAATGTTTTGTTGTTATACAAAATCTGTTTTTTTTTGTTCTGCTTAAATATGCATGTAACTACTTGTGATGTTACTGATCGTGTATTAAAACTTGTTCAGGTGTTTTTGACACTTTAATTTTTAATTTTTTTGATAGTAATAATAATTTATTTACTCCACAGAGTATATACGTAATATTTATTTACACTAGGTTTATATAAGACTGTACCTAAAATAATCAGAAGTTTGGATGTCAGGTCTTTCACCGATAACGACCCTTAAATTAAATATTGGAGAAGTGAAATTCTACGTATAAAAAATAATAATAAGGCTAAGTAAACAATTTTGATTTTCACTAGACTGAACATAGGTTTACTGAGAGTCGCTTGATGAATTGGCTTTGTGTTGATAAAAGTAGGTAAGTAACTTACTGACGCAACAAGTTCCGTAGCCATCAGCACAGGACCCCATCGTAGATCCTCCAGATTCCTGACATTCATTTTCAGGTAAACAAGTCCCTTCGAGACCACTGCTTGAGGTGCAAGCTACATGATCGAATTCTACCACTTCGAAGATCTCCAAAAACCGTTTATTTGCGGTTTGATTCAAATTTAATTGCTTCTTCTGTCGAGGTCTTAATGAAGGACAACGTTTTTGAATCACTCTTTTCTTTGGCTTAGAAGTTCTAATGACGTTGATGTTTTGTATCGTATTATTAAATTTAAAAACGGGTGGCGGATTGCGGTTATTATTGACGACATTATGTGGCGCTGTAGGATCTACGTTAAAAGCGTTGATCACTGGAACAGGTTCATATTCGGGAGTATTTTTATGGTTTGAAAATTTTGAAAATAACTTGTGTTTTGAGATTTTATTGACGGTCTGTGTAAGTAACGGCGCTGGAGTAGTCACATCCTGTTTCCGCATGAAATTCCAATCACTCCATTTGGTTTGGTTGCTAGAATTCACTATTTTAGATTGCTGGTGCCTATGCGCGCTATTCACTGAGTTAGTCTTAAAAGCTACGGAAGGGGGACCGAAGTAAATCAACTTAGGTAAATCCAAGTTACTGTCAACTAAAGAAGCTGAATACCACCGTTCACCGTCGATAATTAATATAGTCCAGAGTAATATCATAGCGTGTTCTTTGAAGTGATACATTTGGGTCGACTCTAGTATTCGGAAATTTTAATAATAAATTTAATAAATAAATTTCTTAGTTCGAAATACCTAGGTAGCTTGCAATATACGGGTGCAATGTTGACTGCAGTTTGTACTGTGCAGTTTGCATGACGGTGCACTTAGCTTACTCAGAGGGCATACTAACGGAGATAATTAAATGTCTAGAAACCGTTCTGGTTTGTCTCTTCGTCCCACTTGCCGGTTGGCGTCTCTCAAATGGCGGTGTTTTCATAAACTGTCACGAGAACCGGATGCAGGTAACGCGCTGAGATAGCAATTGCACAAAATACCGATGTCGATAGGTATGTCTTACAATTAGCACTAGTGACTTGAACAATAATTGTGACTAGAATATAGGAACTTGCAATATTAGGTACCTACTTTATAGTTTCATTTATATAATTTCGGGAGCTAAGCACTATTTAGAAGAGTGCCGAGTTGACTGGATGGGAAATTTGCATAACTTTTGTAACATAATATGAATTTAAGGGTAATTATTGTCAAACCCATTAAAATTATCAGTAGGACGAAATTATTAACCATTAACCCAAATATTTATGTGCCGTTTTTTAAACGTTGCTTTTTACAATGTAGCTTTCTTTAAGTTATTTATCTGCTCTATATGTGTAGCTTATCCTTTGTGTTCAATCCGTCTCAACTAGGAGTTCCTAATGGCTAATAACTTGGACTAGGCCATTCGTTCAGAAAAGTAGTCACCTTACCTATTTCTGCCGCTAAGTAGTAATTGAGCATTACTGCGTGTAGGTTGAAGGGTTAGGGGTGGTGGTGGTGAAATTATAGGCACATGGGATTTTTTAACTTACGCTTCAGCGTAACGGGTGCATAGCAGTTCCCCTCACATCTTTGCAATATAAAGCTCTGAGCGGTAGGTATACTGCAACTGTCATGGACAAGCGTGTCGCTTAACTACCACCACTTGCACGGCTTGTTCGTGCCGTCACTTGATATCATAAAAAAAATCATTAGCTTGTCTATCAAAGAATTATAAAATGTATACGGTGAGATACCTAAGGTGTTAAAACGTTCACAGATTACAAGGTAGACAGTTTAATGCACTAAAAGGCGCAACAGTTTTAGATTTATTTATATTAAACGTATATCGGAGCAGTTACTGACAAGCATCGTAAAATAACAGACAGGTTTAGGTCACAATACTGTAATGAATAAAGCCCAGTGAGCCTAGTTAGATTGCCGAGCCACTCCCTTCATGTATGTGATTCATATTCGGCTAGATATCTATTTATACTGTAAGTACTTGAAGTATATGTAAGTATGTACTTACCTACATGAATACGGGGAATAATTACAAATTCAGTAAACAATTACGAGTATGGTAGGTGATTCTACTCGTGATATTAACTTTTCCTAGAACTTATGAGGTCTAATTTGCAAATAAAAATTGAACTTGCTTTATATAACGTAATCAGTTAACTGAACAATTTGTCTTTCTTTCTTCGTTTATCTTGCTGTCCGTGGATGCTGAAGAATTTGAATCGTTCCCTAGTTCCGTTGTCTCGTCATTCTCACTTTGTTTCTTTCCGTTGTCATTCTACTTAATCGCTGAAGCGAGCAGTGCTGCTCGTCTAATTTTGTTCCTTTTACCAGTTCTCATCCTAAATCATATAACAATTTTAATACCACTTAATCGAATTTTTTCTGAGTGTTCGATCTTTGTATCAATAATTATAACAAAGTAACAAAGTAATAAAAATTTAATTAATACAGTGAATAGCGACATCTCTCGCCAGGATTGGCTGTAGAGGTACTAACTGGGTGATAAATCTGTCATAGATTTCTCATAGATGGCGCTACGACTAAAAAGTCGTTAAAAAACCAAATACAAAAGACACGACGACGCAGCATATAGAAAAATTCGTGAGGTCCGTTGGTTCGTTCCGTGGCCTAGTTGGTATAGCGTCTGACACGGTATGCAAGAAGACGTCGGTTCGAATCTGGTCGGATCGAAGGAATTTTTTCTGAGTGTTCGATCTTTGTATTAATAATTATAACAATATTTGTATAATTCGGCCCTTTCGGGGTAACTTTGTGTCACGATTTTTTAGTATCTAGGTAGGAAGTGTTTTTTAATATTGTACCTGTTTTTTATACCTATTTTTGATTTTATTATATTGCTCCCTATTGGCGGTTTACAACCTTTTAACTGTGTATTCGATTGTACTTGTACTGTAAGCAGTTTTAAGTGAGAAAATATATGCCACATAGCAGTAGTAGGTAATGCCACCACTTAATGTACGAAATAAAATTTTATAGATAGTAACCACGTTGAAAATTGCTTTGCTACATCTATTTACAGATTCATAACTATGTGCATCGAGGTAAAAAACGTGAAGAAATCTAGGCCAGTACACTTGTCCCATTAGTCGTCGATTGTAAGGGAATTTATTATAAATCATACGCGTAAAGTTGGCGGACTTGCTCCACTTGTTCACGGATATATTTATCTATCTCTCTCATACTGAACTTATTCAAGCACGTTAAAGTGTCCCTACCTACACACAATTTAATATTTATATATAATTTAATATATAAGTAATAATACTTATATATTAAATTATATAATAACACCTTTTAAGGCGTTTACAGATTTGGACTTGCAATAATACTTGAGTACCAACGCTTTGCTTCCAGTACTATTTGTAATTTTTCTGCGTAAATGCTGTCTACCATATGCCATCAATGCATTCTTTCATATTTCGGCCACTTGATGCGCAGAGGACAGAGACAACGAAGATTGGAGAAAGTAATCATAGCCGAAAACACGGAAGGAAAGCGATTACGAGGTCGTGCACCAACAAGATGGATCAACCAAGTGAAAGACTCATTGTCCTCCAATTTTTGCACGGTTATGTGGTTTGTGGTTGTAAGGGAGGCACTGTATAGAGACTATATAAACAGACGGAGGCAGAACACTCGCTTCAGAAGTACCCACGAAGTTGATCACGATCCTTATACATGAGAGAGAGAGAAGTTGTTAATATTCTTTGAATCATAGGTTCCCAAACTTTTTGGCTTCTCGTCAACTTAGGCAAGATAACCAACCAAATCAAACCAAAAAATCACAAGAAAAAAAACATGTAGTGCAGTTTATAAAGATTATTCAGGTTTATTTTTTTTAAATGCGGTAGCACCCCCTGTGCAGCATCAACGCCCCCAATTGCTTCCGTGGCCCCTACCCTGTCTTAAGGACTCTGCAGCGCCTACCAGGGGACGGTGGGGACCACTTAGGGAAACTATGCTTTAAGCAAATAAGTAGTTGTTGTTCATCAACTTCGCTGCTTATAAATTAAATGCTTTGCACTTACGTCTGTAATAGGTAGACATATAAGTACAAAACGAATGTAAAATTACACTGTTGTCTAAGAGTATCTACATTATGTATATGTAGGTGCTACTTGCTATTGATGTAAACTTTATGTATGATGTACTTTAAATATAAAATAAAATAAAATATACCAATGCACTTATGTTAGTCGAAATTAGTTTTTAGGTGAAAGAATGAAGTTGGTAGCGAAAAGAAAAATAACTTTTAAAACTATTTAACTCGTGATTGGTAGGTACCTAGACACATTTGATACGAATCTGTTCGTACTTTCGTATGGTAGCACGTACGATAAGACAACATGTATAAACCCACAGAATACAACTACCATGAAGCCCAGCTTTTAGAGTGGTTACTCACGACGACTTTTAGCAGCGATGCAAACGCGCGTTCGTGATACGCGCGATTTCATCGCTACACTTGCTATTTATAGGCGATTGCATCGATGCAGTCACTTATGAATCCCAAGCAATATAATAAATAATAAAATTGTTTATTGAATAACGTATTGTGCAAATGAATAACTAAAGACTAATTATGCGAATAAATATAAAATATAACACATATACCTGAACTAGGAGAATCCTGTATTTCAGGTAAAGTGTAGCGACACAATCGCGCGTTGTGTTGATGCGTTTGCATCGCTGCTTAAAATCGCACGCGTATAAAAGGTAGACGATTAGCGCATAGCTGCATCGCTACTGCATCGCGTTTGCATCGCTGTTAAAATTCACCGTGTGCAGCTGCTCTTAATTTCGTCTTATTGCCTATTATTTCCAACAATCTAGACCAACCAATTAAGGGTCTAGCAATTTGACTGCGTTAAAGCGCTTGAAGTGTCATTTACAACAGCATTAATGTCTTGCAATTGGCGATTATTTCATTAAAACTATTAAAATTATATTTGCACATGTCTGCGTGGTTGTTCAGTGGGTTGGGTGAGGAATAGCCTTAATAGCTGCAACCTAGATAACGTGTGATATGGCCCTACTAGTTTATAACTAAACGATAGCGTAATCACTTAGTATCAACCCTTGACCGGGCAGTAAAACTAGTCCTTACGTCTAATTTATGCTTTCTCTAACCGTTCAAGATTAAGTAAATAACATTCCAATACACGATTGTATAATTATCATTGTTTCTGCAGTATAAGTACTTATATTGTGAAATTCCTACATTGTTGCTACTTACAAGAAAAAATGTAAGTAGTGGAATTTGCTCATTATGTAGCAGGTACTGTACTGAACGTTACAGCTTCCAAACAAGGCGATAACAAGGAGTTACTCAATTTCGCACATAAAGTGGGTAGACCCACGGTATACATCTTACAAATCTTTGTGTGTCCTTCCCATATTTTCGTCTCTTAGTACACAATAGATAACAAGAAAAGTACCTAAGTACTTATTTTACACCAAACTTACTTAAGCTACTATCAACTGTCCATGGAACTTAGCAATGTATTGCATTGCACATTGTCCTCAATAATGTTGGGCGCGCCCGCGCTTTTTCTTAAGCTTTGCTTTGCACACGCATGGCACAATACCGACCGCCTCATATATTATGTTCGGTCCGCCCGCCATATCCTTTCGCACGTGTTCTCTGTATCATACCTACTGTAGCTATAAAAGCTTGGGTCTGACTGAATCGTATCACATCTTAGTAAGGCTTTGCAGGGTTAAGCCATATGATGTTAAAAGTAAGTATGCGCAGAGATTTCTTTATTTGTAGAAATATAATCAGAGGTCTACCTCATAAGTCATAGGTATACATACTCTGATATAATTCAGATATCTGTCGATTAAATTTCGTGCACTTTTTGTTCGTAATGTGAGTTGTGAAGGTGAGTGAGGGATTAAAGATCGATGAGTGTTCTTTCTTTCTTTAGTCACTTCTGTTAGCTTGCGCGTTGGCAGCCACCCAGGCTGCGGGAATCATCGCCCCCGTAGGCCATTTGGGTGCTTACGGGTCCCCTTACAGCTATGGTGCCTGGAATCCGTATAGCGCGTACCCAGCCCAGCCTGCTATTGCCACCCAGAGCTCCAACATCTTGCGATCACCGTTTAATTTGGGCCAAGTAAGTTTTTAAAATTTTGTTTCTTATGTCTACTGCAGTTTCCTCTCAATAATATTGAATAGTCTGACCGAACTGAATACAAGGTAAATCAATTTTTCATATATTTTTAATTACTTAATTAGATTCTCAGGAAAACGTATTTATTTCTAATTCTCGTTCTGTTTTACAATATTTTTACGTTTTGTTCTCGGTCAGACTATATTGAATGATCCAAGAATAAAAATTATTTCTTAGGTATCAACCTACACGAAAGCGATAGATACTCCTTTCTCGAGTGTGCGTAAAGCTGACATCCGCGTGAGCAATCCTGGCGTAGCAGTAGCTGCGCCCTATGCACACTATGGTGTCGCCGCGCCCGTTGTCTCTCATATCGCTTCTCCTGTTGTTTCACATCTAGGCGTTGCTCCTGTGGCTAAGGTAGGTGTCTTAATGAATACTTTTTTTAAGGTGTTCAGGTAAGAAAGGTAATTACGTAATTACCCCTTACTAATTTTAGACCATAAATATTTTAGAGAATTTGAAGAAAAGAAAATAAGGAATGCCTGAAAAAATAAGAAATGGAAACAAATTCAATTAAAATGCCGGTTTACAAATTACGGATAAACATATATAGGGATAAACAACTACCTATTCCAGTTTTGCATACAGTGGGCAGTATTGAACTGAATGAGTTTAAAATCGCATGTGAGTATTTACTTCTGAGTTAAATACGAGTTATAGTACTTAGCCTTTTCCTAAATTATGTCATACAGAAAATCAAAAATCTAGTACAAAAATGACATTGGCTACTTGCTCTTCTTAGAAATCTAGACCCCAAATCACGATATTGCTTAATTTCAGCCATGATAGTTGAGGCTAGGATGAAAATTACTTACTGTATGATTATACTGTAATTTCAATCATTATAAATTGATATACCTAATATTTGTAGGCACTATGTGTGCACAACAAATATGTGTTGTAGTTATTTAAAAATCCTTATAAAGAAATAACCGTTAGAGTACCTACCAGAAAAGCAATAATTGTATTAAAAAGTGTAAGCTTCGGAATAAATCAGTGTAGTGCGTCGCGCAAGCGCAACGCTGTGATTTCAACGTATCGAGTGTCACACGAACAGAGATGGGATAACTGCTTATTTTTATAAACGTTTAAACGTTATAGCTTGCGTCACAAGCTATAACGTTTAAACGATGTGACCTCCTTACATCGTCATCCCACCTTTTTATCGCCTTTTCTCCGATTCCTGGCCACTCGTTTTTTGAAATTGAAAATTGAAATTTGAATGAAAAAAAATTTTGAATCGTTCTTCAATAGTTTCTTTTGCCCCGCCATTCTGATTTTGTTTCGTTCCATGATCACTCCCTGCTCGAACGCGGCAGCGTACAGAGCTGTTTCAATTGCGTCTAATTTTGATTCTCGGTGGATCCCCCGCAATTTGACTGAGGCTCAAAAAACGGATCGCGTCACTTGGGTGCAATGCCATGCTTACCAGATTCAACGAAAGGGCGTCAAATTTGGTGTGGGACATTCGAGATGAGCCGAAACCAACCAAAGTGGCGCTCGTGCAAAGTGTGTCTAAGCGGATGATTGCTTCTTTTTTTAATAAAACTGGACACGTGGCTACTGTTGCTTTGGAGAATCGTTGTACCGTGAATAGTGATTGGTACACGACCATTTGTTTGCCGGAAGTTATTGACAAACTCCTTAAAAATAATCACCACCACGATAATGCCAGTTCTCACACGGCCAGACAGACAAATTAATTTTTGAAGGTGAACAACGTTGACCTTATGAGCCATACACGTACAGTTCCAACCTGGCACCTTGTGACTTTTATTTCTTTCCAAAAATTAAGAACCAGTTACGCGGTCAACGATTTTCATCACCTGAAGAGGCTGTTGAAGAGTATGAAAACTATGTTTAAGAGATTGTCACGGAGGAGTGACATAAATGTTTTCAAAATTGGTTCATTCAGAATATTTTGAGAAACAAATTGATTTCTGACCATTTATAGTATTTTTTCTTATTCATTCCGGAAACTTATAGTGTGCCCCACATAATCATGTGGCAATTTTTAATATCAATCTGTAACTCAGGATAACTCGGCCCTTTTGGGGTAAGTGTCTACTTTATATTCATCCAAAAGCATATCCGTATATAATTAAGTTAGGGAGTGTTTTGCAGAATTGTACTTGTTTTTGTATACTTTGTTACAGCCTCTTTTTTCTCTTTACCAAAACTTAATAAATTTCCGCGGACTTATTTAAGTTTTTTTTATTTTATTACCGTGAACCTGGTCACGGCTCATTAGAGTTCACCTTTTCAAGCTTTTTAAAAAAGCATAGTTTTTAGACGGATTTCACCTTAGAGGATGGAAAAAAATTAAAAGAATAGTCTATGCATTTCACTTAAACTTTATGTTTTTCCATTTTTTTTACTTTGAAGCTTTTTTAAATCGTTTACAAAAACGTTTAAGCGCATTAACTTTTATGTTAAAAAAGCTTGCAACTTTGTGTTGATAGCGAAAAGCAAGAGTGGGCCATTAAAGGTTTTAAGTTAAGTAAGTTTATTATAAAACGCGAGTTTTAGTTTTATTTATAAAATTATTATTCACATATTTAATTAATTTGTTTAGGAAACATAAATGGCGGGCCTTGAAACTTAGGCACGTTGTAAAAAATGAAATTCTTGAATATAGAACTGACCACAGACCACATAAATACTAGTAACTGACCAACGCTTACGCTTATGTGCTTATTTTAAAAAGCAAACTTTTTAAATGCTTTTTGTTTAAACGCCTACCACTACACACGAGCAATGCGGTGTCCTCGCTTGCTTGTCCGATGCGCACTCCTTTCGGCGCTGCGCGATGTTTCGACGCACCACATGGCATGTAGTTCTACTTTATTATGTAGTATAACGCAGCGTTATCGCTCTGGCGTCACACGCAACGCCTCCGGCTAGCACGCAACGCAACGGGTGATATTGCTCTAAAGGCACGTAGGTAATGATGCCGTGTCACTTTTTTGTTCTGATGCCACCTAGTGTGTGGCTTCTAATGCCTCCTAGGCATTATTTCGATTGTAAATACAAATTTAACATAAAATTCGCTAAGTAAAAAAAATAATAAAAAAGCTTTAACGAGTAGGTAACCACATAACTTATAAGTACGTATGCATTTGTGTTGTAATAATAAGTCACATGACAAAAGTTTAAAAGCAATACTAACAAACTTGTACTTAACAAAGACCGAATTCTTTACTTTTTTACTATAATTTTGTTTAGACAGTTCCGGGACACAAAGTGTGTTGGGATCATACATTTATTATACCTATATATTAAATCTATAGACGGAATAGTATGGGATAAGATAACGTAATATAAATAATCGACCAACTCACAATGTTCTTTATAGGTAGCTGCGGCTCCAGGACTATTGGGCGTGGCGTATTCGGCAGCTCCCGCTGTTTCGCACATGACCTACTCCAATGGCCTCGGCATTGCATACGCCTGGTAAAAATTTAGTTGAGGACGACGATGATAGAATAATTTTGTATTTATTGTATTTACCAAGATGAAAGATTCCTCTGTATTTGTTACCTAATAGTTTTAACTGTTATTTATTTACTTACAGTAAAAGTAAAGGATATAAGAAAAATAAGTTTTAAAAATATAATGCCTTTCATTACACGTTTAAGGTTTCGGCAGATTTTTAAAAAGTTATTTAGAAAAAGCCATTAAATCTTAATTAAGAAGTGGTTACAGATTAGTTGCCCTCGTTTTTTATTAATTATTTAAACCATCGAGGAAAAATTACATCTGCTAGTTGTCTACTATTTAAGTTTCAACAAAAGTATAAGTAGAACCAGGAGGCCTCACCCAGTGCATTTTTTTTTCAGTTATGACCTTAGAGTTTTGACTTATGGCGGGAAATTGAAACAAGGCGATCGAACTTTAATTAACTTTACATAAAAATAAACGTTAAATTTCTTTAAAATTATGTACAATTTTGTATAATAGTAGGTATAGAGTAATTCGTCCGTTACTTGTGTTTGCGCTGACCCGTAGGCATAGGCGCGGTTAAAAATCCCATCATGGAATGAAGCGGCATCGGCAGTCACGCACAAAATCAACTTCAAATGCTATAGGCACCCACTTAATATCAAATCGATCGTGTTCTTATACTGCTATTTAAAAGAAAAATTCCTTTGAGAAAAATTAATGTTTATCTTTGTAAACAGACAATTGATCACATTTGTCATTTACAATATTTCACTTGGTTGTTTTACATAGAAAGCTGAGTGCTAAGTATTTGTAGTATGGGTACTCTATACTCGTATAAGGTTGCCTCCAAATGCTCCAAACTAACTAAATTATTAACTAAATTAACTCCATAGAGTACGCTTCTTTTGTTAGATTAATGTTGTTAGGATTTTTGAGAAAATGGCTAGGTTGGTATAATAACGTACATCACATTTATTTCAACTGTCACAAACCGTATTTTGATCGATCTACTATTGCCTATGTAAATCGTACTTGCGGCAGTGCCATTTCATTATATTTTATTTATCTTCCATAAACTTGTGTTCCTTTTTTACAAGCATTTCTTTGTAATTTGTGATCCCTTCTAAATCATTCTAATCCTAACATAGTCTCGTAGATCTATATCGTAATTTTAATGTGAAGACCTCGTTGGCCCAATGGTTTGCACTGTGGGCATACGATGAGGAGGCCCCGGGCTCGATTCCCGGTAAGGCCAATTTAGAAAATGAACTTTCCTGAATTGATTCTGGGCCCTGATTTTAATTCAAATCGGAGTCGACCCGATCGGGTAGCCCATCCACAATATTATACGCCTCTACTCGGAAAAGACGCGGTTTCCGATCGGGAGAGGCAATCAAAATCAAGCTGCTGGTCTGGGTGTTTTGGGAAGTGCCCCAGATTGAATTCCGTTGCTCTGGTACACATAGTACTGGGAATTCCCTAGTTAGAATCAGGCAATTTGTGTGGTTGGCACATTATTATTATTTTACAAAAGTTTGAAAAAATCTGAATTACATAAATAAAGTTGAGAGATAACTTTACCATAAGATACTTATTGTTTATCGTTGACTATAACAATAATCGCGAAAAAAGCCCGAAAATAAGAAAGATAAATAAATGGAGAACTTGGATACGAACATAGCCAGGCCATAAAACAGTAAGTTAAAAAAAAGGTTTTTTTTTTAAACGGCCCATTCATCATCCGCCGCACAGGCAAAGGCTGCTCACACACTATCCCATACGCAGGATACGCCTTCGTATGGGGTCTTGCAGGATGCATTGCTTCAGAATGGCTAGCACGCAGCGACTACATTCATAATCCATCATCACGCGGCAGACGGCAAGACGGACTGCAATGCAGGATAATCAATGCCATAGAGAGTGGACCGTTTTAGGGATGTTTTTGGATTGCAAAGCATCAAATTATGATCTGAATCGATCCACGGATCAGATCGTTTGCTCTTGAATCGATCTCACAAAAATCGATTCAAAATTTTTAATAATTAAACACTTTTATGACACGATTTAAACGCCATACTGTTAATCATTTATTTGTTTTGCTTTTCACACATGCCAATCCTTTACATCTAACTAAACTTTTCAATAATAATGTTATAATTTAATATTCCAAGCATTGTCCTCTTCTTTATTTTCCGCGTCTTAACGAAATCATTAATAAGGTGGGACTTTTGTTTATATTAAGAATACAATCTAGGCAATTTGCCTTCGTTTTGAGTCGATTCGCTTAAAAATCGTATTGAAATTAATCCATTCTAACTTAGGACTGCAGGACTGCATATATAGGACTGGAGGCGTCATTGATAGGCAATCCCCTCTGTTAAGGTACAGTACAAGCACAAAACAACCATCGCTCAATAAAAACTACTACCAAATCGATATTTCTTCTTTTGAATTCTCTAAGAATTCACCGCGTCAAGTGCTTCATTAAATATGTCGTTTTACAACGTACAAACTTGCAAAAAAATCTTTGCTACATCCAGTTTAGCCAAGAATGGAATTACATTCTATTTATACGTCATTTTTTTACATTAATTACTAGTTTTCTATTTTATCACATTTTTTTCACAGTGATCACATTGATTAAATTTATCGATTACATAAAAACATTTGACATAAGCATAGTTAATAAACATTTGACATAAGCAAGTTCCGTAATTACTGTCAGGCAACCCACAGACAAAAAATGCAATATTTCATGAACGCCGTTTTTTCGCTATAGAGAAGCGAACGTGCTTTTTAGCTCCGATTTTTATCGATAGATTATGCAACGATGTTTATTCAAATTGATTTCTCCGGTATTATATAATAAATAATAATATAATAAATTATAAATAATGATTTTAAATTGTAATTGTTTAAATATAAATCATCATAAATCATGCCGTACTGTAAGAAAAAGAAAAATAAAAAGTACATATACGAATACATACTTACATTCAATACACATAAATTACATAAGCAATCAAAATAACCAAATAGCTAACTGTCCCACAAGCGATTGAAACATTTAGATTTAGAACCAAGAAACCATAGAGTTTATTTAAGGTTAATCTTATTTTTAAAATGACTTTTTAATAATATGAATAACTATTATTATTATTATTATTAGGGTGGCTTCATTTAGGGCCTATGCATCCCCTCATCACTGCGACCATTGACTGATCTATTGTGATCACCACTAATTACAGTGCAGAGCCAAGACCGATAGCATTGAAAAACTGAAGGACTTTCCTGGCTCCGACAGATTTAATGTCATCTGGTTGTGGCATGTGCCTTCCCAGTACGGAACTTCGTACGCCCATCACGGGGTAGCATTAGGTGAGTAGATGAAAAGGAGTTTCATCCTCCGTGTGGCAGAATCTACATTAAATGATTATCACTAATATCAGGTTTCCTACCACGGTATGACTTCTTTTTAGTTTCCCGATATTTCGGAACGGTTGCACGCTCCATGGTCACGGGTCGGGAAAATAAAAAGAAGTCATACCGTGGTAAGAAACCTGATATTAGTGATAGTCATTTAGTGAATAACCACGAAAGTCTTAAAATCTATATAGAATCTACATTCTCTATTTTCTCTCTGCCCAATATTTGACATGTGCTTGTTTAAGCCACAATGCCCTGTTAAGGCTCTACTGAGCATTCTTATGGCATTCCTGTCCAATGACAGCGCTTCTCCACAGTGTTTGGCACTGTAGGCAGATATCAGGGCTTTTGAATGCTCAAGACCCTTGTTCTGTAACTACACTTCTCAAGAGATGTGGGTGCTCTCATTTAGCAGAGTGAGCTTTGCCAGGCTGTATGCTATCCCTATGAAGGGTTCGGATCCAATAAAGGTTTCCCTAGCACCAGCCTTTGCCAGTTCATCCGCTGACTCATTATCCTGGATGTCAGAGTGGCCCGGAACACAGCGCAGTACCACTGTATTACTTTCCCCGCGAGCGTTCAGTATATTTACACAGTTCTCTACAATCCTCGATGTTTGGGTGACTGAGGCTAGTGCATGTAGAGCCGCTTGACTATCTGAGTTTATGTAAATATGCTTGTCAACGTAGCCTCTCTTCAGGTTCAAATCCGCACAAGTAATTGTGGCGTACACTTCGGCCTGAAAGATAGAGGAGTGTCGTCCCATATTCAGCTTGTAGCTGAGCCTGGGTCTCACACCGTGTATACCACAGCCTACGTTGGGTCCCATCTTAGACCCATCGGTATACCATAGAAGGCTACCGTCCTTCCAGGTGAGACTGTTAGTTTCCCAGTCCTCTCTAGTTGGAAATTCTACCTGGTAGAGTTATTTAAAGTTTTGTTTGGTAAGCATGACATCAGAAGTCATTCCCAGAACAAAGTGTTCCAGAATTGAATCTTGGGCTGATCTCAATGACTGGGAGAGCCATCTACTCCTTAACCTAGTGGTAAACCTGTACATGCTGGTACAGGCCTCCCTCTGTATGAATAAATAGCAGAGGAGTCAGGTTCAGCAATACATTTAGGGCTGCCCCAGGCGTATTGGACATGGCTCTCGTTGCTAGCAGGCACGCGATGCGCTGTAGACTACCCAATGTGATAATTGTGGTTGTTTGGCTGACTTTAACACTCCAAGCAACAGACGCGTAAGTCACTAGGGCCTCACAATTGCCTTATATAACCAGAGAGTAATCTTTGGTTTTAGACCCCAACGCTGTCCCGCCATACGGCTACAGATACCTAACACCTAGCAAATGCTCGAACAAAGTCCAAGCATTTACTAGGAGTTGCCCAGGATATACCGGCTCATGTCTTCCCTTCCTATGCAATTGGATTACATAGGAATGGAAGCCATTCGCATGCGTGGAGGTACGCCGTCCTGACATCTCAATAAATAACTAACAAAATATTTTTGTATTTGTTTTCCTGTCTGGAGTTGTCAATCAGAAGTGCGAAAATATATTTGGCCGAAATAGTGTTTGCTCGAATTTTTGTAATGCCAAATGTATTTTTTTAGATTATTTTAGGAATATTATAAAACAAACTAACTTAATCGTTTCATTGTAATAAACAACCAAAATCCCTTGCAAGCGGTTTTGTTATAAATCGGTTTTCGAAATGATGAAACTTTGAGTTTTTTTACCTACGTAAACGTACGTTTTTTACGTACGTACGTAAAAACGTTTACGTTTAGTTGGAATCTAGAAATTCGAAACATCGATACATTTCTTACAGCATGTCAGAACTACCAACAAAGAGACACAGCTATTTTCACATTTATAATATTTGTATGTACCTGTATATCTGTACAACTCTTATTATTAGAAGTGAATTCGAAATTTTTCGAAAAAAATTCAACATAATACTATAAAATTATTGACATTAAGACTAGATCCATCACTCTTGTGTTCAAGTAGAAGCTTTTCACTAGAAGCTAAATATGGTGAATTTTGTTATTTCCAGTAAAAGCCGAACGTGGATAGTTTTTGGATCTTTAAATTGTGGCAAACAAAATTAAACAATACTGCAATGACTTTACAATTTAAATTAAATATTTTAGTTTTTTTTTATTTCTTATACATGTCAATACGTTTGTTAACTCCGTTGGATAACACCGGCCATGCTTGTCATTCATTGGCACCAACGCCGACTACGAAAAACCGGAAAAACTCCGGATATTTTTTCGCGGTTTTTGGATTTGACTTTCGATTGTATTTATTGTCCTCCATTTATTGGTAAGTCAATGGGCAATCTCCTCTAGTAAATACAAGTAAAACAATAGCACTGTTACACTACTCACAAAATTGCAAAAAGTAATCGTCCAGTCTTGTCAAGGGTGGAATTACATTTTTCATATACATGATTAACCAGTACGTAATACGTATCGATACCGTCACGTCTATAACTTTCCGTCTTTAGTATATTCATGAGAATGGATTTATTTTTATAGGCCTGTATTTTATATGGACATGACATGAGTGTGAGTTTTATCCGCGTATTTGTAAAAATAAGCTAGTGATGTCGATATTTGTTTGTGTGAGACCATAGTGACTTTGCGTTTTGCAACTGTAGAGTTGCTTGTGGTACTACCCCCCCGCCCTTCAAAAAGTGCCAGAAAGTTATGTTCGAGAAATAACGCTAATAGCGCCTCCCGTCCTATATGCTCTTAGGGTCGTATTCCAGAACTCTACTCAATGTTCAAGTCAGGACTTGAGTATGATTTAAAGTACTGAAAATCATACTCAAGGCCTTGCCATTAGGGTCGTATTTCCAGTGCTTGAAATCATACTCAAGTCTGCTCAAGTCCTGACTTGAGCATCGAGTAGAGTCCTGGAAAACGATTCTAACATTAAAAAAATCGCTAGATCGTATTCAATTGAATCGATTTCCATAAAAATTGAATCGTATCGTAATGAGCATCACAAATTAGAAAGATATAGTGCTCAAATATAGAGTGTATGAACTATGATATAGTGATTGTGCATCCCTAATTTCATTGTCACGTTTGTTTGCCAAGTGTAAATTAAAATTACCTGTGTTTAATTAAAGATACGAGCGTATTAATCCCGTAATAAACTGTGCCCAGATAACTGCTGTGTTTATTCACGTAGCCCTCGTATGTCTGTACGTGCATTACCTCTTTCGACAAGTGGTCTCGAAGGGACTGTGTTATTCAATTCACTTTTGTGCCATATTTTGCATTGTGTTGGCAATGGTTGATAGCGCCGGAGACTCCGACGTATCGTGGGTCATGTACAGGGACAGGCCGGAATGGAAAGATTTGATTCCATGTCCAGAAAACGACGGTCCAAATCCTGTTGTGGTTATTGCGCATTCGGAAAAATGTAAGTTTTTTATTTTTTATAACACTAAGTGACGAGACGATCAAGCCGTACGCCTGGTTGTAAGCGACAAGCCTATCCACAACAGTTGCAGCGCCACTTAGAGCTTTAAATGGCAAAGATCTTAGACGCATTGCCTCTACGTCAATCACCCTGAGACATACGGTGACAAGTCCTATGTGCCTGTAATTTCACCAGCACCCTAACCCTTCCAAACCGGAACACAATAATGCTCACATTACTGCTTGGGCAGGAACAAGTAAGGTGCCAGCATTTCTTGACATACTCTTTCACAAGGAAATCTATACCACTAAAAGTATTATTTAGATGAATGAAATTAATTAATTTAAAGTAACATGAGGAGGTTCATAGTTGGGCCATTCCAAAGTGACATTTTGACTCCTTTTCTCTTGAACTTTAACTATATTCTCCCTAACCATTGGTTAATTAGACTTAAAATGAAAATATGAAGCCAGATATACAATTCAACTGCGATAAAATTACACTGTTTAATATGAGATCCATCGTTAGTAAGCAAATATTTTATAATTTTTGTCTTTCAAGACATTTTAACAAAAAAAAAACAGAATGAAAGAACTGATAAAGTAATCCTATTATTTTTCTTGGAACACTATACTATGATGACATGAAATGAAACTCACCCATTTAAAATGTGTTAATAAATTTGAAAAATCCTGCTGCATCCTTGAAGATTATGTATCATATCAAAATATACCAAATTTTAGAAGTTTAGCACAACTGATATATAGTTAAAACCAGGGGACAGACTTTTTATGAATTTCCTGATACTAAAAATCATTATGTGTTAAAATGTCTTAATTATGAGAATTATAAAAAATTTGTTTACAAATGATGGATCTACGTATAAACAGTGTATTTAAAAAAATTCTATGTATGCCAATCGTCACAATTTAACGTATCAAATGTTAAACTCCGAAATTAAAGCAAGTGTTACCCTAGTAAACATTCTAAAAACTCAAATCCATGAAATTACAAACATTTATTAATATTAATAACATTTAGAAGTGTGACGTGTGGGACACACTTTCAATTCTTTATATTTACATTTCTACTTACATGCACAATGCCCAACCAAGTGAAAATAATGACCCTTAGCATAATTGTTACTTTTACAAAAGCAAATGCCAATAGATTGCACATTTATTTGTTAAAATAAAAATATATGTTTCATTGTGACGGTTGGGACTTGAAATTAGTATTTATTGAAACTTAAATGGCTCCTCACCATACATACTTCCATGCAATTACTTATCACTGTTTTAAAAGTCGTAAATTGTAGTTTCTTCGACAGTAATAACTTTTTTAGAAAGATGCACAAATAAGTGTGAAAATTGTTGCTAAAATTGTAGAACAAATGCTTCACTATAGACGACGGCGCTATGGCTGCGTTAATGAAGACAAAAATACAATAATTGTACAATATCCGAAAAATTTCATTTATTTCTAATGATTTGATTTATTGGACATATTCTAGTCATACAATTTTTTTTTCATGCAGTTAATTAAAAAAAAGAATTCAACACAAGCGCAGCTATTTTGCATGATTTAACCTTCACTGGGTTCGCGGAGTAGCAAATTAATTTACTTCCATTTTTATTAACATGGACTTCTGCAAAGTAACGCCTGAATCTAGAAATTAATTAAAATCAAATTGTATAATTTATTTTTTGGAACCGCGGTGTCATTTTCACTAGAATGACCCAGTTTCCATTTGCTGTTTAGTGTAGTATACAACTATTATGTGTATTTTTAATTGCAATTAAATGTCATAAGTTGCCACATGTTGAATCATAAGTTTTCATTACCGCTATCATGTTAGTCTATAAAACTCTTGCTGAGCGTAATCATTTTTATAGATTTCCAACTATTTTAAAATATAAACTTCTTTGATTTTCAGTTGAAGATGTGTATGACTACTTCCGAGCTATACTGCGGAAGAATGAGATGTCAGAGAGGGCTCTGCATCTTACTACAGATGCCCTAGAGCTCAATCCAGCTAATTACACTGTTTGGCAGTACAGGTTTGTATATTTTGGTACTAATTGTGTGTTATGGGAATGCTCCCACTACCCAGTGAAATAATTTGAGGCTTAATGAACACATGGGTGTTCTGTCTAAGCTGGAAATTTGCTCACACATAAATTCAAATTCTGTTGCATTAGTTTTTATACCAATGTTGAGATGAGGATGTATTGAGTACAAGATTGAAGAAGAATTAATTAAGTTCTTTTTTTACAAATTTTTATAAATTAAAAAAGATTTCAAAAGGTGGATGAAAATATACTGCACTGACTAATATGAAAAATATAATTTCAGGAGAGATCTGCTGAGAGAGCTTAACATAGATTTAAGAATGGAGCTCGACTATGTAGAAAATGTTATAAAACAATCATCTAAGAACTACCAAGTGAGTAAAACTCAAATATTTGAATCATTAGTAAAACTATTTTTAATCTTTTAATGGCTGTTGACAGTTGCACATTATCAGCAAAGGACTATATTAGTCTAAGCATAGATTTAGTATTAAATCTATGAGTCTAAGCCAGTGGTCGGCAAATCGCGGCTTGTGAGCTACAAATACTTTTTTATTATAGTTTTTTTCCTTTTCTATCTGCCATCCGTTTGCAAAGCCATAATCAGATGGGTTTTCGTAATGGCGATGGAGGGAGTTGCTCCTGCGAGCGTCATGGTTTTATAGTGGTGTTCACATTCGTTGATCTAAGTTTAAGAAGAGCCATTGTTTTAACCACGTTGGGTTTTGTGAATGCAACAGGTTTCTCGCCAATTCGTAGTTCTTTACTTCTTCTTTGATGGTTGGCCATGAATACTGATACTGAAAAACACTAAAAAATTAAAAAACATTTTATTAAATTTGACCAACTTTTACTGTCTCGATTTTTTTCTTCCTGTACAATGAAATTATCCTTACATGACATTGAGTCGATCTGCTACAATTCATGTTTGACCAATAAATTTATTTATTATAATTTACTATTATTTTTATTAGGATGAACTAATTCGGGGCATATGCTGCCCCTCATCACTGCAACCATCAACTGATCCATTGTGATCACCACTAATTACAGTTCAGAGCCAAGACTGAGAAATTTCCCCATATTGTCCAAGTTAAAAATAACACTGTATTGTGTATTATTATTATTATTAGGGTGGCTTACGAGGCCTACGAGGCCCCTCATCATTGCGACCATAAATGATCTATTGTGATCACCACTAACCACAGCTCGGAGCCAAGACCAACAGCATTAAGGAACTGAAGGACTTTCCTGGCTCCGACAGTCTTTATGTCCTCTGGGTGTGGCCTGTGCCTACCCAGTATGGAACTTCTCACGCCCATCAGAGGACAGCACTGGATGAGGAGATGCACAGGAGTTTCATCCGCCTCATGGCAGAATCTACATTCTTTGTTTACTACCTGTCCAATATTTGACATGTGCTTTTATTCAAGCCACAATATCCTGTTAAGGCTCTAGTCAGCATTCTGATGCCATTCCTGTCCAGTGACAGAGCTTCTCTACAGTGTTTGGCACTGAAGGCAGCTATCAGGGCTTTAGAATGCTCAAGACCCTTAGTCTGCAGCCACACGTCTCGGGTGACGTGGGAGCTCTCGTTCAACAAAGTGAGCTTTGCCAGGCTGTGTGCTATGCCTATAAAGGGCTCAGGACCAATAAAGGGCTCCCTAGCCAGCCTTTGCCAGTTCATCCGCTGCTTCATTACCCTCGATGTCAGAGTGACCAGGAACCCAATGCAGGAGTACATTATTCCTTTCCCCGAGAGTATTCAGTATAGTTACGTAGTTCTCTACAATCCTCGAAGTTTGGGTGACTGAGGTTAGTGCATGCAGAGCGGCTTGACTATCTGAGTTTATATAAATATAATTGGTAACGTAGCCTCTCTTCAGGTTTAGATCCGCACAAGCAATTATGGCCTATATTTCGGCCTGAAAGATAGAGGAATGACGTCCCATGTTCAGCTTGTAGCTGAGTCTGGGTCTCACGCCGTGTATACCACAGCCTATGTTGGGTCCCATCTTGGACCCATCAGTGGCTACTGTCCTTCCAGGTGAGACTGTTAGTTTCCCAGTCTTCCCTGGTTGGAAATTCTACCTGGTTTGGCTTGATGTTTTGCTTGGGAAGCATGACATCAGAAGTCATTCCCAGAACAGGATGTTCCAGAATTGAGTCCTGGGCTGATCTCAATGTCTGGGAGAGCCATCTAGTCCTTAACCTGGTGGAGAGCCTATACGTGCTGTTACCGGCCTCCCTCTCTATGAATACATGCAGGGAAGTCAGATTCAGCAATGCATTTAGGTCCTCTCCAGGTGTAGTGGACATGGCTCCCGCTGTTAGCAGGCACGCGACACGCTGTAGACTGCCCAATGTGAAAATAGTGGTTGTTTGACTGACTTTGCCACTCCAAACAACATACGCATATGTTACTATGGGCCTCACAATTGCCTTGTATAACCAGAGAGTCATCTTTGGTTTAAGACCCCAACGCTGTCCTGCCATACAACTACAGATACCTAAGGCCATCTTGGTTGTTGACCATGTTAGCTATATGACAGTTCCACCTTAGGATTCAATACTCAATACTTTATTGCATACCATAATGTTATATACAAGGTGGTAGGTAACATAAATTAAGTTCATTATGGATCCTGTAAGGGCACAGCAAATGACAAAAGTCTGATTAAATTAAACTAATTCGAACCCTATTGTATTTACTAAAGCCTTAAGATTATAACAGGTACGTCTTGCTCATAGTGCATTTGCTGAGATTTTTTTAACATAACCATTAATATAAATTTTCTGTCACAATAATATAATTTATTAAACATATTATCTGTATTATGTATTAAATACTATAATTATGTATATTATTAATTGGACATGTCCCTATTATCTAAGTATTCATGTACTGTATAGTAACTTTTAGCCACTAAATATGTTTTTAACGCTTTTATAAATTTTTTTTTGCTTGTTTCTGTTTTTATTATGTTTGGTAATTTGTTATAAATTTTAATTGACATTACAAACAGACTTGATGAATGCAATGTTAATCGCGAAGCTGGTAGTATTAATCTGTCTTTGTGTCGGAAGGAATAATTACTCGGAATGTCTTCGCTGCAAAGCGCGACAAATTGAATTTTTTTCTGACGAACTTACATATTTCCAGGATGTATATACACGGTAAAGTAAGAATTTTGTGCTGTTGGAAGAAAGGTTTGCAACTGTCGGTCTGTTTTATATTTACGAGAATTTTGACAAGCTTTTTCTGAAGAGTAAACAGGGTTTATGTATCTGTACTGTTACCCCATAGGATGACACCGTAACTTAGCTAAGCATAAGCGTACGAATAGTAGGTGGTCAGTGCTGTTTGTATGTTCGTGGTTTTTTTTATTTCACGGAATACATACGCGAAACTAGATATTTTACTACTTATTTTATTAATGTGCGCTTTCCAATTTATGTTTGTGTCCATAACTATACCTAGCAATGTGAAGTGGCTGACTTTTTCTATATCTATGTTATTGAATTTGAAAGTTATGCTTGTCGGTTGTTTCTGATACGGGTGGAATGTCATTAATTTGGTTTTTTTGAAATTTATTTCTAAGTTGTGTTCCTCCATCCAGCTTGATGTTTTTTCAAAAATAGAATTGAGCTTTAAGTTTAGGTTTGCATTATTCTGGCATGGGTTGAGTATGGAGATGTCATCAGTGAAAAGTACACACGTCTCTTTTATTACTTTTGGAAGGTCATTGATGTATATTAGAAATAAAAGACATTCGATGACACTTCCTTGGGGAATGGAAGCATTGGTAAGTATGCCTTCCGATCGTACATTTTCTATTTTGCTTTTCTTTTGATTGATTTTTTTACAAATTGCTCTCTATCTTTTAAATATGATGCAAACCATTTATGAGTTGTTCCTCTTATTCCTATTCCGTATAATTTATTTAGTAGTATATCGTATTGCACTTTATCGTAGGCCTTAGCCATGTCCAGTAAAATAAGTATCGCGTAGTGTTTGTTATTTACTAACTGCCTCCGTGGCCGAACGGTTACCATGCCGGACTGCCACGCAGAGGTCTCAGGTTCGATTCCCGGGTCGGGAGAAATATTAATATGGCCTACATTTATTTCTCTCGTGAGTTTGGGTGTAATTTGTGGTTGTCTCGTGTGTGTCCATGGCACCCGCGACACAGGGTATCCCTAGTGCAGGGCTATGTTGAGTGGGTACGTTATTATTTTCTATTATATATATATATTTACTATATTTAAAATTTGTTGTATGTATTTGTACACCGTTAATGCTGTGCTTAGTTTTTTTCGAAATCTGTTTGGCAGTTGTCAAAAATTTTATATTTCTCACAGAAGGAGTACACGCGGTCACACATGACTTTTTGGAAAATTTTTGAAGCTGTGGGTAAAAGGGCAATGCGTTGATAATTATTAGGATTCGAATTAGATTTTTTTTTGAATTTAGGTTTTATTATAGCCTTTTTTAATAAATAAGGGAAAACGCCTTCATTAAAGGATTTATTGATTAACATACAAAATGGTGTAGTTCATTCGTCTGCACACTCTCTGATTAAGGTGGGTGATATTTCGTCTATTCCATAACTTTTCTTATTTTTTAGGTTTTTGTAATTTTGTGGATTTCACGGTAATCTACAGGAGTTAAAAACATTGTATTTTCGGTTTGGCACATTACGGGGCGGCCGCGAGGTCTATTTTCATTTTACTTGCTTTAAAACAATGATTAAATGTGTTAACTATTTGTTTTGGATCACTAATTTTAATATTGTTACAGTTTGATTTTAATGTTATGTTATTTTCTTTTTAATTTGTTTTTTATTAATTCGCTCGTTTATAACACGCCACATTGCTTTTACCTTATTGTTGGATTTATTTACTTTTCCAATGAAATGCATTTTTTTCGCGGTATTTACTAACTTTTTTAACAATTTTTCATATTTCTTGTAATATTCTGTCATTATTGGATTGTTTCACTTTTGAGTTAGAATTTTTAACAATCTTTTACTTTTGCATGATATTTTTATACCAGCCGTTAACCAATATTTTTTATAGTTATTTTTTAATTTAATATTACGTACTATACAGGAGTTGATCCACAGCAAGAGTCCAAAGGAGAGGAGAAATTACTCCACCTTGCGGGCAACCCCTTACTGTGGAGGCCACAAGCCGGTCCCCGTGGAACGAGATACTGGCTCTGCGGCTTAAGAGCATATTTTGCACCCATCTTGTAGTAGAAGTGGCTACACCTTTGTAGGGTAGTCCCTTTACCAGAGTACGAATGGGCCTATTGTCAAAAGCACCCTCTATGTCTAGAAAGGCACATAGTGCTATTTGTTTGTCCTCAAACGCTCTTTCAGCCCTGTCCACAAGGTGGAACAGAGCTGTCTCTGTGGATTTTCCACTTTGATAGGCGTGTTGAGTGTGATGGATAGGCAGAGAAGTTCTGCTTTGTGTTTCAGTGTTAGATCTTCCGTGGGGCTGTTCTTTTGTCCAGGTAGATAGGCTGAGCGTAAGATTATCTTAGCCTGAGGGCTATTCAGGGGAAATAAATATGCTGCTACAAAGTCGTCAGTACAGAACTCTGGAACAGGCATAAGGTTAATGTTTTTGTTATAAACAATGCAGGCTGCTACGTGGAGGACGAGGCCGTCCTCGTGAGCCTCGCGGGTTGGCAGCCCCGCGCCCTTGCACTCCTTCACGTGCCGTACTACGGCCACGTAGGTACGGTGCTGAAAACCACGGTCGTGTACCCCCCAGATCGTCATTTAGTGCCATTGTAGCAGATTTTGGTCGAGCCGCTCCAGTACTGGCACTTGTTGTTGGCTGCGCTGTTTGGACTCCCAGGACAGTGGGTGCTGTCCGAATGTGCCCCACCTCCCGTCCGCGATTTTTGCGCGATGCACCCAGAGTCGCAGACGGGGCAGCCCCGTCACGTTTTCCCTGGTCCGTGGAAGACGGGCCAGGCGCGGGCTGCGCTGAGGTTCCCGGCCCCGATTCCTCGAGCGGACTAGTAACCGAGGCACCCCGCGTAGTGCCGCCGCTGAAAGTGCTTTCCGGACGCCCCTTGATCTTAAACGTGACCTGCTTAAAACCAAGGTGTGCCCGGCAATTTGAGACACGGAGATTCTCCACAGATGGGTCATCAAGAGCAAACGCGACTACCCATCCGTTCACATCTTCCCTTGCGTGAAGAATCTTCCATACCTCAGTGCGAAGACCTCTATTTTGGGGCCCCAGCAGGCTGATGGCCATCTGCACCGACTCACATCCCGTCTTGGGAATGTAAGTGGTGGTGATGGTGGGCTTCGGAAGATCGCTTTCCTTAATCAAGGACTGCTGGGCTTCCGGCCACGGCTTCAAATTGCCGATCTTTCCCACAAGCCAGTCTGCACTTGCTTGGTCCTTGCAGGTCACAAGAATCCAGCCTGGCTTGCGAGAGAGGCCCAGGAACTTTGGTCCCTCGCCATGCGCTGTTGTGCTCGCTATGGTGCGGCCCAGAAACAGCTCCAACAGCTCCATTTGCTCCTCTGACATGGGTTCCGAATTCCGGATACCCACGCGCAGGGAGCCCGCCATTTCGCTGAAAGTTGGTCTGTTCCTGCTTTCAGCTGACGCCATGGTCCTTCCCAGGCTCCCGCCTTCCTTACGTGCTCCTGTGGCAACACCTCCTCTGACCGTCCACGCTTTTGCGCTTTCGGTGTTGGAGATGGTTTAGGTACCGGAAGTTCACTCCAGGGCTTTTCAGATAGAGGCAGAGCTTCTCCGTAGCTCATACCTGTTCTCATCAGACTGGTGGATTCCGACACCAGGGGATCCGAAAGACCCTTTTTATTGCTGGGTGGACTATCCATCCCTAATCATCTAAATTAGATCTGATTGTGACAGCCAATAGCGCGCGCTTATTTCAATTTTATCGCGCGCGTCGCGACTATCATGCGTAGCTATGCTACGGGAGCTGTAATAGGTATTTCTCCATAGTAGGACAGCGCCTTCTATGCTGAAAGAAATACTGAAATTGATTGTCACTATACAGTCTGCACAAAGTTTACTTAAATCATGTGCAGTTTGCTAATTATATCACTTTTACACTTTATATCACTGTAAGTAGGTAAGTTGATTTTTTAATTTTGTAGTAATTGATTGATAATTTGATATTACTATTCCACACTGTTTTTGGAACCTTAGTGTTTCCAATATGTAAAATATTATAAAAGTGTAAAAAGTGGATTTTGCATGTTATAAATGATTAGATGCAGTTGGTTATTACTATCTGTGAATTAATTTATTAGATTGAATGTAACAACTGATAACACTAGTGTTAAGGTAAAAATCAAGTAAAAAAAATTAGTAAAAATTATACACTGATAGCTTTTAATTGATTATTCCAGGTGTGGCATCATCGAAGAGTTGTAGTGGATTGGCTGCAAGATCCATCCCGTGAATTGGAGTTAACAGGAGATGCACTCATTCAAGATCCTAAGAACTATCACGCTTGGCAACATCGTCAATGGGCCATCAAAACATTTTTGTTAGTATATTTGTCTTACACGATAGGAAACTTTTTATAGTTATAATTTTAAACACACTGAAGTACAGGAGACAAGTTTTCGGAGAACGTGACTAGTTTTTTGTTTACTGTTATGAATTGGAGTTGATATCTAGATATTAATATATGGTTCTTAGGTTTACGCGATAGTTATACAAATAATTAAACTATTTTTTCGGATCGAAATCGCGTATTTTTGTTTTTTTAAACTAACCAACTGGAAAATAATTGTTGTAACTAGAGTGAAAAATAAAGCGGTTGGCATTCATATTAGACATATCTGGTTAATGACTTTACCATCTCAGTCAACCGTGACCATGCGACCTGTAAAGGGCCTGAATTGGTGGTTTGTTCGAAAAAAGAAATATACGCGATTTAGACCCGAAAAAATAGTTCAATTTCCTAGATTACATTAATCATTAAAAAATTATGTGAACCTTCTCTGTCTTAGGCTTCTTCACAATGTTTACTTTCAGCTTTTTAAAGTATATAATATAAGTCCATATTAAGCAGCTTTGAATAACATCTATAAAACTCTTTTTTTTATTAATTTACAGTCTCTACGACAAGGAAATGTCTTTTGTTGAAGAATTGATAAACGAAGACGTTAGAAACAACTCGGCGTGGAATCAGCGATACTTCTTGATGAACAACCACGACGGCTGGAGCGACCTTAATGTTCAAAGAGAAATATGCTATACACTAGGGAAGATTAAGTTTGTAAAAAATAATGAAAGTGCATGGAACTATTTAAGAGGAGTCCTATTTCACGATAAGAGAGGATTAAGTGGTAATGCTGTTGTAACTAACTTTTGTGAGGAGTTGTACAAAAACAAATGTCGATCGCCTTACTTGCTGGCATTTATTGTGGATGCTTGTGATGAGGCAATAAAAAAAGACGACACTAGTTGCTTCCATAATGTTGACCGAGCAATAGATCTATGTCAGGCTTTAGCAGGAAAGTACGACAAGTTTCGGAGTAAATACTGGAACTACATGTGTGAAAGGTTTAAGAAATATCAAATTTCAATGAAACCATGTTCTGAGAACAACGTAGATAATAACGTTACGTAGAGAAGTGTTTTTTAATTTTTTAATAGCTAGCAAAATAAATAATATGACACGACAAGCATTAACTTAATTGTGTTCATTGGCGTCGATTCAATCCAACGCAATCCAATGTCAATGCAATCTCTGACTCTTTGGTTATCTTGATGACCTTAAACATAATGTTTGTATCACAAAATTTTTAATTTGCATAAATTTCACATCTTTTAATTGAATTCTGCTAATCTTTTTAGTGCTAGCGAAAGAGACAGATTGCTCTGATCTTAAGATTAGTTTGCGTTTGTCTAAATCTACGCCAATGTCTAACCAACTGTTTGATATAATTTTAAATGCTAAATAGTTTCAAAGAATTTAAATGTATTATGTACTTACTTGTAATTTTAAATGTTTCTAAAAACATGAATGCAAAAAAATTATAAAAGAAAAAAATGAAAGTTATGCGAAATTTATTTCATATATTACGACATTGACTGTATAGCGAGGAAATAAATGTTGTGTATTTTAATGGTTACTTTTATTTTCGGTTAATTCGGGTGCTGTTTCAATGGATTCCTCATCTATAGTAGATTTTTGGGCGTTCATGTTGATAGTTTCGCGTAGGTCTCTTAACCCGATGTGATGGTGTACACCGCCGGCGCCGACTGATCGGGCGATCAGCTCACACGCGCAGTCCTTATCAGCAATCATTTCGAGAAGACTTGGCTTCTTCCTTTTAAATTTCGGCAATGGCGACCTTTTAGGCAGGCCGCATTCATACTTTGGCTGATGTTTCTTACATACGTCGTCGTCTGCTAGTTTAGGCCTTGGTTTTAATTTTCGTTTGGGCATAGAAATTGGTACCACATCTTCAGGTTTTCCATAGGGACAATGTCTTACTGGACAAAACTTGCAGTCGCAGGGAGGCTACAAATAAGAAGATGAATTTATATATAGAATATGTAGGTATACCCATTCATATGAAAAAATATGGGGACCTCTCACACAAAATAGCGTTCCATATAGGTACGTATAGGTCGTACATTATAATAACTTATGTAAGTTCAAGAGCGACGTTATACCCGAGACGGGCCTGCTTTAGGGTTTTTCTTCATAGCTTCTTTCAAGTGCTATTGCCCGAAACATCTATGTTTACCATTCCCATGTGTCTGCCAGCAAAAGTTAATCATGGTGATGTTATTATTTCACATTATGATCGGTTTGCAGATTTGCATTTGTCTTTATGAGTAGTCGGTTCATTTACATTTTACTACATTGACACCACATATAATAATGATCAATTTATTGACACAATTGTCTTATTGACAATTAGACCTCTGTTACATTGACTTGACTTAAGATTTCTTGCCACATTTGGATTGGTGATTGTTGGTGCATTAGAGGATGAGGTTGGTGCAGATCTAAACATTGACAAATCCATAGGACGAAACTCAATATCTATGCCGAATAGGTTACAATTATCTAAGAGCGGATACACTCGGCGACTTTACACACGCGCGTTTTTAAGCAGCGATGCATGCGCGCGACGGCATCGATATAAACGCGCGATTGCTTCACTACACTTGGGATATAAAGGCAATTGCATCGATGCAATCGCACGTTTGTATCGACGCAGTCGCGTGTTTGCATCGATGCAATCGCCTATACAAACGCAAGTGTAGCGATGCAATCGCGCGTTTCACGAACGCGCGTTTGCATCGTTGCTGAAAGTCGCCGTGTGTAACCACTCTTACATTTCCTGTGTATGTCTTCCTCCTTTTACAATCTATGCTTGACACTGTAAATTGTCTTCGGCTTTTTCTTTTTGGTAAAGAAGTAAAATCTTAAAATAAAAAAATTTTAAATTGAATCGATGGGGATATAACTAAGGTTTTTTTTCTAAGGTCAACAACATTCAGAACAACTTTCAATAAGTGAAATATAATGGCGAAAGAATTACGATAATACAATGTGAAACTTTGTTACTATTCCACAGTGGCAATAATTTCGTCGCATCACAACCTTCTCGTTATTAATCACAAACTGAACATTATCTATTGTAATTTTATTGAATTCGTACAGTATCGACGAAAGAATACACATATATAAAATTAAATAAAAGTAAATGAAGAAACTTAATACACAATATTATCTTCCCACTCAATGTCCCAAGTTTCAGTGTCCGGGTGGACAAGTTTCTTAATTCATGATGTGGAAGACAGAGTCACGGCATTGCCTCGATGCATGGGAGCCCTTGGAACTACGCACGCTGAAACTGAAATTGGCGAGTCTAGATAGCAACTGTAGGTGTAGTTCAGGTTATTACGAGTACCATCCAATTACATCATATACAAAGGAATCAACAAGTAATACCATATATCGTTTGGACCAAAATATACAAACAGTGGATTATAAGGACACTAACTCATTTGATCCAATAAAAGTAACTTGCGATAATTTTACAACCAACGAATTCAGCTCCAATATTTACAAAAGTAATGATATTTGCCCTGCCTGTTATTTTACTCAAAACATGTTCAGAGTAGTACCAATCAGAATCTTGAAAGATGAAGAGGTTGAAACAAAAATTGAAATGTTTTCGTGCGACAAGTCTACAAGTAAGACCGTTCAGTCACTGGAGGCAGGCACGTCGTTAACGTTCAAACCAGTTTTGAAATCTTCGTGTTTGTCTTTCGGTAATAATAATAACGAAAGTGTGCTTGATCAAAACAAAGGCATTTCACACAGAGAAGTGACGTTTGCGCTAGAGGACCAGAATCCAATTTTAGCCAATATGAATAACTTTGTAACTTTAAGATCAATAAAACCACCTAACACTTATTCTCACTGTGCATGTGCAAGGATAATAGATTCGATCAGGCCACATTGTGCATGGTCGAAAACACGTGAAGTTTGAAACTTAAAACTCTATGCTGCTTGTGATAATATAACGGTTTCAGAAATTACAAAGTTTTAAGCTTGATATAATTTTAAGCTTGATATTTGAATGTTCGCATTAATTTTTGAAACGCTTACAAAACTATAGTATAATTAAATACTTAAAGTAGGTAATTGGCTATAATTTATTATACTTTACATCTGCGCAAACAAAATTGTCATAATTGTCAAATTAAGTAAATTGTCTTAATATTTTCATTATATAGTATTACAGCAGTAGCGAATACATAGATTATTATTAATTAATAATTGTGGTAGGAATGAAACGAAACTATCTTTTATATATTCATGCATTCATGCCATGGTATTTTCATTGGGATAGGCTGGAACTATTCTATCGCCATTTTACATGATCTTGACAAACTTAGAATTTCAATCTTCAAATAACATCTAAATATTAAAAGACAATTTTTCACAATATTAATTTATTGAACAATTTATGTGGCTGCATAGTGCTTAATAAACCTGGCTGAAGGATCTGACACTTGTACCCATTTGGGCATCCAATAGTACGGCGTAAAGTTATGTTGGCCTGGAAATGATTTCTCAAATACATATCGGTAATATTTGGATTCGGTCGTAGTTGGCTGCACACCTGGGTACTGCTTGCTCTCGTCTGACAATCTTTCCGCAATTATTTCTCCTATAGTGGTAAACAGCGATTTTTTTACGGACGCTACCCCATCACTGAAAGCTTCTTTGTGACGCCAAAGAATGGAATCTGGCAATAGACCACTCTTCGCAAAACTGCTCCGTAACAAATGTTTTTCAACTCCATTTTGGGGTTGTCGCAGTTTGGGGTCTATACTTAAGTAATGGTTGGTAAATTGTATATCTAAAAACGGTACGCGAAGTTCTAGACTGAATGCGCTTGTCGTGCGATCAGCTCGCAGTCCATCGTAAAGATAAATGTCCGAAAGGAGCCGCACGCTTTCATCGTGACCAGCAGACGCAGACGGCGCATCTCTAAAGTAAATATACCCTTGTGCGAGTTCATCAGCACCTTCTCCACTAAATATTACAGTAGAGTCTGTGTTCTCTTTAATGTATTTAGCAAGAAGGAACATGGGTAGACTAGCACGTGTGGTAGTAATGTCGTACGATTCTAGATGATATATTACGTTGTCTAGCGCTTGCCTGACATCATTTTCGTCGAATGTAACTTCATGATGTTCAGTGCCCAGGTAATCGGCGACCGTTCGAGCAGCTACTAGATCAGGTGATTCGCCCATTCCTATAGCGAATGTTTGTATTTTATATGGTAACTTATACTCCTTGGCTAGCTTGACAACCAAAGCTGTAATCAAGGAAGAATCCAATCCGCCACTTAAAAGACAACCAATTCTTCTATCTGACATTAACCGCTTACGACATGCAGCTTCTAATAAATGTGCAGTTTTTTCGTACACGTTCAGTTTTGCTAGATCGTCTTCGGAAACATATGGCACAAATTGCGGTGGCATCCCCGGTTTGAAGTATTGTTCTGTATGCTCCACTTCTACTTTTCCGGATTCTAATATACTCCAAGTTTCAACATGTCCCGGCGGAAATTGACCTAAGGTGGAGCATTCGCTGCCTTTCTGTTTTAGGCCTATGAGCCCTTTGGCCTCTGAGGAAATTGCAATTACTCCGTTCGCAGTATCTTGAAATTTGAAAAGAGGACGCACACCGTACGGGTCTCTCGCGATGTGAACCTTCTTTTTTTCGCCGTCGATTAAACAGAAAGCGAACACTCCGTCGAGTTTCCTGACCGTTTCGGCGATGCCAAAGTTTTGATATGTGTGAATGATTGCTTCCACATCGCAGTTAGTTTCGTAGGGGTAATCGTGCTGCTTCTGAAGTCGCTTGCAGTTGTAGATTTCACCGTTGCAGATGAGTGTAACTCGAGGGTGGCTGTGGAGGCGCATTGGTTGCATGCCATGAAGGCCGTCCACAATAGCGAGTCGCTGGAAGCCAACAATGACTAGCTGCTCTCGTGCATCCTGTTCAATACGCCACGCGTCCGGTCCGCGGTGTACAATCGCCGAGAAACATTTAATGCACGTGGGGCTCAAACCTCCAACTACGCCAAATGTCGCCCAAATGCCACACATCGCAACTCACCTGAAAATTAATATTACAAAATCAATTTCGAACATAATCAACAGCTACTAGCCGCGTAACGAAAGCGAACACATATTTTATCGATAGAAATAGCATTCCTAGGATATATTGACCGTTCATGTTGGAACATTTGTGTGAAACCGAAAATATAATATTTATTCGTTTCTGAAAATGTTATTTATGTCTCATTAATTAAAGGATTTTATCATAAACAAAGGAACATTATATATATACTTTTATGATTTAGGCTTACCTTGGTTGAAAATTCCTTATTTAGTAGAGAATCGGCTAAATTAATATATTTCAGCCACTAGAGTGTTGCTATTGCCACTGCCTAGTGTCAACTGTCAGAACCACGCGCTCGAATGCTTTTAAGTTTCGCGTATAGCAAATGACATTATGACACAGAGTTCTTTGTGTAGCTCGAGGTATATAACCCGCTATTGTGCGCGGTATATCGAGACTGGAACACATTAGCTAAAGGGAAACCGGTATTGAACACAGTGTATTAACCAGACGATTATAAATATCACCGGCAGATGAGATGCATATAAGTATCTATCAATGAGTAAAAAAAGGACAGAGGTAGTCGTGAACGCTTTCATTTTTAGCTGAGAATCATACCAATATTTGTGAAGTATTGCATCATCTGTTTCATGGCTGTTTCTGTTTTGTTTAGTTTATGCCGTAAGATCAATTTAAGCGCTACGTAACTTTATAATACATAAGTTTTGCTGACATATCGGCAAACTTGGGCATTTATTGAGAACGTGTTGACTAAGACGGTCAACATGTTTGATACTTAATATGATCCATTAACTATTATGACGGCGCCAAGCCACAGGTATGCGGTATCTAACAAATGAACGAAATGTTTACGCTTAGGTACGCTATTTCTTTTATAGTCTGTTAGGCTGCCACTCTGTCGACATAAAAAACTAAGTAGTACCATAACAATTTATATTACCCATTCATAGTTTGTTTTCATACCATTCTTTGGGGCTCTAATTATTATAATAGGTGTACCGTTAATTGTTCTAATGATCACCGCCTGTTTTAAAAAAAGTTCTTACATACGTATACTTCACGCTTTTTTTCCTATCGGAGAAAGTTTTTAATGTATGTTTTTAACGAGTTCTCAGGTTTTCGCGATTGTTACACATAGGAAATGAAACTATTTTTCCGGATTTAAATCGCGTATATTTGTTTTTTCAAACAAACCGACGTTTCGGGCCCTTTACAGGTGCCATGGTCACGGTTGACTAATTTAAATCCGGAAAAATAGTTTCATTTCCTTATGTTTTTAACATTTTATTTCTGAATCTTATTTCTACCTAGGTAGGTGCTTATTATTATTTGCATTCGCAAAAATTCGAAGTACTTGTCTTTTTGTATAATTTTTTCATTACCTTCGATGTTTTCTTATACTGGGTCTACGAATAAATATTTTATGGATATGAACCCAAACTGAATACTGTATTTACCCAATACTGTATTTCTCGATGCGTATGAGACGTCTTTCACTGCAAGATCAAGGACGAAGTTTGATAATAAAAATTAATCTAAGTTTATTGTGAAGACCATTTCAGCCAAAAAATCATACGATTTACCTATTCACATTATACTCTATACCGGGTGGAAATTTGTAATGCCACCTGGAGGGAAAGTACTCTAAATACTGGAGATAGAAATTTTTACTTAAAGGAAACATTCCTTTATTTTTTAAAAGAAATAAAACTGCATTCATAGATTTTCGAAAATTTCTAGCGTCACGCGGGAATCGAACCCGCTTTAATCTAAAAAAAATAGCCCCCTGCACTTTTATTGCATCGATCGACAGGGTTAATTATAAGAATGAAATCTCTCTCACAAAATTGATTAATTAAATGAAAAAAAAACCATGAAATTTTAACGTATTTTAATAAATCGAAAAAATGGCGGCTGGCGTTCCGCAGGGTGGGGTTTTATCACCTATACTTTTTTCCGTCTTTATCGGTGGAATTACATCATCACTCACGTCTTCTTTCTATCTCTATGCCGATGACCTTCAAATCTATACTGCAGCCCGTCTTGAAGATGTAGTTACTGCTATCGGAACATTGAATTCCGACCTCCAAAAGGTTTCGGTATGGGCTAAGAACTACGGACTTCTTTTAAATGCACAAAAGTCCCAAGCCATAATTATTGGCAGTCGCCATTCCATCTCCAAGTTTGAGTCTATGGTGATGCCCAATTTAGTTTTGAATGACACCATTATTCATTTTTCCACTTCAGTTAAAAATTTGGGCATCGTAATGGGTCAGATACTTTCTTGGTCGGAGCATGTCGCCGATGTAAGTCGTAAAATCTTTGCATCACTTCATTGCCTCAAGCGGATGCAGTACTTTCTTCCTCTGTCTACCAAATTTATGCTCATACGCACTCTTCTTTTTCCTATTCTGGACTATTGTGACGTCTCCTATCTTGATCTTTCGGAGAACCTTAATAAATTGGAGCGGCTGCAAAATCAATGTATCAGATTTGTGTTTGGATTGAAAAAGTACGACCACATTTCCAAGTTTAGAGATGAGTTGAAGTTGTTGCCTATTCGTTTACGTAGAAATGCTTCACATCTTATGCTTCCTCTATAAAATCCTGTTCCATCCCACTTCACCTAGCTATCTACGTGAGCGTTTTCAATACCGTCAGGCTATGGCTATGGGTGACCGCTTGCGTTCTGGCACCAATTTGTCCCTCGTCCTTCCACAACACAGTTCCCAAAAATATTCGAACTCGTTCACAGTAAATGCTGCCCGTATGTGGAACCTTCTCCCGGTCGAGGTCAGACAGTCGCCTTCGGTTCGGGTTTTCAAGAGTGCTCTTTTGAAGTTTTGGGATTGTTCAAACTCCACATGTTAGAGCTTTTGAAATATTTATTTACATTTGATATATTTATTTATAGTTTTATTAGTACATTCATTTTATTATAGACTTTGTATGTATTAATGTATCAACATTACTTAATATATATGTATTCGTATGTACATTTGATTTATTAAATTTATCTGTGTATTTATTGAGTATAGTATATTCCATTTCTTTACTTATCTATTTTTAGTGCCACCCCAAAAAAACAACTTTCCTCTCAGATTTTCAAAGGTTAGTTGGAAGAAATCTCTTTATTTATATATTCTCGCCTTTGTACACAAGTATTTAAATTGTTTCTGAAAATTTGTAAGTTACTTGTGGTACAATAAAGTCTTTAAATAAATAAAATAAAATAAAAATTAAAATATAAATAATCTAACTAATTAGTTGCTCGAAATGAGCTCCATTTTCTTGGATACACAAATTGAATCTTTTAACGAATTCATTTTGAGTAACTTTTAATAACGTGTTGTGATGAATTGTATTACAAATCGTATTCTGAACCTCACCTTCAACTCGTTTACACTTGTTATTTAAACAATAAGCCTCCATTAAATCAAATTGTTCTTGATATGCCATTTTTACGATGAGATAAATATGAAATTTATTTATTTATAGGACAACTATCAGTACTTAGAAAGGATATGTAAAAACCATTGACTTACAATATAAAAACAATCAAATGGAAATAACAAAAGACAATCCATTTTCAAATGAAACATTCCATATTTAAATTACCTCATGCCACTGACCAAAGAGCATTACAAACATGTGCAAATTGCAATCTTCTTATCTAAATAGTATTTCGTCATTTTAATGGACAAATGACGTCAACGATAATTAACAAGTAATCTGATGGACCGTTGAGTAAAAGTGCTTTAACTTGACCCATTGAATTTATAACTCCAGATTTCATCCTCATAATTGATCCTATCGATTGATTTAATAAAAGTACAGGGTGCATTTTTTAAAAGATTTTAGCGGGTTCGATTCCCGCGTGTGGCTAGCAATTTTCGAAAATCTTTGAATGCAGTATTATTTCTTTTTAAAAATAAAGGAATGTTTCCGTTAAGTAAAAATTTCTATCTTCAGTATTTAACGTACTTTCCTTCCAAGTGGCATTTTGACAAATTTCCACCCTGTATATAAAGCTACAAGTTCTTACTCACTGATAGAAATAGAAAGCATACTTCCCGATATGGTAGAAAAAAGATATTTATACCGTTGTACTCGGATAGGCTCCAAAGCAAAGAATCAAATATGAGAGGACCTGAATATGGAAAATATGAAAGAGTGATTACCGGCCAGCAAAAACTATAATATATAGAGGGAATATTTGTGCATTTTTATGAGGTAAACCCTGGTCAATTTCCGCGGGAAGTAAAAAATGTTCGAAATTCAAATAAACAAGATGGCCGCCATACAAATTTCAAAGCCTTCTTTCACGGAAACTATTACAGATAGGTAGGAGGTGCTCGAAGGAATGTCATAGAGAGTAACACTGGTCAACTGCCTGGGTTAAAAAAAACTCAAGAAGGCGATTTCAAAATGGCGGCCGAAGAAAAACTTGCTTCGATCCGGCGGAGAATTGACATGCAAAGGTCTTTAGGAGTCCTTAATCATAATTTGGGGTCAAAAGTTTCTTTTCGCCATTTTTAATATGGCTGCCATATAAGTGTTTTTTTTTTTTCGTTGAAAATAGCTGCCGGTAAAAATTTGCTCTGATTCGGTTGAAAATTGGCATGTGAAGGCCTCTAGAAGTGCCGAATAATAATTTTTGCTCAAAATTTGTTTTTCGCCATTTTTTAATATGGCCGCCAAACAATTGTTTATAAAAATTCGCTCTAATTCATCTGAAAATCGTTATGTGGGGTCTTTATAGATTTTTGATAATAATTTGTGGTCAAAATTTATTTTTCGCCTGTTTTCAATATGGCTGACATACAAATTCTTTTAGCGGCAGATAAAAAATTGCTCTAATTGGATTGAAAATGGACATGTCGGAGTCTCTATGAATGTTTAATAATAATTAGCGGTCAAAATTAGTTTTTCGCCATTTTTCGCTATGGCTGCCATACAAACTTTTTTGGCGATAGATAACAATTTCTTCTGATTCGACTGAAATCGGCATGGCTTCAATCATAATTTGGGGTAAAAATTTTGTTTCCGCCGTTTTTCGATATAGCCGTATTTTTTTATGTAAATGGCTGTTGAAAAAACTTGCTTTGCTCGGACTGAAAATTGGCACGAAAAGAATTCTAAGATTGTTTGATAATAATTAGTCAAAATATATTTTTGCAATTGCAAATATAAAGGCCATATTTAAAGGCCGCCATTATAGAGCTATTTCAATTTTTTTAAAACAAAACTGTTAGTGCCAAGGCCGTAGGCCGAGGACGAGTCCGCACGCCATCGCAAGGAAGTAATATACGGAGGCGTAATAGATTACGAGTACAAGATCTCACAATTGTAAAATTGTAAGGCATTCTTCCCAATTTAGTGGAAAGCATATATACTTATTATAGCATTGTTGTATCTCAACCGTCTCTCTGTTAAATTCCATTTCCAGTATTTAGGGGGAAAAAATTACAAACTACTGCCGAATTTCCTGTCGTATAAATACCAATACAACGATAACCCAGATTACTCAGACCAAAACCAACTCATAAATGTTCGTTTCTTACATTGGCCGAAATCGGGAATCGAACTCCTCATCAAGCGCCTGTAGTATAACTGCTGTGCCATCGAAGAGCATGAATACACCCCGTAAACTGAACCCGACCATGCGCCGCAGGCCGTGCCCTTATACGAGCCCTGTACCCATCGTAGGTGTGGTACAGGGCTCGTATAAGATAATATGATAGACCAACAAAATCACACTGTCCAGTTGCAACGAATATTTAGTTACTATCCGGTATTCGGCTATTTCGGCCTGTTTATTGCTATTCGACCGAATACCGAATACATAAAAACAGGAGGAAGAAATAAAAAACACAGTAAATTATCACAGTAAAGTATCATTGTTCGTGAAAGTGCAGTATTTCGCTTCTTCATCTAAAAGAGGAATGGAAACGTAACACAAGTTACTTTTATAAGAGATCAAAAAGGTTAAAATATCAAATGAAAACTCATTATTACCTTACTCATGGCTAAATAAACGCTAACAGTATCAACCAAGCCTTTATTATTTACAAACCAAAATAAAATTAACTTTTTGGAACTTAATCAAACTTGAGTGAAAATAAACAATTAGGGTAAGTACTTTTTTTTATTAAGCCATAAACATAACTTATAATTTGTAATTAAACTACTTACTGAAAAAAGAGGTATTTTGTGCGATTTTTCTTACGTGTTTTGTTAGGCTGAATAGTTTGACCGAATATTCGGTATTAGGCCGAATATACTATTCCTTGCAATATAACTGTTAACTTTAAGTTAGTTTATTATATGTAAACCTATTATTGTACTGCGGTACACCATCATCCGTAGATCACCATAGTCTACGCCTGTCTGTTAAGCCTGATTTGATTGTTGTTGCCTTTATGGCTAAGGTCATGCTTGGTAACTAAATGTCAATCGCAATAAAGTCGTTATCTAATAGAAATATAATAATAAATAGGGTAACCAGAAGGTTCAGCCACAATCGCTTCGATCGTAGCCATGGTAACAATTTTGAATTTAAGTACTATACTGGGTATCCATAAATGCCTTCTTACATGTCAATAGTGTTCTTATGTGTTGATAAGAGAGTGAATAGGCAGTATTTATATATATAGGGTACAGTATCGTCACTTTACATCAGGTGAGATAGAGGTCCAATGCGCACTTATTTTTTTACATAAAAAAAACGTGATGCCGTCGCAGTGAGTAAACCTTAGCACACGTTCACAAATTCAGTGCCGTCGTAAACGCGCGTCATGTGTGTGTATTGCGCGTTTTGATAAGAGATAGTTTTATTTTTAGTTTGGTTTGTTTTGTTTTTGAAATGAAGGAACTACATGAATTTCTGTATAAGTGTAAAAGCCAGCAGAGTATATAAGCTTCTTGTTTGCAACGCTATGTTTGCGTGCGTTTAAATCGATTACGACGAGCGTAAAACGCGATACAGACGAGTTTCGAACGCGCTTTTCGCACGCGTCTGTATCACGTTTGAATCGATACAAACGCAACAATCTGCTTTTTGAGCCTCTATGTGCAGCGGCGCCATAAACGCGCGTCGTCGACACGTGTAAAATACGCCGTGTGCATAGGCTCTAAAATAAATCGATGTTCTGTTTTTATTGTCACAGTAATATGGAAAAAAAAACAAATTAAATAAAAACCGACTAATTATTTATTTTTGCAGTATTATTTTTGTACTAACTTTTAAGGGTGCATTCGAGGAGCACATTCCCCTCAAGTTACCTTCTATTATATCTGTTAGATTGCATCTTTATTGCGATTAATACTAAACGTGGCCTTCTTCATAAAGGCAACACATCAATCAACGTACACCTACGTATATTGAATACACAGATATTGATCTCCTAAATTTAATCCTTTAGTCGCTGTCTGGCGTCGACTACGTAAAGTCACTTCTAGGAGTATTCGATCTCACCTCTTCCCTTATTTCTTAGAAAAACCGCCCGATAAATTCAGTATTTCTTTTAATCATAAAAGAAATACTGAATTTAACGGGCGGTTTTTCTATTTTTTTTCTATTTCTTTTTCTACTTTCATTTATTTTCGGTTTGGTATCAACCAAGTGACAGGAGGAACAAGTCGTGACTGGTGGTAAACGACACGCTTGTCCATAACAGTTGCAGTGCCACTCAGAGCTTGAAATTGCAAACATCTGAAAGCCAATGCCCCTGAGACATAAGTTGACAAGTCCCATGTGCCTGTAATTTTACCAGCACAACACCCTTAACCCTTCAAACTTCAAACTCACAATTACTGCTTGGCGGCAGAAATAGGTAAGTTGGCAGTACTTCCATGGACGAAGTCTTTCACAAGGAGCTCTACTGCTGTAAGGTATGTACAGATCCGGTCCACACTCGATGTCATTCATATTTATAATTACCAAATGAAATACAAAACGAGGAAAAATTACCTAAATTTATCACTAATCTATGTAATCTTAGAATAATAACGCATAGAAACCTAGTCCTAAGTGAGGCAAATTGAAGCGCTCCCAATGGGCCTACACGAGCGGGCGGACCTTCAGTGCTCAAAGTCAACTTGCACCGCGAACAGCTCAAGAATTTTACCTAAAAATGACGAAATGTGCGGTAAATGAGTGTAAAAATACGTCAGACAAACATAAAATAGATACTAACATCACATTCCAAAAGGTCGTAACGCGTTTCAACTTGTATTTTTATATAAATATTCACTAAAACCGAAAATTAACCTACTACTAAAACTAGCCTGCATTAGTGCAGGCTAAATCAAATTCATTTGATTTTTGCCTCACTTGTGACAGTTCGTTTGATATGATCATTCTATGCGTTATTATTCTAAGTATGTAATGAAGCAAATAAAGATGGATATGAATAAGTGTCTATTCGTGAACCACCTTATTGTATTAATTATTTTGTATGTATTTATGTTGCTATGTCAATGATGATGATTTTGTTTCCGAAGTTCTAAACAAAAATAGTACGTATGGAATAAGAAGCTATAATTTAAATCACTTTAAATTTCTACGTTGAATTTTGAAAGTTCGTCATGACATTAAGAACTTTGCAATTTATTCACTTTAGAAATTATGTTAGCGAGTTTAGAAAATAGCTTAAGTTTCTTAATAACCCTGATATTAGTTTGTTACAAATTTGCTTCATTTTGTGAAGAGTAAATAAACCTATGAGTACTTAGGTATGGTTTACCGTAGACCGTAGGTGAGTAATTTTTAGGCTAGTTTTCTGTACCTAATTTCGGTGGCAATTTTTATTATTTGAATATTGTAGAATATTAACGTTAATGTAAAATATTATTTAATATTCGAGTGTAGTATCGTGAAATTTTATTTAATGTTTTACGACTATAATATGCTCGAATAATTAAATAATCAAAATTGCCAATGAAATTAGGTAGAGAAAACTAACCTGAAAATTAACCAGGTGCCAAATCTGTGAGTACGTAACTTTCTTTTAATTACTTGTCCAACATTTGCCATTTTTGTCGAGACTTATATACAGGTGTCTCACGGCTATGCGACATGGAGAGAAAGTACTTTGAATATTGTAAAGGATATTATGCTTTAAGGAGACATTGTTTTATGTTTAAAAGAAAGTAAGTAATACGTTGCTTGCCTCACCTCCAAATCGAACTGACCTAATGTAGTGTTAATAATATTAAACGTGCAGAAAATATGTTGAAACGCCAGTTGATATTTGAATAGGAATTAAAGGCATATTAATTTATATATTAATTAGATGTACACGAGAAAAAACGTAGATAACTTACAAAGTTGTATTTGCCGTGCAGATCTTTCGGGAATTCGAGTCTATTGGGTTATGAGGAAGGAAATGAGATGAATTTAATTACAAAGTATTTTGAATCTAATTAGATCTATTTCTGCTATCACTCCGAGAAAATCCTAAACCTAAACCTAATCCTAAACCTTCAAAAATATGACGTAGTTTTCCCGTGCCCAACAAAGCGTGCCCCATTTCTGTTGTGCCCCAAATTGTAATATTTTTTATTTTTGTTGTGCCTAAATATATTATATCATATCATTATCATATATTATTTCATTCTGCCATTTTTTAAAATTAATTTAAATATTTGTTTTAATATCTGTATGTAAAGTCGGTGAAACGATTGGTTCTAGCTTTATGAATTCATTTGTACATTAATACACAACATTAAATATAATGATATTGCTTTCTACAAGGACATCAAATTTAATACTGCCATTAGCTACAATTTGATAAACATTTCAGCAACTCAGTTATGTATAGTCTCACTTGCTTTTGTCGTAAAGGAAAATCGTTGTTTTTGATAAAACATAAACTTCTTCAAAGACGTGTTACGTCTCCAACCTACACTGGGTCAGTGTGATGGTCTTTGAATTTAACCCATACTAGCAGCGGGATTCAATGAATTCTATAAATATAATATTTTTTGTTTATTATTGGAACAACCACAACAGTGCTCATTTATTACTTAAATGATTTTCCACTTAAGTATTGTAGATAATTTCGTCACAGTTTAATTATGAATTTTGACGTCGGAAACGGAAAATAAATTATTTTAAATGTAAGGAATTATAACCATACCTATACGTCCCAGGCTTCGCTTTTTGTAGTAATTTTTAATAATTATGTAAAATGACAATAATACGAGTATTACATACATTACAGATCAGAAGTCAGACATTGCCAGATGAACATGAATTACAAGGCCGAGCGCCAGTACCAGTGTATTATACGAGTCAAGGAATTCCCATTACTGTTAAGGCTTTAGTGCTTTTCTAAAACAATGCGAGGAGATAATCTCAGACCAGAGTACTGAAAAAACCGATCTGAAAAGTTCGTGGAACATCTACATCTATTTGCCAAGTTTTATTGAAATCAGTTACCGGAAAGTGCGCGAAACCGGATTGATCCCCTAGTTTGCCACCCTTAGAGGTGGAATATTTTCTTCAAATTGAAATAGGACCACTACTGAGGTGCCCTCCTTTCAACAAAAAAGAATCATCAAAATCGGTTCACAATATTTAACTGGAGTATATTATACATATAAAAAAACACAGTCGAATTGAGAACCTCCTCCATCTTACATATTATTGTAATTGTTATTGTTGTTTTGTTAAATAAGTAAGTTTGACCTTCATGAGAAGTACCTTCTCACTGCTAGATTACTATTTAATCATTAAGTATAACTTTAATTGTGTAAGAGCGTGCTCGCCAACAAACTGTTTCCAGTTTGGCGGGAGATAGACTTGTGTAAAAAATGTACTTTTTGAAAAATAAATAAATAAAAAAAAAATTGAGTGAAGTTATCATTAATTGTCATAGTGGACCTACAATTTCTTGTTGAAATGACTGCAGATATGTAATCCGATTGAATTTCATGATTGAGGCTATCCTCAATAGTAACGACAACGTACGTGGGGCGCACTATAAAGAAAAAACTAGGTATTCATTTCAATCGTTCACGCTCTACAACAAAATCACGAACCAAAATTGTGAAGTTTTCACGGTTATTTTTTTCCCAACTTAGGAATCGTGTTTTCACACCTTATAGTGAATTAGTGCCTATATCCTCAAATTTACTATATATTTTTTCCAAAGTGACTGTTGCATCGACTCTTCTTCGTAACATATCGATGGCATACACTATAATGTTTGCCATCGTGATGAAAGGATTTACCTTTCGACGTAAGCATAGATATAGGAAAATATCTATGGGCGAATACCTTATATTCGCCGACTGTTGTTCAATAAGAGCCAGACGAAAAGGAATGGTACGCTGCTTTTGTGCGGGTGGAGACCGATTAAATTGATCTTCACCGACGTAATTAATTTAGTATAAAATTTTAAAAGTAATTATTAATTATTAAAGATGTACCTGACGAAACTTTCACCGCTTTAATGGTTTGGTTTGAAAGCAGATAAAAAATAACCGTGTCGTGTATCCTAAACAAAATCGCCCCTTTTCATTATTTAAATACGGCTTTCCTGACTTTGTCTAAAAGGGATAGAATCCACCGTGAACCGTGAGTCGTCCAGTGGCGACAACGAGGGACGAATATTAATTAAGTGATCACCTTCTAAAAGGGTTTGAACACTTTAATATTATGTGCTTCATAGTGCCTTCCTCAAATTTTTCGGATTATTAAAAAAAAAAGACGCAAAGAACTCATCAGTGACGGCCGCCGTGGTCGAGAGGCTCTGGTCTCTGAGGTCCCGGGTTCGATAGAAAACTAACTTTTCTACATTGTCTCGGTTATGGATGTTTGTGGTAGGCACCGGCGTTGTTTCTGATTTCAATAACACATTATGGGGTCTGTGGCTTTAGCTACTTACTCTGGGTTCAGGGCAACGTATGTGATGAAGATGTCTAATATAAAAATTTAAGAATTCTGATCAGTGGCCTGTTTCATCCATTATTGTCGTGTTTTTAAATGTAGAAGCCCCCACGCGCCAGCAAGCAAACGATCCACGAGCACTATGGCTGAGAGAAAAAGAGATTTCTTTTAATTGTGTACTGAATAATGAAATAAATATCATTTTCTCAAAACATGCTCCAAAATATTTGCAAGAGCACACAAAGTTTACCCTGCATGAACCATGCAACCAGGAAAGTAAGAATAAGAAAACTTATTTATGTCAGCAGCTCTAAACTTTTGAATCTATTTACTAACATAAATACATAAAGAAGGTAAACATAAACGGCAGCCAATGTAACAATTGGGTAACCCTCAATCTTCGCGCCAACTATGTGATTCGCAATGCGCCGTATCCGCCCTCTTCCGCTTCTTAACAGTCATTGCACCCACCGAGCCCTCAGCCATTTACTTCTCGTAAAATTTTAACTATACAATTAATCAGCAGACTATAACTTTTTCTTTTAGCAATCGCAAATGGTTCTAATATGTGAAATATTACTTTAAAATATTTTTCTTCCTAAACCTTCACTCATTAGTATTTTTAATCGATTTCAGTGCCCCCGTATCCGTCACCCTTTGACAAGTTCCATGTGCCTGTAATTTCACCAGCACCCTTCAAAACCGGATCGCAGTAATAGCTCACATTACTGCTTAGCGGCAGAAATAGGTAAGGTAGCAGTATTTCCCTGAACGAATTCTTTCACAAGGAGCTCTACTCTCATCTGTCCACATTTTATTTTCCACAATAGGTACTTGTAAATTTTACTTGAAATATTTATTTTTGATTCGGATGCAATACTAAACTATACTTAAAGGAGTTTGACGGTCTAGTTACAAAAAAAATGTTATTATATAATAAAAAAAATAAGTTAAATAATACAACAACAGTAATACACTTTGCGTTAGCTCCAAGCATCGTTCTGTTATATTTCATTTATGCATTTTTCATTTCAATAGTACACGTGTAGCTTGACCTGAATGCCGTGTGAAAAACAGAACACAGCTGAGAAGAAGGGTTTTTTGCGGAAGTATACATAAAAAATTATGGTGTAATGCAAAGGAAACCATGTCGCTGGTTAATAAACTCATTGAATAAATATAGCGCAAAAATGGTGTAATCCATATAGCTTTTTTTTCTACAATATTATTTTAAGTTTTATTAAAGTAAATAAAAATATAAAATAAAGAGAATGTTTATTGTTTTATTATCATTTAAAGTAATATAACGTGATATTGTAGAAAAAAAATTGAACGTGGTACCACTTTTGTGCTGATAGCCTGAATTATAGAAAGACAAAACCTGTCAAAAGACATACCATCGGTAAAATTAAACTTATACCTACTGATTATTTAGGTTTTTAAGGTTACACAGTTTCTAAAAGCCTTCTTATAATTTGGACTAATATAAATAAGTGGAAAGGTCGAGTGAAACTTAATGTCGATGATGTAATCACGAAGTTTTAGGGAAAACATCTCTAATGTTTGTAACTTTTTGCAAGCACATTTACACAAGAAATTTTGAATATAAAGCATATGTGCACTTTTCGATTTTTAGACAAAAAATTATATGTTAAATTAAGTAATGTATCATTTAGATATAGGAAGGCTGAGACAGCAGACATACAAAAGATTATAAATAACTTAAGTATAGCAAAATCGCCAGGGTTAGACGGTATAAGAGTCAGGGATTTAAAACTTATTAGTGACAAAATCAGCCCAGTATTAGCGTACTACGTTAATTTGTGTTTAACTAAAGGACAGTACCTTATTGAATTAAAAAAATCGAATATCCGGCCAATATATAAAAGTGGGAGCCATTACCAATACACAAATTATCGCCCAATATACCCGGTGGAAATTTGTAATGCCACCTGGAGGGAAAGTGCTCTAAATACTGGAGATAGAAATTTTTACTTAAAGGAAGCATTCCTTTATTCATTAAAAGAAATAAGACTGTATTCATAAATTTTCGAAAATTTCTAGCAACACGCGGGAATCTGAAAAAAATGCCCTTTTATTGCATCGATCGATAGGTTTAATTATAAGAATAAAATCTCTCTCATAAAATTGATTAATTAAATGAAAAAAAAAACCATGAAGTCTTAACGTATTTTAATAAAATGAAAAAAATGGTAATCTAACTAATTAGACAATCCATTTTCAATTGAAACATTCCATATTTAAATTACCTCATGCCTCTGACCAAAGAGTCTGCATTACAAACATGTGCAAATTGCAATCTTCTTATCTAAATAGTACTTCGTCATTTTAATGGATAAATGACGTCAACGATAATTAACAAGTAATCTGATGGACCTTTGAGTAAAAATGCTTTAACTTGACCCATTGAATTTATAACTCCAGATTTCATGGTTTGTAAGAGAGATTTCATCCTCATAATTGACCCTATCGATTGATTTAATACAAGTACAGGGTGCATTTTTTTTAAAGATTTTAGCGGGTTCGATTCCCGCGTGTGGCTAGCAATTTTCGAAAATTTTTGAATGCAGTATTATTTCTTTTTAAAAATAAAGGAATGTTTCCTTTAAGTAAAAATTTCTATCTCCAATATTTAACGTACTTTCCTTTCAAGTGGCATTACAAATTTCCACCCTGTATATCGCTATACTTTCGACGGTAAATAAAATTGTTGAAAAGGTAAGACAGATTACAAAATTCCTAGAAAAAAAACAATATTTTGTCAGATGCACACAACATAGCAAACATTGACTTACAATTATATGGACGTCGGGTCCGCGCTAAAAAGTGTCCGCACTTGTAAGGCGCTAAAATCGTATACAGAGCGCGACACTCCGCTTTAGTCTTCATTTGTTCTACGGACAGCGCGATACTGCGATGACATAACAATTTAAATTTCGAATAGGTTGACTTGGGACATTTTTTTCGTGGTTTTTGTATTAGACCCGTCGTCCATTTATTTGTAAGTCAATGATAGCAAACAATAAAATAAAACGCGATTGTAAGGGCATAAACAATATTATTTTCTTAAAACACTGCCAGTCCACTTGAAATCGAAATAGCAAATTTGCCTTAGATAATTATAGTAGTAATGAATTTAAAATACCAGTTTCCAATAAATATAACACCAAAAGGGCTCGTGAAAATAAATTCGTACAACCAAAGGCTATGAATTACTATGGGCGGAGGCTAAATAAATATATAGTACCTCGTATATATAATGATATGGGGTTCTTAAGAAAAAGTCCTACAGTTACTAAGCAAATTATAAAAGTTAAAATAAAAAAGGCGATATTGAATGAAATTCTGATTTGAGACTTACTTATCTTATATATTATTGTAATTGTTATTGTTGTTTTGTTAAATAAGTAAGTTTGACCTTCATGAGCAGTACCTTCTCACTGCTAGTTTACTATTTAATCATTAAGTATAACTTTAATTGTGTAAGAGCGTGCTCGCCAACAAACTGTTTCCAGTTTGGCGGGAGATAGACTTGTGTAAAACGTATACTTTAAAAAAAAAATTAAAGAAAAGTTGTGTAAAGTTATTATTAATTGATGACAATCCATCAAAATCATTCTAGGTCCACTATGAAGTGGACCTAGAATTTCTTGTTGAAATGACTGAAGATATGAAATCCGATTGAATTTCACGATTGAGGCTTTCCTCAATAGTAACGACAACGTACGTGAGACGCACTATAAGTTTCCGAAATGAATAAGAAAAAAATACTATAAATGGTTAGAAATGAATTTATTGTTTCTCAAAATATTCTCCGTTAGCGTTAATGCACTTTTTCATACGAATGAACCAATTTTGAAAACATTTATGCCACTCCTCCGTGGCAATCTCTGAAACATATTTTTCATACTCTTCGACAGCCTCTTCAGGTGATGAAAATCGTTCACCGTGTAACTGGTTCTTAATTTTTGGAAATAAATAAAAGTCACAAGGTGCCAGGTCGGAACTGTACGCGAGACGGCTCATAAGGTCAACATTGTGCATCTTGAAAAATTCATTTGTCTGTCTGGTCGTCACAGAACTGGCATTATCGCGGTGCAAGATGATACGGCGTTTACGGTTATGCTTACGGAGTTTGTCAATAACTTCCAGCAAACAAATGGTCGTGTATCAATCGCTATTCACGGTACAACGATTCTTCCAGAGAAAAGTTTAAGGAGATTGGTATCATGACTGTGGCATCACAATACATTTACTCAAATATTTTATATGCCCGTAAAAATATATATAATTTCAATAAAAAAGAAGATATCCATAATATTAACTTTAGAGCTAAGTCCAAACTCATGGTACCACGATTTCGTTTAACCACGGTAAACGACTCTTTTATGGGGAACTGTATACGTTTTCACAATAACATTCCGGAGCATTTATTAAGTTTATCATTTCCTAAGTTTAAAAACTACATTAAAAATATTTTGATCGAAAAGTCGTATTACAAAATTGAAGACTACGTGTTAGATAAAGATGTATGGAAATACGACACGGCTCCAGAATGCCCGTCTTCAGGGAAGTCAGCGTAGTGAACGAGCAGTAGCTTAATGTAATGTAATGTAAATGTGACGTTTTCAAGTGTAAATTTATTATACCTACGGGTAAAGTCAGTGGGTGAAGTCAGGCTGTATATGATGATGATGATGATGGAATAATCATTTATTATGATCTTTGACTTTGACTTTGACTTCCAAAGCAACAGTAGCCGCATGTCCAGTTTTATTAAAAAAGAAGCAATCATCCGCTTAGAGACACTTTGCACGCGTGCCACTTTGGATGGTTTCGGCTCATCTCGAAAGACCCATACGCTCGATTGCTGCTTTTTTTTGGGATCGTAACTACAAAACTATGTTTCGTCATCTGTTACTATGTCCCACACCAAATTTGACGCCCCTTCGTTGAATCTGGTAAGCATGGCATTGCACCATCCGTTTTTTGTGCCTCAGTCAAATTGTGTGGGATCCACTGAGTGCACAGCTTTTTCACACCCAAGTGTTTGTGTAGTATTGATTGTATTTGACTCGTGCCTATGCATAAAGATGCCCGAATCTCATGGTATGCTTGTCTGTTTTGATCATACGGCGCACAGCATCGAAGTTTTTGTTGTTCATAGCAGTGGACGGGCGACCATCACGAAAGTCGTCACTGAGATTCGCACGACCGCGTTTGAATTGTGAAAACCAGCTATAAATAGTCGTCTTGCATAGCGTGCTTGCTGCCTGAGCTGTTAAATTACACTTAAAGTCATAGAAAATCATACTACGAAAATTTTCACGCGTTAAATCCATGGTGATGGAGACAACCAATTTCTAAAATGACGCCATAATGTAAAAACAAGTAATAATCAGATGAAATATTCCACAGCCAAAGAGTTCCATTTTCAAATATTGTAATTACTTTTTAAATATTGTTTATGTAAGTGGCTAGTTCCGGAAACTTATAGTGCGCCCTATGTAGTAGGTTTGACTGTACTATATTATAAAGCTGCCAAATGAAAATGTTCATACTACATGGTGTGTGTATAGAGATAACAGCGCAATATATTTTATCTGGCCTAGGTAGCCCTTCAAGTGAGTAATAAAATGACATATCTGAGCTGTCCGAAATTCCGAAGAGTCCATAAAATGATGGGAAAGCCAGTCGTTCAGGAAATTATTGACTCGATAAGAATGATAGGAGCTTATAATATTGTAAAGGTCCATATTTTTACGCTACGCCATTATTGCCCTATAGGGTACCTTAGTTACCTATACTAGGAATCCTTTGTAGTCTTATCGTATGTTTCTGTATGCCTGTCTCTGTTCACACATTTATGCATCTCCTAAAAAAATATCAAAAAACTTTTTGGTGATACCCATACAAAAGAAACCCATACTGTTGAGTAGGATGTCGTTGGATAGGTCGTTCAAAATGCAAAAATAAATGTCTTGTAATCATGTGCCGTAATTATTTGCTGTTATTTGTAGTAGTTTTTAAGTAGTTTTCTTCTGTAAACTATTCGTTTATTCTAACTATCTATAGTCCATTTGTTTAGTTACTTAAGTAAATGTAAACAGTATTGACACATTTTTTTATTGACACATATATTTTACAAATCAATAGGTATAAAAATAGCCTTGCGATTTCATATGAAGCTAAATATTTGTATTTTGTATTTGAAGGTAAGTAAAAATAATTTTATACATGTATATTTCATTACAATGGACTACAGTTGCAATTATTTACAAAATCATGAATGAATAGGTATTGTATTAGATTAGAGCAAAGCTATTTGGTGATGTTTAAAATAGTTTTTTTGTAGTTTATCCAAAAGTATAGTTTTTTCAGGGAAATTATAGCATAGTATATAATTTTCCTGTGTTTATTTATTTATTTATTTCATACAAAAGAATGTAAGTAAATTTTATTGTTATATTTATTGTATACATTATTAGTGTTCAATGTGTACTTTATTTATTTAAAACACTTCGATTAGAAGATATTCTTTGGTTGCACTACTCTTTCCAACTCTTAAATTTCTATCGTAAAGTTGCCTAGAAGACATTGCTTCTTAACAATAAGGCCGCCTGTTGTACAATGTACAATAGAGAATATTTAATTCTTTAATTAATGCTTCATAGATCTTAGACACAGACAAATGCATGTTAATGGAAAATAAAAAATAAGACGAACGTTAATGTATGTGTAATTATGGATCCATAAAAATATATAGAATTTTTTTGTAAACACAACGCTTCCGAGATAGTACAGTTTTAGGGGAGTTGATATTGCCTTGTTAACATAGTTATTTGTTATTGTTTAACATTATAATTTTCTCGCTCATCGATTACTTCTTCAGTGAAATGTTTATCTCGACAGTTTAGATAGAAGGATAGTATCTGAAGCTGTGTATATTTGCCGGATTATAGAGACTCTCGAGAACAATTAATTATATTCGCCTGTTTCTACAAATCTCGAATGAAACTTAGACTTTAAGAAATAGTACTATAAAAATGAAAGATACAATTCTTTCCGCTTGTTTGTGAAGAAAAATGAATTGCAAAGAGTGTATTTTTGCATGAAACAAATTAAATTTTACTGTACAAAATATGGAAATAATGGAAATGGAAATTGAGGATGTTGTTGACTTCATATTAATTCACAATTAGGAAGTACTGAAGTAGCGGAATAAAGAAGTATGTTGGAGTGCATGGTTTTATTTAAATTGAGATTGATTTTCGCTGTATTTCTAAAAGAACCACGACCCTTCCTACGTAAAGAATCATAGGCGTAAATTCACGATTTTACAGAGGAACGTTTTAAAGTATTGAAAAGTCTAAAATAAACATAACATTTGAGATTCTCAAGCTATTGCAATGGAATTTGATACATATGCATAATTTATCTTGCTTTTTAATTTTGCTGTTGGGTCTAGTGGACCTGCATAAAAATAAAGTATATTATGAAAAATGTACCTATTTATGTTATTTACGATAGTGGTCAGGCTGTATTTATTAACATGTTTAAGTCCTTCATTCTACACCTGTATCAGGTTTTTGTATTCAGTAAATTCCATACACATGTTGTATTAATTGTAATAAGATAATTTAAGTCATAACATACAGATAACGTAGATAAATATCACAAATAATAGCTGGCATTTCACAAAAACGTTTTTATAAGAAATGAAAATATTGCGGCATCCAATAATCTATCATAATGTTCATTATCAACCCATCTATACGTCTCACTACTGGGCACGGGTTTCCTTTCAGACGAGGGTTTGGTTAGGGCCTTGTGCGGGTTGGGGAATTCGCACGTTTTCCGAGGGTTGTGAACCTTCTTCAACGTGCAGGTTTCATCACGATATTTTCCTTCATCGTAAAGTTCATGATAAAATTAAAATTAAATTTCGCACATAAATTCCGAGAAACTCAGAGGTGCGAGCCCGGATTCGAACCCTCTGCTTGTGAGGCAGTAGGTCAAACCTACCAAGGCTACCACGGTTTTTTTTTTCATAATGTTATTATCATAATGTTAACTAGGTATTAAACATACAACAGTTATGACGTTTATTCAACGAGGGGAAAATAAGGGCAAATCTAATTGCTGTGTACCACAAATATTTTGTATAAATCTTTTATAATCGTGTCAAACATAATTTTTAAAAATATTTAGCTTTTTTGCAAAAATTTATAGAATCCCGTCGCTTTCTGCTTACATTTTTTGGCTACTCTCCGAACACTCAGGCTTTATTTGATTAGATAGTTACTTAGAACGCAGGTTCTTATAAATTTTCGCGTGAAAAAATGAGTACCTATAATTTAATTTTTCTTTCAAAGTTGATCGGACCCAGAATCCCAATACGTATTTGGCACGTGATACGTATCCTTCAATGAGTTTTATTTAAAATATAATAATCTCAGTACAGAGTACTAAAAAAACCGACCTTAAAAGTACGTGGAATTACATATAATTACCAAGTTTTATTGAAATCGGTTACCGGAAAGTGCGCAAACCCGGATTCATCCCCTAGTTCACCACTATACGGGACTTTACAGGATATAATAAAAATCGGTTGTCACTACTCAAAGTCACTACTATTATATTGAGAGAGAAAAACGCCTTGAATTGAAGTATTTATAGCAAGATAAACCATTAAAATAATTGCTCTTTATAACATAATTTAGGCGCTATTTATGAAAATGAATCTTCATGCGTGAACAGCCACCCTTAGAGGTGGATGATTTTCTTCAAAATGAAATGGGACCACTATGGTGGTACCCAACAAAAAATAATCATGAAAATCGGTTCACAAATACCGGAGTTATCGCGTAACATATATACAAAAAAAACCAAACAGTCGAATTGAGAACCTCCTCCTTTTTTTGAAGTCGGTTAATAATACAAATAAATGGTTTGTACAATTTTATAGAAGCATTTCCTCGCCAGTCATGGTGATTGAAACAAAACAATGATGTTAGTATATTTACATATTTTCAGAGAAATCGAAACATGATTGTTTGCTGTTCCACATGAAATAATAGCTAGTTAAGAACGTTAAAAGTCAATGAATCCGTATCCCTGGAAATCCAATGTACTTTTCTAAAAATACAATTGCCATTTGGGTAATTTCAGACAGTTCAATATATGGTGGGGCCAGGCGCTTTATTCTTGTAAAATATCTATATATATGAGGAACATTGCATTGCATTGATATAAACAAGAAAATTGTGAAGTGTTTTTTGTAATAAAATAAAAATTGGATAACTATGGAGCTAAAGCAAATTATTATGATGATAGCAACTTTCCTATTTTTGGTGCGATTTGGTAATGTAGAAGTTAAATCTTTGGTAAGTGTGTTTTGATTTTTTTTATTATAAAATATAAGTGCGTAATTGAACTCCATCTCACCTGACGGAAAGTGACTATGAGGTCGACGATGGAGGATGCATACTTATAGGTAATGTCTATTCACTCTAGTCTTGAAATGACCCAAGTCACCTAGACAAAGACCCAGCCACTGTTAATGTAAAGATGAATACCTAATATACTACTGAAAGAAAGCATTTTTATTTTATTTTTAGGAAATTCCACTCCATAGCCGTTCACCGCATAAATGTGGAACGAACGCTTCGTACGTATCTTTGATGCTATCGACTAGACATATAAGTTGGCTGTCAATTTCTTTTCAATGAAACAAAATTGTTCAATTAAGATTTGATAAATTAAGTTTTTAATTATCAGAATACATATTCGCTAAGAGAAAATGATCCACCGATCGACGATGATTGCATTTGGACAAAACCTAGAAGAATATCAGTTCAATAAAAATTGTAACTCGTACTTTCTCAAACTCGTATCTTAAAGTACGAAGTTGAAATGCAAAAAATGGATTGTACATACAAATTCTGCAGGCTGATTTCACAGCATATTTCCTTCATATTCATAAACTGGCTTTTACCTGTTCTTAAAGTAATGCATCCAAATCAATACCATTGATAAGAAATTTGAATTAAATAGAAGGTATTGCCATCTCCTGAATAATCTCTCTTTATAAGATACGAGTTTGAGAAAGTAGGGCATCGTTATAGTATGTACCTACGTTTTCGTCTACAGAAATCCTTGAGCAGTGTTTAAAGTGAAACAATTTAGTGGCCTTTATTGAGCAAGTTTACTAGTTGGAGTAGTCTTCTATGTTTATTTATACAGTTGTAGTTGTAATATTACTGGATAAAATTGAAAAATATCAACTCAAATCATGTGTTGAAAGAATGACGTAAAAACAAATATAACCGTACATCAGCATTCGTAATTAAAGTTAGGAAGTTTATGTGACGTTTATCAATCAGGCAGCTGAGTGTACAGGTACTAATTAGGTAGTAGGTAGTAATAGATAGGTATAAATGGTTAGGCACAATTTACTTAGTTAATGTGTATATCATAGGATATAATGTTGATTTTAGGGCTCAATAAACTTAATCTTAAGTAAATACGTACTTGCATAGGAATTTGGGATATTGCTAATACTGTTGACACATATAATAGTGACGAAAACGAATTTAAGAATTTTTTTTATTTGTGTTCAGAGAGTCTTTACAATGTATTTAAGATAGAAAGAAATTTACACGACCTCGATGGCCTAGCGGATTAGCGCTTGATGAGGTCTGATGAGGATGAGGTCTCGTGTTCGATTCCCGGTAGGACCAATTTAGGAAATGAACTTATTTACTTATTTAGTTCGTATGCCTTAAGGCGCAGCATAGAGGGTCACTATAAATTTATTTATCACCATGTATTTCAGTGCATCTACTGTAAACCTATATTGACGAATCAATATTTGAATTTGAATTTTTCTAAATCAGTTCTGGTCTGGGTGTTCTGGGTAGTACTGCAGAGTGATATGGACACCATTGATGTGGTTGTCTGGCACATTATTATTATCAAGTCTACTAGTGTACTTATACCAAAGATATTTTAGGACCATTTACTTATTACAAGCTGCGTAAAGCACAAAAAGTACCTATAAGTTGCTCATTTACCAATGATTAAGAGAATTATTGTAAATATCATCAACAACTCATTTATACGTCTCACTGCTGGGCACGGGTCTCGTCTCAGGCGAGGGTTTGGGCCATAGTCCGCCACAATGGTCCAATGCAGTTTGGGGACTTCGTACATATTCCGAGAGTTGTGAACCTTCTTTAACGTGCGTGTTTCATCACGCTGTTTTCCTTCACCGAAAAGCTCATGGTAAATTGCGAAAGCTCATGGTAAATTTCGAATTCGAACCCACGGCCTCTGCTTGAAAGGTGGTAAGTTTTTTTATAATATCAAGTGACGGGACAAACAATTCGTGCGTCTGATGGTAAGCTACTTTAAGTCCATAACAGTATCAGTGCCACTCAGAGCTTTAAATCTCAGGGGCACTGCCACTGCGTTCGTCAACCTGAGACATAAGTTGACAAAGTGTGTGCCTGTAATTTCACCAACCCACTAGGTTACCACGACCTTGTTATAGGTATTATAATTGTTAATAATAATTATACAAGAAATCTTTTATTAAGTCGTCTTAGGTCCACTTGTTGCTGACTGCTATATCACCTCACCAAAACCTGGAAGAAATGACGCAGCATCGGCGCATAGAGCTTAACAGGAAACATTCAGAATGTTGTTAGAACTTGTACGCGTACGTAGTCTCAAGAGCAATTTTAAAAAATCATGTAACTTGGTTACCAAATAACCTATTCCGTAAAAATTGTTTTTATTATAAACGTACTTTTATTAACGTATACCTAGAACTGTATTGTCCCTAGTAATTTCTTGTTGATCCTTAATAACTGCTACGGATGCACAAAGGTGGGTGTCTATTTAATACGACGTTCAAAGCTTATTGGGCAAACAGGTAAATTCTTTCAATAAGGATAATAACTGAAAAATGTAAAGGTAAATCTGTAATGTAGACGGAAAGTAGTTGCTATGGAACGAGTTGCGTAATGGTAAATACTGCGTATAAAACGGGCACGTATAAGAGGCAAAGTTGGGAAAAAGTCATAATAATTGATATTCAAACACGCATGTGAATTTCTTTTTTAACTGACTTTAAAAGAAAGGAGGTACTCAATTCGTTTTTTGTGTGTGTATATTACGCGATTACTCTGACATTGGTGAATCGATTACGATGACTCTTTTTTGTTGGAGTATTCCCGTATTTTAATGTACTCGCACTACTGATAGTGCGAACACATTAAAATTTGAAAAAATATTCCACCTCTAAGGCTGGAAAACTAGGGGAAGAATCCAGTTTATTGGATTTCACTCATTCTCCATTAACCGATTTCAATGAAGTTTGGCAAATGGATGCAATTTCACAAACTTTTGTGGTTTTTTTTCATACAAAAGTTATAATTATTGTAAATATGCAAACTGTCATTTTTCTAGTAAGTCCAATTCTAAATGTATGTAGAGACCCATAGGAAAGTTTTAGGGTCCATTAAATTAATGTAAGCCATTATAATCAATTGCGCTAGAATAGGTACTATCACTAACGACACTACCTAAACCAAGGTTTAAAAACCTGTCGATTTAGTTTAAAATGAAATAATTCAAACACGATGGAAGTCCAATTGTGTACTTGATGTTATATGTATGTATCAATTCTAATGTTTCTGCTATCAATTAATTAATTAATTTGAAAATTTTAAGTAGCAAATTGATAGACCGACCAAAAAAATTTTCTTCATTTCAATTTAGAAACAAATTTATCATTAAAAATTTCGTATCCTTGGTATGATAAAGCCTCATGTGGTTATACGTCAAAAGTGTGCTTTTATCACACTGTTGGGTATTTTCCGAAAAAGTGGAAATCCCGAAAAATTGGAAAAATATAATTCAGAAGGCTCATGTTATGTTAAGGCTCATAAAATGAAATGACTTTAGTTATGTAGGTAGTTATTGTTGGACGGATTTAATAGGTGTTGTTACAAATTGTAGCAAATGTCTGGTACGGAAACGGTGTAGCTTTCTAAATGAAAACATGAACTCCGAACAAATAGGTAAAGAACATATTTTTATGGATATTAAATCCACCCTCTTGAGTTTCTCATTTAAACTTTTCGGCTCTGAAGCCTCTTAGGAGCAGTTTCCTTGGTTTCACGTTGTTCTCTGAGTCCTAAACAGTTACAAAAGGCCAAATTGAAAATTTAAGATATTTTATTTGCCATTTCTGGACTGAAAAAAATTAAAAGGTTAGTATATTTATTTCATATCTCCGGACCTGATGTGTAGAAATTTTTTAATAGTAAGTCAAACAATGTCAATGACAAACAAGTAAGTAGAACGCCTATGTTGATTTTGTTACTAAAATTAATAAAGTCACTAACTTGAGTTGATTCAGAGTATAATATTATTTACCCACGATTAAGAATCCCAGATTATGGAAATTAAGCTATTTGGGGTTCAAAGTCGTGTAAAGGTATTTGTTTTTTCAAAGAAACCAACGTTTCGGGTTCTTTACAGGTCCCATGCTAACGGCTGATTGAGACGGTAAAGGCACCAACCCAATCTGAATTATAGTTAAATACAAAATTATTAACTTAAACACCTTTTTTTATTCACCAAAGAATATTTCAGTTTAGGTTACATACGATTTGCAAAATAATTTATTTTAACAATGATAATGACTTTTACTAAATGAAATTAATTAAAAGGAAATTAGAAATGAAATGAAATCTAAAATATTATTAATGAACAGGATTGCTGTCTTGTGACTGCTTGGGATTTTTCATTACAGGAATATTGGATTCCACGCTAGTGGTACGTTCCAATAGCAATCGCGCAAACCTAAGAACGTCCAATTATTTTTACTTATTTACTGAGAAGGTGCTACAGAGTAGTAGAGTCCCTTCGAGAACCACAGACGTTGCAAGACGTCCGAAATGTGGAGATAAATAAAATATGATTTAAAAATCAAATTATATCTGCAGAGCCATCAACTTAAAGAGGTGACAAATAGTAATAATTAAGACACTCAAAACATGAGTAGGTACTTTAATAGGAAATGAAACTATTTTTTCGGATTTAAATCGCGTACAGGTGTTTTTTTTTCAAACAAACCGACGTCGTGCCCTTAAGATCCCATAGTCACGGCTAACTGCACTTATAAAGTACTTAAACTAAACAATAATTCTTGTAAAAACTGTAATTACAAAAACCCCACATTTTTTTTTCACTCAATATAATCTTAGATGTTTTTTTAATCACCAGTAGTACGTGTTTGTATGTAATTTCAGACCTGGTTGCTAGTTCTTATTCATAGAACGCGGACAATTTGAAACTTTGCCAAAATGTAAATTGCGATACTCACTGTTTACGAACGAGTTAATGATCCCGATCCTCAATTGTTTGTGAATAACATAAATCAAACCTAGTTATTAATGTACAATACCAACACTGTGAGAATGTAACGACAAATCCCGCTCAATGTAGTCTATACGGCAACAGGAAAGATACAGCTCCACAGAGAATTGTGTATTGTGAAACTAGGACGGAAAGTACGTTATTGTCAACGAGTTGACACAAAAGGTATCGTCTCTATCCGCCGAAATCTAGCGACAAATATCTTTGTAAAACACTAACAACCTCGCAGGACTGTATAACTAACATCATAAACAACAACTTCTTCCATGACTTTTAATAATTTATCAAATTTTACTGGGACACAAAAATAAAAATATTTCAATATATCTTTATAAACGGTGATAACTCTGTGCGGTAACAAAAGAAAGCGCTAGTGTAGATACCAGTCCGATATATAGAGCCTGATGCAAAACGCAGGTGCTACCTCACTACTATATAGAGATCAAAAAAGTGTCAGATAGTATAATAAAAACTTAAAAGTTTGTTTTTGATAAATATATTGTTTTGTAAAAATGGAACAATACTCGTTGTTTGGATGTTAATATAGTCCTCTGAGGTTATTAATATTTTACAAATAGCCCCTGTATATTGCGACTTGCTAAAATTTTGGCTGGTAAAAATTAATAATCTCAGTACAGAGTACTAAAAAAAACCGACCTCAAAAGTAAGTGCAATTACATCTACTTGCCAAGTTTTATTGAAATATCCCCTAGTTCGCCACTATACAGGACTTGACACAGGAGATAATAAAAATCGGTTGTCACTACTCAAAGTATATTGAGAGAGAAAAATGCATTTAATTGGACAATAGCAAAACCAACAATTTAAATAATTGCTCCTTAAGTATAATTTAGGCGCTATTTATAAAAAAATATGTTCATGCGTGATCAGCCATTCTTAGAGGTGGATGATTTTCTTCAAAATGAAATGGGACCACTACCTCTTTCCAACAAAAAAAGGATCATGAAAATCGGTTCACAAATACCGGAGTTATCACGTAACACACATACAAAAAAAACATGCAGTCGATTTCAGAACTTCCTCCTTTTATTGAAGTCGGTTAAAAAATAAATTAGTTTTTTTGCTCTAGGGCGGTGCTTCTCGAGCAATTATAGGTACATTGAAAATTATTTTCCATAACTTTCTAAAAGAATGAAAGGACTCTCTTTTACTTTAGGATATCCAAAAGGCAGGTAGGAACTTGTACTGAGTCACAGTTATATTTATTTTGAAAAGATTTACAGCAACCTAGTGGCTATAGTATTGAGTAATGTTACCTCCTAAGGCCCAGTAAACTACAATGGGAAAAGAGCTACAATAAAATGTACAATAATGTTAATAATGACATGCTTCAGGTCCTAGCAAGTATGCGTTCAGTTTTGTATGAAATATGTGTTTTTCGAAATAACCTATGGTCGTATAGAATGTTATAGTGCTAAATGTGAATGCGATATTACATGGGAGAAAAAGTTGATAAATTATGGTAGGATCTAGTAACTTACTTTGTAAAAACATAAAAAAAAATTAGAATATTCACTACAGTCGTCAAATAGTTATAATACGTAAATAATTCTTTGAAGCGCCCAAAATACTTCAAATAACAAAATATATATGCATGTATTTACTTAATTAAATATATACATACATTTTGTTGTTATCACTTACTTATCACTGTTATTGCAAACAGGATAAACGCAAAAAATCAAATAAATGTGTCGCTTATTAGATCATTGATTAGGTACCCACAACAGAGAATTTTTAGGTGACGAATTTGTAATACACGAGTACTTTAATGTTAAGACATTATAGTGAAATTTCAATTTTAATGGTCGTAGCTATAAAAAACAAAGCCGCGGTAAGCTTAGGGATACCGAGCCGGCAGCCCCCTTAATACCTCGGCAACCTTCGGGTTGCTTCGTAGGCTTCCGATGGTTACACATCCAAATCTTTTCCTTGTTCTAATACGGTTCTATTCTTCTTGAGCAAGACTACCAATTTTAAACATACCACTGATAATAATTGTAGCTTGCGACGATACAACCGATCTGAAGAGAGGCTAGCCGCGAGCATGATGTCCCGACGGTATGCTGCGGCGTGCTCAATGATGCTGCGGCATAATTGCCAGTTAGCGTCCGCTTGTCTGTAGGAATGCTGAAGGATCCCTTGCCATGACGTCCTGCCAATGGGCGCCGGGACAATCACGACATCGAGGCGACGTAACACGTCTAGTTTTCCATATAATCCTATTACAACTTTATAAAAGGAACACAAATTTACTTAAAACCAATTGTTGTCAGTTATTCGAATTAAACGCACCTGTAATAATGAAATTAGAATTTACTTTAGTTTTACTAACGCTTCTTGGGCAGCTGTGTTGGGCTTATGCCCGACCAGTTACGCCAGCTCCAGGTGTAGGAACTACTACGACTTTTATGACTTGGGGCCACAAAATTAGATCTGGATTGGTAGGTTACTCAATAATGAATTTTGTTATAGCTTGCCGTAATGTAATATTTTTTGGTAAAAACGTTTCTTAAAACTAAGTTCTTTTAGCCTAAGATTTTAGTATATTCTGTATTCATTGTCTATAGCATAGTTTAAAATTTTTCAGTATGTAATCTGTAATGACTGTTTGAATGAAAATAGAAAAAAGCAATCTATAGTTACGCAAAACTTATATAGCAATTTAGGCAACAGAATATAAACTGTCACAAGTTTTTTCCCATGAGAGTTGTTACCATGTTTTCAGTGCCAAAATACTTTGTTACGGGGGGATTACAGTGGAGTCTTGTGTTTAAGATCGTTTCTTGGATGAATCAAACATAAACTTCCTCTGCTTGTCGCACAAATACAATAGACATTCTACATTTGTAATAATTTGAATAGGTTTTTCGCAAACTGGTTGAATTGTTTACAATTGCTTTTGATACTTACCAAAGTACCCGGTATTTAGTAGGTGTAGATAAGGTCAATCCACACGATTAACGTTTATGACCAGTTAAGCCATGCCTATACCGTAAATAAACTGACGGCACATTTTTCACGGCGAAAATCTAGCAACAGTAGCAGAATAAAATCCTTTATTGTTACGAAAAATCCTTTGATTATGTTAAATGGGTTGTCCAGTGTTAAATAAAAAACGTAGGTAATAAATGTGTTGTTTATTGTTGACCGGTTTACTTTGGAATCATTTACTATTAACAATTCGCATTAATTCTGTAGGCTCACTTATTGCCCCTTTACAATGAAATCATTACCACTTCTAGGGCATTATTTCCAATACACAAACCGATATGTTTGTGTATTTAAAATAATGCCCTTTAGTAGCGCGGTCATTTTACTGCGCGTGACGGGTAAGTATACTCAGATTGCGCGATTAGTTGGCAGTGGAAACTGACACCCTTTATGTGTATATTCTGAGCACGATATCACTTCCACCTTCTACTTGCCTAATCAATAATAATATCTAAATAGAAAACTACTGTGAGACTCAGACATATTAACTAAAGTAACAGATAATTTACCTGTTTAAGTCGAATTTTTACTCGGCATGTTTCGAACCAATCCTTAATCATGAGCTTAATTTTAGCTGAAATTTAATTCAATTACAAACTTCGGGAGGCTTGTACCCAGCAGCATTCGTTAGATTATGTAATAACAAACTCAATGTCCACTTCAAATATAAAGATATTTGATTTGAAATATAATATAAACGGAATTAAACTTATCATCTCGGAATGCTCTAACTATATGAGTATTAATACGTAAAAAATAATACTTGCACGTGAATTTTATTATTTATGTCTACTTTAATTTTGAGAGTTAAAGTACGCATAAGATTGTAATTAATTAATTAATAATTCACAAAAGGAAAAAACAGTTATTATTTTGCGAAAATAATACATTGTGCAGTTATTATACTTATTTATAATTAATTTGCATTATCCGAAACTTACTCAACTCAGATCGCGCCATTAGGTGCTGCAAAAATAAATAGGTAAAACTGATATCCAAATCAGAGCATACTTGTGGAGGTTATCAGTTTCCAGTATCAAGGGATTGCGCGATCAGAGTATACCTACCTCGCGGGGCAAAATATGAAAAATCAGCAAGTATGAAAAGATGGTAACCGGAGACGCTTAGTTAACTGGACGGCGGCCAACAAAGGAAGTGCCATGAGATATGTGTTTTTTCTTTGTTCTACATTGATACTGCGAAGAGTACAAAGAGCTTTATTTATAGATAACGTCTGCTGCGCTTTGTTATGCGACTAAGCTCAAACTAATAAATTTCTTCCTTCCTAAAACTTATTCTAGGATTTATTCGTAATGTAGGGAACAAGATAAAGGCGGAAATTAGCATATTTCCGGCATAATTTCACACTTACCTCTTCTTTAAATTTTGCCTCGTGCATTTAATTTAATTAATACGAATAAACAGGCTATGTATTTTACTAAGACAAGCGATTCTTAATGTAGCTATAGCAAACTGGCTGTGTTTTCAATTCGACGTTTAAAATATCAGTCAGCTACTTTGTAGCTGTTAAAAAGCAATTAAGCGATCGAGTAGTCCTTGAACATTGTTTTAAAACAGGTAATCATTTTAAGTGGATATTTTAGTTAAATTATTCATTAATTTCGTAGAATCTATTATGTAATTATACAAAAATTTAAACATTTTAAATACATATCTAATAAAGTTTTATTTTCCTTTTAGTTTTTAATTACAAAGCAGTAAAATCAATTAGGTACTGAAAACTCGACTTACAACGGGTTTTGTTTTGTGCAAAAGTTTTTAACAAAGTTAATTTGCATAAATGAAACGTAACGAGATATAATGAATTTAAAGTGTTCAAACGGTCATAAGGCACCTGTCACTCAGAAGTGACAGGTGTCCTATCACCTAGAAATTAAATCTTCAAAGTGAGTGCGGTAGCATTGTTTCTTTTAAGGAGATCATTTCGCTTTTGCTTTAGAAGTTCGCAGGTTTCCGTTAGAGACTTAACTTTTCCTTCCAAATTGTTTTTGTTTCTGAAAAACACAGAACATAACGACACCATGAACAATAAATATCCTTTGTACTTGCATGCCTAAAAGATTTATTTGTTTTTATTATTTTTTTTATAAGGCCAAGTGGAGGACAACCAAGTCGCACACCTGGTGGTAAGGGACAAGCCTGTCCATAACAGTGGTAGTCCACTACCACTCTGTGCTTTAAATCACAAAAATCTGAGGGGCACCGCCACTGCGCCCGTCACCCTGAGACGTACATAAGTTGACAAGTCCCATGTGCCTGCAATTTCACCAACACTATTACCCATCAAAACCGGAACGCAGTAATGCACACATTGCGGCTTGGCGGCAGAAATAGGTAAGGTGGCAGTACTTCCCTGGACGAACCCTTTCACGAAGAGCTCTACTGTCACCAAATAATTTATTTAAAATTTATTTACACGCACGGTCCATCTGTTGCATGCTAATGTGGAGTGATAAACATAATTTATGTTTTACGTAAGTAATAAGCTATGTTTAATCAGCTTTTGCATGAAAACAAAAGCAACGTTGCCCATTTATAGATTTTATGAGTTACACAAATGCGTCACGATATAATTTTGACGTGTTTAAAACTCACATAAGGTATTTTGAATTGGACATTCTATGTGTTTACACTGCCCTGGGCACATTTACATTTCAATTTAGTAATAAGTAAATTTTAATACTTCATACCCTCCTTATAAAGCCACAATTTATCATACGTTAAAAACCCTTTTATCAGATGAAACTTACAAAAATAATACGGACTGTAAAGGAGAAAGATGTTCTCTCTACTACAAAAAAAAAACCAAATATAAGCGCTTTAAATCTGGAAAAATAGTTTCTTTTCCTTTGTCTAACATTCGCGAAAACCTAAGAACTCTATAGGTGTTCTTATGCTAATGGTACTTAAAATGTAACACCCCGTGGGGACACTGCAACATTCTGAGGGCACTATGCCCTTACTTTACTAACTACATTATTAAAATAAAATTAGGAATAATTAGAATATAACTAAACAGAATTTTATGCAATATCAAGAATAAATATTAGTAATTCCTTTTACATTCAGGTCTCATTCCTGATACACTTATGTCTGGCTATTTGATGTAATATTTACAAATTATATACTTGGTAGTTCGCACAGTTTTAAAGTATTATTTTCTAAAAAGAATTATTTTGTAGAATAAAAATCTTTACTTCGAAGATAGCTCTTAAGATGGATAACGAAGTCTTTAAAACTATCTGCTGGAATGCATACATATATGGTGCGAAATATAGAGTTCTCAGGATTTCGTGTTTGTTGTTTATTGGATCGGATATGAAACTATTTTTTTCGGATTAAAATCGCTAATATTTATTTATTCAAATAAACCAACGTTTCGGGGTCTTTTCAGGTTTCATGGTGACAGCTGACCTGAGATGGTATTCGTCATCAAAACAGTTGTCTAATATTAATTTAACCACCTTATTCTGAAGTATTAGCAACAAAAATATTTAATTGTAATTTACGTCGTACCTTAGTTTTAATTTGCCAAGTGTGCTTGACAAAAAAATTGCGATTAGATCCTAAAAAATAGTGTCATTTCTAAAGTAATAGATTAGTCAAAAAGTCCGTACAGTATCAAAGCAAAAGTGAAAATTATAAAAAAATATTAAAATTTAATAAATTATTTATTGGCCGTAATATGGCCAATAAATAATTTTCTACAATCTTTTGCCATCTTTTAGGTAATTCTAGGGTTCCCCTTCCTTAAAAATTCCTGTCTTGTAAAATGCAGCTCCAAGTATTGTTTCTCTTTGTGATCAAAGTCGTGTCAAAGAATTTTGTAAAGATCAAAACGAGTAAAATCTCAAGGGGCTATGTCGGGTGGAACACGGTGGATGAGGTAACACATCCTAACCTAACTGCAATAGTTTTTGACGCTCAGATCTTTGGGATTTAAAGCTCTGAGTGGCACAGATGCCGTTATGGACAGGCGTGTAGCTTACCATCAGGAGCACGACTTGTTCGTCCTGTCACTTGATATTATAAAAAAAACTTATAGGAACGTAATACATTGACCTACCAATAACGGGATGACGAGTCTATCTATCTATGTATGTATCTAGTACGAAAACCACGAAAAAATGTCCGGAGTTAACCTATATAAACGTAGTGAGATGTAAAGAAATATAAAAAAACTAAAACATTATTAATTTAAAGGTACAAAAATTCACCGTAATCAGTGGAAACTTAACAAAAGGCACCAAATTTGGCTTATTGGGAAAATTACTTGGCCACAAAAGTAATTAATCAATATCGTCAATATTTACATATTGTCAATGTTGATTAATTTATATACAATTTATATGTTGAATTTTATACAAATTCATTTAAAGATGTAGTAAAGAATTGTGCAAATATACGTACAAATATTATAAATGTGAAAATAACTGTGTCTCTACGTGTACTATAAGAAACGTATTGATGTTTCGATTTTCTAGATTCCAACGGTTTTAGATTCCGGTTTATAACAAAACCGTTATGTTTCCGACATTTTTTGTTTATCAAAAATAAAAGATTAAGTAAGCGTAGATTAGTTTTGTAATATTTCTAAAAAATACAATTAATTGGAATTACGAAAATTCCAGCAAACGTTATTTCGGGAAATGTATTTTCGGAATTCTCATGGTAACCCCAAGCCGTAAAACGAGTACAACAATTTTTATTTATTACTAACATCTAACAAAAATATATTTTCAAGATAAGATTAAGATCAAAGGAACTCTATAGTTCTTAAATGTTCCAGTCGCTTGCGGTTCGAACAATTGAAATTGACGTACCATTACGTCTCTTACTGTCTTTTGCGCATGCGATTTGTAGGATAACGACAGTTAGCTTTTTGACTATTTTCTTTGCTTTTGTAATTTATATTTACGATTAATTTAAATATAAACATCTCTTATATGATAAGTACGGTAACCATAATATATCTACTACTTAATGAAAATATGATACACTGTCCTGTTTTTTCATTTTACTTGAGTAATTTTTATAAGTTTCTACTATACAATACGGCATGAAAGACGACTGTCTGTCGACCAAACGAAGACTGACACGCGATTGATGCTCTATTTGCGATTTAATGGCCTATATGTTCGGACACTTTTTAGCGCGGACCCGACGTCCATTTATTGGTAGTTCAATGACGTAACAAAACAGATCTTACACTATTTCAAAAAGATTTTCAGGTATATCACTTTTCAATTCTTCAAATTGTCTCCTTTTTTCTTCTACAGCAGACTTCTGATGTTTAAAATCGTTTTCAAGTTCGGATATCGTATTGTTTAATTTTTCGATTTGAGATAGCATTTCCTCTTCATTCTATTGGAAATAATGGTTCAAGTTATTTTAATATATGTAGTCATATATAAGTTAACATGTAAGCAATAATGAATAGTGGCAATTTTATACAATGATGTACTGAAAAATTTATTTATTTCACGATACTTTGCATAAGAGGAGTAAAATAACATACTGTAGAATGTTGCGATTCGTGTTTTTATACTACTACGAGACATAGCGTAAATCTGTAGCACAGATCAGTAACTACATTAACTATCAATTTCATGACGTAAACCTCAACAATGGAACGGATGTTCATAAAAAACCACCTTGAGTATAGCTTTAAATAGAAAAGATCTGAGGGGCACTGCCACTGCGCCCGTCACCCTCAGACATAAGTTGACAAGTCTCATGTGCCTGTGATTTCACCAGCACCCTTACCCTTCAAAACCGGAACACAGTAATGCTGACATTACTGCTTAGCGGCAGAAATGGGAATTTATGTTTTGTAAATACATTGATTGTTAACTTTTATCATATATAAATTACATAGCATAATTAGTTTTCTAAAATCACTCTTTGAAGATTGTGAAAAATGTTGTTTAAGATTGAATAGAAAATTATTATACTATCGCTTGGGTTTTCATTAATCTGTAAATAGTGTGCTCTTCAATACCAATATTGAATTATGAGTAATTCGGATTTTTACAACAATTTTCAAAAACTGAGTTAACAGGGTTTGGCAATGTATAAGCAAGGAAAACCAATCACATCAGCCGACTCGTTTGCTCCCGCTATTACATTAAAATGAATCCGTAGAGGCGAAGAACAAATCCATAGATGCTACAATCATTAATCTGCATAAACGCATTAAGTGTTGTACTAACGTAATGCTTACTACGTGTATGCCATTATGTTACGCGATGTTTTCCTTAGAGCTCACTCTAAGGAAAACATCGCGTAGCATAACGCTGCCAACAGATGGACTGCATCTCTGCAGTTAATGCGTGTATAGTCGATACGATAGTCCAAAAATGAAAATAGCCTTTGAAATAGAGAATATATGTATGTTTTTATGTTTGAAACAACTTGATCTTTAGTAGAGTACTTGAGGGTTTAATCAACTTAATGGTAAAACAAAAACATGGTTGGCGCAACTTTTGTCGAGGGCTTTATATCATTTGCTCTGATCTTATTTTTTTTGTCATGGCACCTTTGTTTATATAAACAAAGACAATTTTTATCACTAATTCCATCGCAGAGTATAGTCAGCGATTAAGGACGTGAATTTGTTGGCAAGTTAACATTGAGGATTTCGATAGCGACATGTTTATTTCCTTGATAAAAAGTAAAGTCAGCGTTTGGAATCATAAACGTTCTGAATACCTCCTGACATAAGCACGCTGCGATAACTGCTTGAAGTCAGCGTCGACTGCATATATCAGTTCTAAGAGTACCTAAATATCGACTTTGCGCATGCAGTCGGTGTAGTAACAGCCTAAGAGGTTATTAGTAGGTACATAGGGTAATTTTAAATATTAAAAAAGCTTGTTATAATAGACCCAGCACCTCTTTACAATATAAATGAAACTTTAACTACTTCGTCCAAATTTGCTAAAATGTTAGTTACTTCCTTTCCAAATTAAGCGACAGTATATATCTATTTTTTATTGTAAGCACCATACCTGATAATTAGTGCCCAACCATTCAACTAGCGAATAAATTGGTACGTTTTCACTCTTGTCAGGCCAGAAACGGTGAATTTATGTAAAATATAATTATATATCTGTAGGTGAGAGCTAAAGAGCCCAAATAGTAATTTTTACTACAGAGCGTTTTAAAAAGAGTGAGATTCGGAATCAGGCATTTAAAACATCTTAAGGTCAAATAAAATATGTTAAATAATAAATAACGCACACACTCAACATAGCCCCGCTAGGGAAACCCTGTGCCGCGGGTGCCATGGACACACACATAGACAACAACAAATTACAGCCAAACTCGCGAGAGAAATACATGTAGGCCATACAACAATTTCTCCCGGCCCGGGAATCGAACCTGGGACCTCTGCGTGGCAGTCCGCCATGGTAACCGTTCGGCCACAGAGGCAGTTAAATAAAAAATGAACGACGATAAAATTTTATGTCTTTTACCAATGCGTGATTTTTAGCATTCTAAAGCAATGTTTGTAATATCAAAGCGAGATTTAAATTCCTAAATATGGACTTAAAATCCTTTACCTTTCTCCTTATTTTATTATAATTATAAAATATATCTATATATATTTTATAATTATAATTAAATAAGGAGAGAATATATATAGATATATTTTATAATTATAATTAAATTTAATAAATTTTATCTATGCTTCAAACCTGCTTATGGAATATTATCAGAACTGGCCTAGTAAATTATTATTATGAGCGGTAATACGTGTCTACGTACATAATAAATTCGTGCATTTCTGAATCGCTCAGTTTTCTCCCGCAATGAGTCTTCGTATTTTCGGCTGCAAAAATACAAGTTATTTAGTACTCTATTTGATTCTTGGTTCATTGGGTAGCATAATATTTGAAATGCGTTGGTTTTGTACTGGAATAGACCTGATGGATAGAGGGGGGACTACGGGTTCCCCGGTAAGATCAAGGTAAGCCAGCTAATTTAGATTCAACGTCTTTGAGGTGGCAATCGTAAGTTGTGCAATGCAAGGAATTGGGTGTGCCAATAGCTCCGATACCTATCTGGAAAACAGGGAGGGTACCTACTGGAATGGGTACTGAACGTGCACCCAGGTCCGCTGCAAAGTCCCTGTTCTTGAACAGGTTATAGTGTCCTTCCCGTATAACCAAGAGGTTGATAGGGAGGTTCGCTATAAACAAAACTTATGTAGAAATATACGGGATTAGCCCCAGAACAAACACCAATTTCACAAGTACGATATTTATATTAAGTATATTAGTTTGAACTCCAAATCCTACATAGGTAGGTGAACCTTATCACACTTAGCAAATATAATATGTGACAGCCTTTATCAGCTCTCCACGGTTCAATGCTTTTTTTCCGATATGAATGTAGGTACTTAAAAGACTAGCTATGTTTTGAAACATTCAAAATCAGCTAACTGAGATGGTAAAGTCATTAACCAGGAACATTCCCGCACGACGTACAATTCCTTTGCTGTACATTTGGCAACACCCTGGGCAACAATCAGCGAGTACCTTACGTCGATTGGCAAATCCTTTCACCACGATGGCAAGCATTACAGACAGTGTATGCCAATGATATTGTACTTGTGTGTATACCATCGATACGATAAGAAGATCGCGTTAACCTAAGAATTTGAAAAATATAAATATTTTGTGAAATAAATTTGTAGTGATTTACCAATAACTATTTATTAACTATCATGTAGAGGTAGGTAAGGTTTGCCTTTATTGTGCAGGTGAGCGTTGACAGAAAACAAACAAACTTCCCAAACAATGCCAGCAAATTGGAAAACGTAACAAAAACGTTGGTCAACAATTGCTGCTTGCTTCTAATCAAAACGTTTGTGACAATAAATATTAAGTTTCAACCTTTGGATACAATACGTAGGGCAAGTGTGTAGTAGATAAAAACACTTTTTAATCCAAAATACATGAAAATAGAAACTAGCTAATTTTTCATTATTATAACTACTATTCAGACCGTCCAGAATAGTCCGGGAAAAAGCCTAGCATTTGCGACAAAATCCGGACTTTTCGGTAACAAAATAAAATCTAAAATCTGTATCTCACACGGCAGCTCAGCTAAGCAAGCGCCCGGGCAACCAAATTTTTGTCGAGTTTTATTCACATCTTACAAAATGGTTTGATATGATTATTCCTTATTCAAATTCATCTACAAAAATCCACTAAACCGTCATTTCAAGGTGTCTAAGAGCTCCGTACGCGTGAGTAGATAAAAAGGGAGTACGGTGGGGAAGCCCTCATTATCCAGCGCAGTAAGTGAGAGTCTACACTATTGCGAGGTGGATACTTTACTTTTTATTCTGAAAGTTGTTAACCTAAGAGCGGTTACATATGGCGACTTTTAGCATCGACGCAAACGTGATGCAAGCGCGCGACTGCATCGATACAAACGCGCGATTGCATCGCTACACCTGGGATTTATAGGCGATTCCATCGATGCAAATCGCAAGTGTAGCGATGGAATTGCGTGTTTAACGAAAGCGCGTTTGCATCGCTGCTAAAAGTCGCCGTGTGTAACTACTCTAAGCCGGAAAATCTGGACGTAATTCGGACAAAATCCGTGCAGAGGGTAACCCTAGTCCAGGAACAATTTAAAAATGATTGTTTTAGAGATTGTTGCTGCTGGGAATCAAACTCGCGATCTTCTAAGCTAGCGCCCACAGTGTTGAACCACCGAGGTCGTCACATTATAGACAACATTGTAATCTCATGAGACTATTTTCAAAGGTTCGCGAGTACTCTAGCGCGTTGGGTGACTTGGTGTCCTATAAAAAATATGTTTTTTTTTGTGTTGAAACACAGTCGTATTAAGCTCAAAAAGCAGCAGTTCCAATAAAAAAATATTTTCTCTTTACTCGTGGCCAAATATATCTTGGTAGTTCTGATATTAAATTTACATTACAGCCGTCCTTATGATAAACAACGTTATTGAAATTTTTATCGAAATTGAGATATTAACATATCTGGAATCAGCAAAACAAGATCTACAACCGCCTATAAGCAGTTTTTTTATATCTTATTTAGTTTCAGTTTTATTGTTAAGGCAATTCAGCGTAATTGACATTTTTCAAAGACATAAAAATTTTGGTTCCAACAGGTACCTCGAAAGTTACCAAAATGCAAATGCGTTGTTTATGACAAGTAGGGCAGAGTAGGTACGTAAACAATATTAGCTACAATGTAAAATTTACGCTTGGTTGGGCAGAAAGATAGGTATAAGAGTTTCAACGTGACTCACAAAGAATTATTACTTACATGTGAAGTTCCATATCCTTATGTTCTTGCTCTAATGAAACTTCCATTTCGCTGCGTTCTTCGAGCGCCGACTCCAATGCCTTAGATAGCGCCTCACTTTGCATTTTTAAATGCGTCCGTTTTGCGGCTAACCTTCCTGAAAGAATATTAGAAAATTCTAGAAATTCATTATAACGTCTCACAGTTTATGGTGAAACTACTGGCATGTGGGGCTTGTCAATTTTGCTTGTCAGGGTGACGGGTGCAGTGACAGCGCCTCTCAGATTTTATGATTTAAAGCTCTGGGTGGTACTGCAACTGTTATGGGCAGGCATGTCGCTTATCACCAGGCGCACGACTTGTTCGTCCCGTCACTTGATATTATAAAAAAGTTTCTTGTATAGTTTAGATATAATCACAAAGGACTTGCGAACTAAGGTATCGATGATTTATTGAATATCATGATGTTTTACTACCATAATATTCACATATTTTTTGTGAAAATACTCCCCCAGTCTGTTACTATTATTGATGCAAATATTGGCCTCGGTACGGCAACAGACGCTGGTACGGTTCCTATCAGAGCGAAGAAATTTTTCTTTGTGTTATTTGATCTTTGTGTCAATAATAATAGCGATTATTTTATTTATTCTTCCTGGTGGTAACTTTTATGATTACGATGAGAAACGGTTGAGTAGATTTGACGAGAAGGAAGCAAGTCGTACCCAAAGGCTATTTATGCCTATTTTATCGTCGACATTCAGTCCACTCATAAATCGAGCTCCAATTTTATGGACGACTGAGTACCTATACCAGAATTGTTATAATATAATTAAGTATGGCTGCCAATATGTAATAAGTTTTGCTTTCCAATTATTTCATGGAAATGTTTTTAGCTTTGTAGTTTGTAGCCTTAAGTAAATTAGGTACTCATTGTTGTATAGCGGGTTCTTATGACGTCTTTGTTAAGAAGACACGTCTGTCTTCTGCGTCTTCATGCGTCCATGGGTTAAGATTTATAAAACGAAATTTTACTCCGACTCAGCAAAGATGGGGACGTTATAATTTACGAAGTAAACTTAAAGTTTAATTTAATTTGCTGCTTAAGTTTAGACAAAGTTCGTTTTGTAAATAAGAAAAATTTGCAATTCTCGCCATTTTTGCTTAGTCGAAGTCAAAGCTCGTTTTATAAATCCAGCCGTAGTTAAAAGTATTAAACAATAAAATAGACTCACACTGCATTAAAAACATGCAATAACTAGGAAATAAAGTTTTCATCTAGTTTTAAAAACTAGATGAAAACAAAAATTGATTCTAACGTAGAATAAGCAGAGCTTACCGTTTTCCTGGTTAAGGTTCTCAATGTCAAGGCTCAAAACGCGCGAAATACGCACAGCATTCAACGTGTCTCGGAATTTTTGGTCATTCTCCGCATCCAAATCAGGCAACGAGGAATGCTGGGAAAAGGTTAAACGTGAATAGATTTACGCGTAAACTATGTTTAATAACACAAACGGTACACTCACTTGTAAAACCAATTCATTTTCTATTTCATCAAGAGTGGATTTCAACAAACAAATTTCTATTTGACTCTTTTCCGTAGAAAACATTTTATCGCATTAGCAACACGAATTATTTATTCACTTTCTATTTTATTCCCGTCACAAACAGATTTTTTTCTGATAATTAGTGCAAGAAGACGTGAAAATTAAATTAAGTCATTTGTTTTTTGTAAAAAAACGCGCGAATATGGATTTTTTTAAAGCAAAGGCAATGTTGTTTTTTATTCAGCCTCCTAATCTTGTAATTAGGTTCTTTTTTTTATTTCATTGGTGAGTCAGGGGCGAATAATTGATTTATTGAGTATGCAAAAAATAAGACGTCGAAAATAAACTTAGGTAAGAGTCTAACGTTATATTACCAAAGTCGTTATTCTTACTCGTATATAAACTGAATCTATTAGATAACAATGTGGTATATATGCCATTCGGCAAATTGGAATTCTGGTCGAAGACAAAGGAACAATCAGTTGCATAAATTGATCGTACTACGTACATACAGTACTTGGGGGATGTCTACCATAATAATAATAAACTGAGATATGCTATTTGTCATATAACTTTACGTTCTAGTTATTACATTGATATGACGAGTGTTAAATGTAACATATCGGTTGAGGTTATGTTACATTTGTCAGTCGCTTCACCATTTTAGCCTTAAGTGTGAGGTGTTAGGCAGGTGAAATTCAGGTAAACAGATGTAAGTTTATGGCGTGCTGCGAATGTTATTATGTCACGTACAAAATTTGCATAAATAACCCTAAATGTGAAACTTCTGAGGTGAGATAGTGTTGAATTAAAGTAAAGTGTCGTAAGTGTTTACAGTGGTTTTTATTAACAATATAAGATGTTATTTATGTATCCAGATAGGTTCCCTTCGTGGAGGTCAATCATAATAACCTAGTTTGCTCCACAATGTATGCCAGCCCTCTTTGGGTTATTAACATAATGTCTGGGATCAACGAAAATGAGATATACCACCTTCACTGTTCGGTTTTTAACATCTTATTTAGTTTCAGTTTTATTGTTAAGCGAAATCGGCATAAGTTACATTTCTTTAGGTGACATCATTTTGAAAGTTATCGAAATCATTGCACCTAAATAAGTCACAATGTTGCTATAGCTGTTGGTATGCCAAATGATTTAAAAAAAAATGCAAATGCAAATGAGCTAGTTATAACAAGGAGAGTAGAGAGTATGATGTCCAAAATGTATGTCTTCTTATATTAGGTATCTAGGAGATAAAATTGTATTCATAGTTCCCGAATTTTATTGTCACCGATTTTTTTTATAATACCTAGTGAAGGGACGAACAAGTCGTGCGCCTGATGGTAAGCGACATGCCTGTGCGTAACAGTTGTAGTACCGCTCAGAGCTTTAAATAGCAAACATCTGAGGGGCACTGCTACAGCGCCCGTCACCCTGAGACATAAGTTGACAAGTCCCATAGGCCTGTAGTTTCACTAGCACCCTTAACCTTCAAAACCGGAACGCTGTTAATGGTCACATTACTGATGGTAAGCGACATGCCTGTGCATAACAGTTGTAGTACCGCTCAGAGCTTGAAATAGCAAACATCTGAGGGGCACTGCTACAGCGCCCGTCGCCCTGAGACATAAGTTGACAAGTCCCATAGGCTTGTAGTTTCACTAGCACCCTTAACCTTCAAATTCAGAACGCTGTTAATGGTCACATTACTATGGTAAGCGACATGCTTGTGCATAACAGTTGTAGTATCGCTCAGAGCTTTAAATAGCAAACATCTGAGGGTCACTGCTACAGCGCCCGTCACTCTGAGACATAAGTTGACAAGTCCCATAGGCCTGTAGTTACACTAGCACCCTTAACCTTCAAAACCGGAACGCTGTTAATGGTCACATTACTGCTTGGCGGCAGAAATAGGCAAGGTGACAGTACTTCCCTGGACGAACTCTTTTACAAGGAGCTCTACTGCTATTTAAATTTGTTAACATGCCGTCATCCAAGTAGGTAGGAATAGTGTTAATCCTATGCAACACTCTAACTCTCACACTGTAGTCTTTCCAACTGCTCTAATTATTATAGTTTAACCGTATTTTCTTAATTTACCTAAATTTTCTTTGATTACTTACGTTTGTTTAAGTATACGGTTCTATGAGGTTGACTAATTGTTACGTTGTAGTGTCTTGGTTTAAATATTAGTTCTAGACCGACACACAGGGTAGGCTAAACAGATTGACTGCATGTTTGCTGTTAATGCGTGAAATCGTAATCAAGTTACGTAAACAACAATCGTGGTCTCGGCTGCATGAAGTTGGTTTCGATTGCAAGCAGTTCCGGAGGTCCACCACGTGCCGCTGAATATTGCGATAACTATGAACAAAATTCCATTCAACCGGCGCCTCAGATAAACATAGCAACAATAACAACGAACACGCTTTCAATGTCAGTAGACCATTTCGAAATTTTAAAAAAGCTAACTTTATGGAACTCTATATGCAATTGTCGTGTATTGACTGGGCACCGGTCTGTTTGTCTTCTGATACCAATGAAGCAGTTAAGGTTTTCTATAATTTAATTTATGATAAACTAAACTCTACCGTGCCCTATAAGACGAACTATAAGTATTATAAATTATCTAATTATCCCGCATGGTACAGCCCAGAGCTGATTAGCCTAATAAAATTGAAAAAATATTATCACACAATATATAAAATTACTAATTACGGATTATATTACGCCTATTTTTATTATTATCGGAAACAGTGCAAACAGTTGACTATTATATGTGACCGCGCTCACATGAATAAAATAGAAAATAATATTAAGTGTGACGCGGGAGCATTTTGGTATCATATAAAGGCAAACAGACAATCAAACGACCCGTCTACGTTCGGTGGGTCCAGCTCGCAGGATGTAGCTGACGAATTTGCGACGTTCTTTAAAAGCGTATACTTAACATCGACACCCTTATTGAATCCTAATGATGCTTTCGATGCGGTAGCTGCTTTACCCTCCACATCGTCACGGTGGTTGACCGATCTACATATTGCGATGAGCCTAGTAACAGAATCTGATGTTTGCTCTGCAATGAAACAATTAAAGCCTAAATTGACCCAAGGCCCTGACGGTATTCCACAGGTAATAGTTAGGGATTGCAGGGAAGTATTTTCAAGTCCCCTAGTTCACATTATTAATTTGTCCTTAAAACAAAATACATATCCTAGTCTCTGGAAAACTTCAAAAGTTATACCTATACATAAATCAGGATTAAAATCTGAAATAAAGAATTATCGTGCAGTGGCTGTGTTATCCGTCTTCGCAAAGGTTATGGAAACCGTTTTGTACAGGTCAATTTATAATCAACTTAGGGGGTGGTTCTGTGACCAACAGCACGGATTTTTGCCAGGCCGCTCTACCGCTTCCAATTTGATCAATATCACCACCACCATTGCTAATGAGTTGGACTCTAGAAAGCAGGTCGACGTAGCTTACCTGGATTTCCAGAAAGCTTTCGATCGAATTGACTGTGACGTTCTACTTCAGAAATTAATCTTTACCGGTTTCTCTAAAAAATTAGCCACATTTTTTGCTGACTATTTTACCGGCCGTCAGCAGTACGTATGTTACAACCGTTGTCAATCCACACTCTACACAGTAAACTCAGGTGTGGGCCAGGGAAGTTGCCTGGGACCGCTCATGTTCTTAATTGTGGTTAACGACTTACCACAAACTATCCAGCATAGCAAGTGCCTTATGTTCGCAGATGATGTGAAATTGGCTCTAACTATTAGGTCCGAAGCTGACTGTGAGCTTCTCCAAAAAGATATAGACAACGTACTTAAATGGGGTGGTGATAACAGTTTAACCTTAAATGCCGACAAATGCACCATTATGTCATTTGCTCGAACTCGCAAACAAATAGGCAATGTCTACAAAATAAAAGACTCTCAGATCAGTAGGGCTACATCTGTCAAGGATTTAGGTGCTTGGTTCGATACTAAGCTGAATTTTGGTGAACATATCTCAAAATTAAGTAAATCTTCACGTAAATGTCTAGGTTTCATCTTAAGACAATCAAAGTCCTTCAAAGATAACCGCACATCTTGCCTTTTATTTAATGCTTTCGTTCGTAGTAAGTTGGAAAGTAATAGCATAATTTGGAATCCCGTTCATCACAACCACATATTGGCCTTAGAAAAAATTCAAAAATCATTTGTCCGTAATCTCTATAAAAGAACATATGGTTATTACCCCCTGCTTTATCCCACTACCTTCATCTTGGGTATGGTCAACTACAGAACATTGGAAGTGAGACGCAATTTGGCTCTGGTGACTTATGTATTTCGTTTAATCCGTGGAATCTCGTATAACTCGGAAATGTTGTCGATGATAGGTTTTCTGGTGCCCAGAGCTAATTTGGTGCGAACTCACAGAAAGACTTTATTTGCAGTGCATGCTACACGATCAAAGATAAGTGAGTTGGCCCCACTCCCAAGAGCGCTTAAATATCTTAACCAGATGCTTCTCTTTGACTCCTCATTGGATATATTTACATGCTCGGAGCATGGATTCGTAGTTTTCGCGGGACGGTATCTTGAAACTTTGACCGGAGACAGCAGTATTGTGTAACTTGAGATAAATTGACTCATTGGTAATGATACTTTGTTCCATTTTACAGTAAAATAAATAGGATAATAATAATGTTATTGCAATGTAATTGATTCTATATAGGTAATTATTCAATTTTGTTTAATTTATTAGTTCATTGTGTTTTTTAATTCTATTATTTTTGTATAAATATTTAAATACCACCTATTTTTCTACTTGCTATTGCGTTTGGATATCTATCTGTAAGCAATATGTAAATAAATAAATAAATAAATAAATAAATTTACAATGAGCTTTTCGGTAAAGGAAAATACCACGAGGAAACGTGGCACACACAGCACACATCTCTAAAACTTATTTAATGATGTGTATGAGAAAAGTATATTATGATGACGCCCTCTTAAGATATAGCTGCGCGTTCGACTTCTTCAGTATTACACTGACTAACTAACACTTCTATACGAATGTGAGACATGGACAATGAAAAACATAACAGGAAAAATAGAGGTATTCGAAATGTGGGCCTATAAAAGAATGGTGTACCTATACTTCATAAACTCAGAAAGTCACCAATGATTGAGTTCTACGATTAGTTGGACGGAAACTAACGTTTTTGCAAACCATTAAATGGCGCAAAGTCGCGTAACTGGACCATGTTCTGACGATGATGGGAAAAGTAAAACGTATTTGAATGTATGTATAAAGAAGAAGTGTCAACAGTTAATGCGTGAAGTCGTTATCCAAGACCTCGACTGCATGAAGTTGGTAACTAAACTAAAAATTACTTTTTTAATAATATGTTAAATAGTTATATCGTGAAATCTGTGACCTATTTATTCCAAACGATATAAAACGTACCTAATATCGGAGAACGTGATTCATGTTAGGCACCCATACTTACTTGTTTTAGGCCCTTATTATTTCCACAAAAGCATCAAGAATTTAGTTTGCTAAAATTAAATTACCCACGTGCATGTGGTTATCTACACTGCGACTCTTGTGCTTATTACCTATGCGGGCGCTAATGGGCATTGTAAGTTTCAGATTACATCGAAATGCGCCTGGTTATACGTACATTTCGCAGAAATTATTATCGCTGAATAAGACGCTTACTGTACAGTAATTAAGCAACAATTATGATATTTTTAAACCAAATAATCTTAAATTATAAAGAAATCTAGACATACTAGATTTTTGTGTTGGTACTGCTGATATCTGAAAAAAAAAAATCATGTTCAAAACAACAAAAAAACAGAGAGGTACTTTAAAATTAAAATTAAATTAGGAACGCGAGAAAAGTTGTCAGTTGCGTCTTTGTCGGTGTCGATTTAAAATTGAAAGTTAAGTAGCTGACAAAGCAAAATAACATTTTTATATGACATGAATAATCGATGCTTCATTCTTTTGAAATTTGTAGGTTGCCCGCTGTTTGGTGTTTTATCATAGATAAAAATTAAAATAAATTATTTTCTGAAAAATACTTTGGTTGGAAAGATAATAAATTTGAGTCAGACTTAGTACTTTGTCGATTTAACATTTATTGTTATAATTACACTTTATTCGCTTACTTATTTAGTATATAAATAGTATATGTATAGCAGGGTTTCCTTTTTTCAAGAATCTACTTTCCACAACTGGTAGGTATCAACTTTAGTTGTTTATCGCGTTTGTGACCCGGTGTAAAGTTACGAATTTTTCCGTATCAACGCTTATACATCTTCATACCTAAACTTTCCCAACTTTAGACAACTTTTGCTAAAATTGCCTGACGCTTATGAATACCATATTATGAGAAAAAAGAAAAAAGAAAAAAAATTAAAATGTGTATGTAAGGTTTATTTCAGATAATATTTTATTATTTTTGACTGACTGGAAGTTTCCCATTGAAAACCAAAGTTCTATGTAGTTAAGTGCATGATTATATCCTTTTTTGTTAATGATACCATGAGAGGGGAAGAACACGTCGTGCGCCTGGTGGTAAGCGACACGCCTGTCCATAGCAGTTGCAGTCACCCTGAGACATAAGTTGACAAGTCTTATATGGCTGTAATTTCACCAGCACCCTTACCCTTCAAAACCGAAACGAAGTAATGCTTACGTTACTGCTTGGCGGTAGAAATATGTAGGTTAAGGTGACAGTACATTCCTGGAACTCTTTCACAAGGAGCTCTATTTCTACTAAAACCATGCCTTACGGTATGATTGCTATATGGAACCAGTCTGAAACAAGCAACATTCAGTTTTCTTTGTTAGCTTAAGTATAAACAACTGAAAATGAAACACGATGAGATGAAAACTTCATTGTTCGAATCAAGTACTCGTCCAACTAATGTAATCGTTTGCAGTGCTTGCTTTCAAAACGTTAAACTTGTTAGAAGGAACATAGATATATCCTTGGCAACGTTTTGAGGAATTGAATCTCTTTGTAGTAACCCTTCAAAGGGCGATTAGTGTGGACCTACGTGTGGGTTGACATTAATGCCTCTATAATACTAATCCTTTTGCTACTCATTTGTTAAGAAGTTTTTCCTTCTTGCTAGGTAGGTATGCCAAGAATAGTCATAAAAATTATACCCATTAATAGAAGCAAATTTCGCTCTTACATTTTTAGAAATCGCACATTCGTTCCTTTTTCAATTCGATTTATCTGTAAAGTGCTTGACAACAGTGAATATTTTATAAAAATACGAGAAACCAAACAGTATGTCCTTAGAGTATCTGAACCCTAAATTTTTTTTTATTAAAAAATGTAAATCCGTAACGGCTTTAGTACGTCTGGATCATCATGTTCGCGATTCGGGTTCAAATTAAATTGATCTTGCTTAATGCTCACAAGTGCATGTGCCATTTGTGTTGGTAGGTATATTGACGGTGAAATAGACAAATACAATAGTAGTTGTTTCAAAGTAAAAGTCATCATCATCCTATTTAAGAGCAAGGTTTTTGTCGTTGTAGCCTCCTCCACTCCTCACGGTTCATAGCCAGCTCCCTGACCTCCTCATATCTGCTCATTTTGATTTTCTCTATTTGTTCACTAAACGCCATTCTTGGTCTTCCTCTCCTTCAACAAACCACGTGCCTAATTTGCAAGGATTTCGCATGATGACCGGTTCAGACTCGCGTTTGCCCCTATCGGTCTCAGACCGCCACGGGGCATGGCGTGGCGAAGGTGCTTGACAACGGGTTTCCACAAGACGAACCTGACATGTGTAGAATTGCGTCATTTCATTCAAAATTCAAGAAAAATATGCCGTCGTGTGTATTTAGAAAATGCATTACCATGTTAAAGTAAATAAAACACAAGGAATCACATACCACGAGTAATTTAGTAAAAATATTTACGTTATTGCTATATTTTATTTATATTTTAGTTTGTTTTTATAAATTACAGTTGCCAATTGAAGATAGAGATAGTATTTTTTGTCTATAGCGAGAGCGATAAAGACGCATGAACTCCGGTCATAGATTAGGTATATTAATAAGTGCAGGTACGAACATTGTAGGCAGTAAGTAAAGTCATCGATTTGGTAGGTTGTATTGAAGTTGGAAAACTTATTTATAGAAATTTGTTACGCGTTTATGGTATCTTACATTAAACAATCATTTCTTGTCTGGTATATGAAAAACACAGAATTAAAAAAAAAACCAAATAATATAGGTATTCGCAAATTTACTTGCCTAAAACATCAACAAAACTCTTAATTTTTTTTTAGCGCAGATTTATTTTTGTATTCAGGATGGACATGAACGTACTTTGTGTGAAGTAAAGTCGGGAAGTAAGTAAGGCACGCAATATGTCTTTGATTGAAATTAATTTGTGAAATCAAATTTTCTGGAACGTTTAATCCACGTCTAAAGACTTTATACATTCTACGCATTTCAAAATGTTTTCCAATTTTTTTTGCAGTCTAACCTGAAATATAGCCCACTATCTGTTTGACATCACTCGCTAAAGTTTCAGTGTCAAGCACTTCAGCAAATTATCAACATTATTTTTTGATATCTTGTCACTAATCGTTGTGAGATCATTTTCAGGTCGATCTTTAGATGTTTTTAGCATCGAATTCATCGTCGTCAATTGGTACTCATTTGTTAGAAAACTAATGTTTTAATGTAATTAACGTTTAATGGCAAAATTAGCAATTTATTAAACTTAATTTAAATGATAGGATCGTTGTGGTGACCCTTGGGTGAGGTCTATGTCTAGCAGTGGAGGTCTTTCAGCTGAAATTATGATGAAGTTGAAAGGATAGAGGCATAACAAACAAATCTACTTATTACCTTAGAAATAGCATTGTTCCAAAGTAAATGATTCTATTTGACTTAGAAATATTTTTCACGTTTGTTTGATAACAAAATAAATTTGGTTTTCCTTTTCTATTATATTTACTTACTGCCTTCGTTTCAGAATGTTCACCTGTATAAAAAAATCATAATTGTAATCATCTACGGCCTAGCAAATCAAATGACGCACGATTTTTAAATAAATGTTCTATCGCACCCCTCAGGGAAGAATGGCATAAGTGGAGTTACGTCAAAAATGCTTATTGCTCCATTATATACACAAAAATACAATTCACATCCTTTGCAAAACTAGTTACTCTATAAAAATTGGAAAGGACGTGGATTATATTTTTCTGTATCTAATGGAGCAATAAACGTTTTTGACGTAACTCCACTTATGCTATTCTTCCATGAGGGGTCCGAATGTTTACAAATCACAAACGGCGATTTCTATGATTTATCTTGTTTAAAAGACCATTAAGGTACAATATATGACAGCAATGACATTTTAACATAGTGAATATTAATTAGTATGTAACAAAACATTGCATAATTAAGTCATCTTATACGTTTCAAAAGACTGCTTTTAAGTTAATGGACATAAATACTGGAAGAATTTGTTGGTACAAACACATCTAGTTTGCGAAAAAAAAACAAACAGCCGAAAGTGAATTAAAATTATCGCCAATCGTTCTTAAAAAAGAATTTAGGAGATGAGTTTTCTATATATAACATTATTTGTTTATGGGGATGAATTTCCTATTTATGATATTTTTCGTACAATTAAATCATCTTTCGTGCACACTAAATATAAATGCTTTGCTACTATGAGGATTAGAACAGATTTGCGATTGTGTTTTGTTATTAAATTAAGTAAATAAGTAAGATCGCAGCTGAAAGTGTGTTTTAAAGCAAATATATATATCAGCAATATCGCTTAGCGCCATGGCTAACAAGTTTATTTGCTAGAGAAGTTTTATTAGGCGTTCAAGTTCATAGTAATAAAATAGTATTATTCTTTGTTATAGAATTTCGCGAAATGCAATATTAAAATACAAATCATTTGTAAACTTTTAAAAAATGGACACAAACTATTAATACCGTAGTCATACAAAATAATGAAAACTAACCGTACTCATACCAAATAATTACAATTATCATGAATTTTGATTTCTGGCTAACTGAATTCCTCAATTACGGCTATTTAGACTATTAAAGCCATTGTCACTTCTATGTTAATTTTTTCAAATTACGTGGAAAATCAGGCGAAAGGGCTGCATTGGAAAATATCAGTCCCTAATGACACGGAAAAAACTTTTCGGGGTTCCAGAATACAAAGCAGAACGCCTTGCTGTATTTTCAAATCAAAATACATTTATGTATCCACAATGGCACTTGTCGGAATAATAAGAAATAAATAATATGTTGTTTCAGGTAACCAAACTCGAATTTTTTTTCAGAAATAACGTTTGTTCGCATTTTCATTACATCAAAAACCGAATTATAACGAAACAGTTGTTCTTTCAGGATATGTTGTTTATCACAAAGACACGATTAGGTTCGGTTAGATTAGGTTAAGTTCCCCCCCGAAGGGGTTCCCGCCTTGTCGTGGCGGGGGGGCTCTAGTAGCCGTGGTCGATTTCATTCCACGGTGAAGCTAAGAGGAACCCACGGGGTCGGCCGATGGTGGTAGACTGGCCCGAGAAGGAGGGCGTTCCGCGCGTGGCTCGCCTGGTCAACGGGACCGCGCGGATGAGCGAGGAGGAGTCGCGGGGGGAGAGACGTGTCGGTGTGTCGTTGCCGCTCGTCCTGTCCTCCGCGACCCTGGCGGGGCTGCACCGCTTTCAATGATGCAGTGGCGGCGGGGCCGCGGGGAAAGAGACGTGTCGGTGTGTCGTTGCTGCTCGTCCTATCCTCCGCGGCCGAACGTGGGCGGTTGGCCCGTGGTGGGCGCTCCAAGGAACTCTCTTCGGAGTCCGCGCGGAAGCGCGTTAGGTGTTGCGGCGGAACCTGCCATCAGATCCGCCGCGGGGGCTGGGGGAGCAGCCACTGAACTTCACAGTTGAGTGGATGCTGTCCTGGCCCCCCAAGGCCCCTGGGTAGCCGACTCGGGGGAGTTCGTTGCCCAGCATAAAGGGGCCCGGGATGGAAGGCTCGTCTGGTGTTCGGCGAGCCTCACATTCGGAGTCGGGGGACCGATGTGTCTCCCTTCTCGGGAAGGGGCTGCGCAGGGCGCGGCCAGCCGCTGGTGCGGGCGCGGACGAGTGCAACAGCGTACCCGTGCCCCCACCTACAGCGGAGAGGAGGAACACTCCGGGGGTTTAGTGCGGTCGGGCTGCTCCCCTTCAGGGTTCAGCCCAGGCCCACATAACCCCGGCTCTGCCCCCGCGGGGCCGGGGTATCTGTAAGCAGATTCCTCCGGATTAACAAAAAAATAAATAAAAAAGGTTAGGTTAAGTTATGTGTGTTGTGGTCGCGAGATGGCGGCGTATGTGTTCCACGTCTGCTACTCAAGATTGCTGACGGGGAGACAAGAACTCTCCCCGAAAAGCGAGATGGGGTCCGGCGCCCAGGAGTCGCGGAAGAATGCGTAAGCGTCCCCGTGACTTCGGCACATGGTGAGAAGATGGAACACCGTCGGTTTTAGTCGGTAGGAGTCCGACATAACCCTTCACCTTCCCCATGAGGATTTCCTGACAAAAAAGGTTTGTTGTGGTCGAATCCTCGGGATCCCACGGCACCCACTACAACCGGCCTTGCGGGCAACGCCGATGGCGTTTTAGTGCGGTATGCCCCCCACTACGGGGGAGAGTCCCACATAACCACCGAGCTTCCCCAGCTCGGCTCGGTCGGTCGTTTAAAGCATTTCTCCATCGTTAAATAAAAAGTTTAAAGTTTGGTTTAAAAGAAAAAAAAAACGTTTTCCTCTCAAAATTACTTCCGAAATTATGAAAATTCAACCAAACGTTATTTCAATAAAATTAGGTGACCAATTTTTGTCGCTAAGCAGCAATGTAAGCATTGCTGGGTTCCGGTTTTGAAGGATGCTGGTGAAGCAATTAAAAGCAAGGTGAGGTAGTTAAAATGTCACTCAACAATGTTTAAAAACACAAAAGCAATGTCAAGTGCCTCCAGAAACTAATTAACAACGTGGTAAAATGATTTTTACACCAAGAAACATCTCAAACACTTTTTGTAAGTTAGAGCCCGAGTGTGCTATTTTGAGTTCTGTAGGTAGACTGTTAAACATTTTTGTTGTTTGGTACCTAGGATTACGTTTTTGTCATGTCTGCTTTGCCCTAGATTGGCAAAACAGAAACAGGTTCGACTCCCGTCAGATCTAAGAATTTTTCTTTGTATTTGATCTTTGTATTAAAAATTATAACAAATTAAATATTTTTAACATTTTCAATTTGATAGTAGTAGATAGTAGCAGCAGAGCTCCTTGTGAAAGCGTTCGTCCTGGGAAGTATGGGAGCATTTCTGCGCTCTTGGGACTTCGTCAACTTATGCTTCAGAGTGACGGCAGTGCCGCACAGATCATTGTGATTTAAAGTTCTGAGTGGTATTGCAACTGTTATGTGTAGGCGTGTTGCTTACCACCAGACCTTAGAGGATGGAAAAATTATAAATAGACGCACGACTTGTTCGTCCTGTCACTTAATATTAGGGCATGTAAAACAATTACCCGGTTAACCGAAAAAACCGAATAACCAACTTTGGAACCCGGTTTTCAGCTACGGACAAACCGGGTTTTTCGGGATTTTCGATTTTGTCTTTAAACTTTGTTTTTAAAAACGTAAGTTTGTAACTCATAATATCATCGTATCCTAGTTAATAATGATAAATAAACGTTAATTTAATGTTAGGAACTCGGGTACCTAACTATAGGACAGCGACAGCGTCCTCGAGACGGAGACGGGTAACTTTTAGGACAGCGACGGATAAGTGAGGTGCGCGAGTAGTATAACAACAAATCTGAGTCACCTATGCTCCTGACAGGCTTTTCAACTGAATCCAAGGCGGCTAGTTGGTATTCAGCATAACTATCCCATAGGTGGCAACAGTACTCTATACACGACTGGATGTGTGCTTGGTACAGATTTTTTGAAGCAACTATCCCGGTGTGAAGTAACACCTCACCTTGGAAAGGATATCAAGTCCTGGCTGCATTTTTGGCCATGGATTCTATGCGTCTGCCGAAGTTCAGACTGGACAATAGGTTCATTCCAAGTAGCTGGCGATGGTCAGCTATCAGCATGGATATATCACAAACAGTCTGAGTCAGGTCAAAGGGACTCCGTTTTGTGGAGCATAGACACGCCTGCGTTTTAGAGCGTTCAATTTTATAAGTTGAATCCAAACGACTAATTATAGACTCTCGACAAGACTGGATTTCTTTTTCACTGATCCTTACATTGATCAAGCACCTATCTACCACTGTGCTGTAATCAATATACCTGAAGGTACCTGGAAATAACATAGCGTTGATATGCGGCAGAAAGAGAGTTGCGGACAGTACGGAACCACGACGCACTCCGGAACTCTATCGCCCAATGTAGTGTATTAAGATCGAATAGAAACGAATCGAACGCTCACTCAAAAAAAAAAAACCGAGATCAAATTGCAAAGGTTATTGAGAAGCCCATAAGAGTGAAGCGTGCCAGATATTATCAAGTCGTTGTCGAGGAGATGATTATTAAAAACACGTTTTATAGTCTTGCAGAACTTGAGACAGGTCTACAGTTGACAGGCCAGCATTGTTTCTTTTCTTTTTATATAGGTACAGGTTGCAAATTGCCAGCTTCCACGACCTGAGAACAGGAGACAACTCAGGCACATAGTTACGCAATACTATTTTTTTTTATTTGCTGGAATTCCATTTAGCCCGCTAGCTTTATTCTAGTTTATCAGAGTTCTGAGTACCTGTAGACGACACGAATTCTCTGCAACAAGTGAAGCAAAAAGATTCGCCTTCTCTTCCGCAGTGTGGGCCAGCGAGCTACCCGGCCTCAGCAGAGGTGGTAAAGAATGACGACTAAAGTTTGTGACAGCTTCTTGGTATCATAAAAAAAATTAAACTCTTTCGTTCGTGTCGTTAGGTTTTAAGTATATCGGGAAGTCACTTCTGTGCAGTAACTATTAAATAATCTGTGTTTCTGTGACAAATAACCCTACGGGGAAAGTTCCGGCTGTTTTGAAGATACTCCGCAAGGCCGCATCTGCAAAATTACAACTTTTCAGGAGAGAGGTTTAAAGATTATACGACCGAAATTAGTCGATAACTTTTTCAAGCTTAAATAGGAGAGCTATAAAATGTTACATATACCTACATATTATTATACTATATAATTCGTGTCAAGTAGTTAGTGTTATTTTGTTATACCAAGGGTACGAAGTATTAATTGAACGTTTTTTTATAATATCAAGTGACGGGACGAACAAGTCGTGCGCCTAATGGTAAGCTAAACGCCTGTCCATAATAGTTGCAGTGCCACTAAAAGCTTTAAATCGCAAAGATCTGAGGGGCGCTGCGCCCGTTACAGTCGACAAGTTCCATGTGCCTGTAATTTCACCAGCACCCTTACTCCTCAAAACCGGAACACCGTAATGGTGACATTACTGCTTGGCGGCAGAAATAGGTAAGGAGTTTTAGCGGATAGTACGATTGTTTATTCTAAATGCAAGGTGTAATAATTTTTGATGACCAAGAAACAAGGAAACACAGAAATAAAACAGACTCATGGAAACATTGCATACTGTATATAATTCATATTTATATTAGGTGTAAATTACCCGCTAAGCGTAATAATAGGCACAGATGCTTCCGCTAATAGCGTCGAGTGTTTATGAATATGTTTGATCAAGAATTATCGTTCTTGAAAGTATAGTAGATTAAAGTTAATTTAAGAAATACTGTCGATTAAAGTATTATAATTATAATAGCGATTTCATCTATTTTAAATAGTGTAAAATTTTGGTCCATGTTTGCTGTTTTCAAACGTTATTTTTCCCCGGTTTTTCCTCTAGACTACATGACGACTCGGTTGCGATCACAAATCAAAATTCAAAACTATGGCATTAAAATTTGTATTAATTCTTTCAAGTAAAAAAATTATAAAAAAGCTTCTTTGTTTACATAGCAGTGGGGACCTTTATTGAATGTTTTAACCTATTTCATCGTTTATTGTGACATGCAAATACTTTATACGATCGTTATAGGTTGAAAAAAAAATTGGTATCCATAGTCTACGATAATATCTTGTTTATTAAATGTCTTCTGATTTGACAAGTTAGGTCTTGCAGTAAAACGTTTGTATTTATTATGTATTTATTACACAACCTATTCCTGAATTTCATAAATCTTGTGAGTTACGAGTACATTTTAGGAATTTTTTTCGTAAAAATAAATTGAAATGTTTTTATTCTGGGATAGGGTAGATATTGATTTCGCCTTTATGTGTTTGCTTTGACTTTTAAATAAGATTCGAAATATGTGGTACCTATCTCCAAAAAACGGAAAATTGAAAAAAAAGGGGGAATTGTATACTATCGAAATTTTTTATAAATTGTATATTATTAAGATCAGATCCTTTTACTCCGGAAACTTTATTATGTTATGAAACTTTATGTACCGAAATAGTGGTGGACTTTGTTATTGTTGGTTGCGAAAACATTTCTATTTAGTTAGTCCTGGCGAATTTGTGATTAATTGCGTTCCAAAAATATCGGGGTGGATGGGAAAATTCCTTTTGATTGACGGAATTCTGCTTACATTATTCATCTTTATAATATTATTAGTTCACTAAACACAAACCACTGTTGCTTTGCCTATTTCCTATAATATAATAATTTGCTAATTGGGAATTAATATCTAAAATTAAAACCTGTAATTAATACTTGCACTGAAACTTCTCCGGTATCACTGACAGGTTACGCCAACAACATCCCTTCACCAAGTCGCCTGCTTTAAACGCCTATCTGATCTGTTTAAAACCAATTCTGCAACTATTGACAAGGATATTACTAATAAACCCAAAGCGGGCTGGATGAAGTGGAGAGCAATATCTGGAGTACTCTGTGACACTTGAGTGCCAATTCACTTTAAGGATAATGTGTTCAAGCGAGGAGTCAGACCAACTCTTCCTTACGGATCAAAGTGCTGGTCTATGCGCAAAACAGATGAACAACTTAAGCATGTAACTGAAATACGCGTACTGAAATGGGTTGGAAGCGTTATCCAGTTGGATAAAATTAGAAACGATTGTATTCGAGTGACATTTCAAGGCGCATTCATACGGGAAAAACTACAAGAAAACAGATTATGTTAGTATGGCCACATAATGCTTAGGGATGACATCCATATAACTAAGAAAATCTTGTCGTCAGAAATTGATACCGCTAAAAGGCGACCAGGCAGAGCCCAGACCACTTGGATGGGAACCGTTCGAAGAGGCACGAAGACGATGGGTGTAGAACCTGAGCTTATGCAAAGGCGCCACAAAGGCGTCCCGAGTGGCGCTCGCATACTAGGAGGGCCGACCTCAAAAGAAATGGGACGTAGAAAGACAAAGAAGACCTAAAATTAAAATCTATTAAGGTGTCATCGGACCTACTACTATGAACGTATCCGCTACTTTCAAACTTGAACTATCTGACGAAACATTTGGGCGCTGGTTGAAGGATCTTTTTTTGGAAAACCTTTATTACTTTGTAAATGAATTTACGGACCTAAAAATGTAACGCCTTTGTACTATTTGCTTTGTACTATACCTTTGTACTATTTCCTCCTATTTCATGTATTTGTGATGACAAATATATGAAATAGGAGACTATAATAAAATTCGTCATCAAAGACCGTCATAAGTTGATGAACTTATTACGGTCCTTGATGACGAATGATATTTGATATACATAATTTAATCACAACAATGTTATTATTAATTAATTGTGAATTTTATAATTATTGTGTGTCTTTCATTTTATAATTTTTGTTTTTGTTATACTTTGACAAGTGCAATTTATACTGTAATATTATATTTGAGAAATAAATGAAGAGACTGAACCTGTAATGAAATGTAATACTAGAAAGAAGCAACTTATGTTTGCACAACGGTGAATTGCATAGGTACTTCTTCTTCTTACCGTGTCGATGGCATACACTAAAATACTTGCCATCGTGGTGAAAGGATTTGCCAACCGGCATAAGTTACTCGTCGATTGTTGTACAGGGTGCGCCGGACTTACTGGAAAGGAATAGTATTTAGATGCTACAAACCCCGTTGTGCGAGGGCCTCTTACGTGCACATTGCGTACTTAACACAGTGAAATAAAGATTGATAATGCATAGCACTTTCTTTAATAAATCAAACGCTCGCATGATTTCATGACTTGTATCATCAAAAATTGTTATCTTATAGCAATACTTCATGAATGAAAGTGAACAATTAATTATCATTTAAAAAATCTCACGAGAAAAACCTTTAACATTAATTATTTATTAAAAAGGTTGAACAAGCTCTAGAAAAACATATTTACATTACCCTTAACACAAAGAGGGAAATCACGAAGTTGTCTACATCTCGGAATTGTTTAAACGGAAAAGTTTTACTTCAAAATAAACAAAACAAAGTAAAAGTTTTAAGTAAATTTTTGAGCTATTAAGGATACAAACAGCAGAACGTTCAAACACGATGGAAAGCCTTATGCAAATAAAGCTTTTCATTTGGGAGTTTGTTAATATTGTAACTGAACACTAACGACGATTTTGTAAGCGGTCCATTTTATAAAGGCCTATAATTAAATTTCTGTAAGGTTTCATTTGTAGGCGTTTGAAGGTATTTTGTGTAGTGTATGTATAAACAAAATGGTACGGCCCTTCCTTTCCTTTTTGAGCTTGTGGTCGTGGTTATTGTCGTGTAAGTAGGGGAGAAGCACCAATACCGAACTGGGCTACTTTTACTTTAGTCCGATTACATTGTTCAAATTTAACATTAATATGATCTATATTTCTATAATTCTATTACAAATAATACCAATTCTGCATATTCTATCCAAACATTTTAAACTAGGTACATCTTGTAAGAAAAAAAAGTAATTGATTTTCAAAAATAATATTCGTATTCAGTATTAGGTGACAATAAAATTAAAATAAATGAAATGAACGAAATAATTTATTGATTTGTATTTATTGGCAATAATCAGTATTATAATCAATCTTTTACTGGGTAGCAGGGACCAGGCGTCCATATAACTCGATTTTCACCGGCTTGCCTAAAATTTCCACGTATTATAATTACTACAATTTGTGCTAAATTTTATGTGTAGAATAAGATAACCTGCTAAATGAAATGTACTAGTACCTTGTGTGCTTAAGTTTCTTAAGGGAAGTGCTTTTTGTTTTGCTCCGGCTTTACTAACTACAACTCCTTAAACACTTTAAAAAAAATTGATTTTAAGAAACATTTGAAACGTTCATCTACTACAGATACTAAATAATGCCATTCAATACATTCTAGATTTCTTAGACAGTAAAATCACTATTATGTGTAATCTGTTATATCCCGGACGATTATTTGGGATATTCGATATTTAAAAGGGAGCACAAGGAAACACAGCTTCACGGATTCGCGTTTATTCCGGAATGACATTAACCTACCCTCCACCACATAATATTTATCTATAGATCGGAATCTACCTACACTACATAATCATAATCATTTTTAGGTTTATTTTTTACCTAATTGCTTTCTACAACAAATTCAAACACCATTGTCTAATATCTTTCGCTCGCAGCCCATGATATCTTTGGACGATTTCAATGCTATATTTGACCAGTTCTTCTTCTAGTCCATATGACTTTGGTTTGGTTGCTAAAACTTAATTTTCATCGCTTTATCCTTCGGGCTGTCTATATACTGTAGATAATATGTGCACTGTTATCAAACAAATAAATGGGCGGACTAAAAATTGTTTTGTAATAAAGTTTTTATTGAATATTAGGATGTTTCACCACCATGATACTCAATTATTTTTTCTACTCCACTAGTTTGTCATAATTATTAATACAAAGATCCGAACACTTAGAAAAACATCCTTCGGTTCATAGATTTTTCACAGATGACGCTACAGTTTAAACGGCTTATTTGCATAAATCGTTAAAAAATAAAGACCCGACAACAAGGACGTAGAATAAATTCGTGAGGTCCGCTGGTTCGTTTCGTGGCTGAGTTGGCACCTAGCGTTTGGCACGGTTTGCTAGGAGACGTCGGGTCGAATCCGCCCAGATCGAAGGAATTTTTTCTGTGTTCGATGTTTGTAATAATAATTGTAACAGTTTTGTTATTACAATTGGTTTTAATTATTATTAAAATCAATGTAAATCTTATTATTTTCTGCTAGCAAACAGACAGCACTTTTTATTATGCAGCCTTATAGCTATACAAACATAATATGTCGCTTATAATTGTAATAGTGGTAACTTAATTTGTTTTTATGATACCAAGTGACGGAACGAACAAGTCGTGCGCCTGGTGGAAAGTGACACGCCTGTCCATAACAGTTGCAGTGCCACTTAGAGCTTTAAATCCCAAAGATCTAGGCCCTGATTTTAATTTAAATCGGAATCGACGCGATCAGGCATCCCATCCGCAATGTTATACGCCTCGACTCGGAAAAGATGCAGTTTTCCATCGGGAGAGGCAATCAAAATCAAGCTTCTGAGGGGCATTCCCACGGCGCCCGTCACCCTGAGATATAAGTTGACAAGTCTCATGAGCCTGTAATTTCACCAACACCCTTAACCTTCAAAACCGAAACGTAGTAATGCTTATATTACTGCTTGACGGTAGAAATAGGTAAAATGGCTACCCAGGACGAATTCTTTCACAAGTTACTCTACTGCTACTAAAGTCATAAAAGTAACCCGCGGTTAAGAACTGACTCCGATTAATTAAAATTTTAGCTCCTTCAAGTGCAAGGGACTCCCAGCGCTTCGTGGCTATGGAAAAGTTAGCTAGCTGTTTTAAACGGTTACAACTTGATTAATCTTAAAAGACGTGTTTTAGAACATCAACGAAAAGTTTTATTAGAAAATTGAACTTGGAATGTTAACTTTAAAATTTAATAGGTGTTGGTTGTAACTCTTAATCAACAAAATTTTATAGTTTCTTTTTCATCTTATCTTCAAATTTTTGCCCTCGCTTTTCTTAACTTTCACAAAAATCCCTCGATATGCAGTTTGTATTTGAATTTTTAATTATAATCAGGTGGGGTGAAGAATAGATGAAGCATTATAAGAATTTTGAAGTACACTAAACTTTCCTTTGTTTGTTTGTTTTACTTGTTTTAACAATCATTATGCTGAATTTATTACTTACGATGTTTTTGCCGAAAACGTGCGAATTCTACTAATGTTTCTCTTCCCTGAATAGATGGGGTGAGAGGAACAATTATCGTTTTCTTATAATGAATTTTCGAATAAAGGCATAATAAAGGTAATGAATTCCTCGTGTTCGCAAGATTTCACAACTGTCAAATTTGTTTTTTTCCCGCCTTTTAGATTTTTTTTATGATACTAAATGACGGGAGGAACAAGTCGTGCGCCTTATGGTAAACGACACGCCTGTCCATACGAGTTGCAGTGCCACTCAGAGCTCTAAATCGCAAAGATCTGAGGTACACTGCCTCTGCGCCCATCACCCTGAGACATAAGTTGAAAAATCTCATGTGCCTGTAATGTCACTAGCACCCTTACCCTTCAAAACCGGAAACCGGATTTGGAGCAATGTAGTGACATCTCTTTAAAATCGTTTAAAGTAATTTGTTTGTTTGTTTTATCGACTGAGAGACTATAGCTAAACTGTTTAGATTATGAGTCAAGACTTGAGTCTCTTTTCCCCCGGCGTTCTGTTTACTTCACCTGACTCTTCAGTAAGTAGGGTTTTTTTACTTTTATGTAGAAAGATAGCCACAACATTAAAATTTCGTGGGCACACAAACAGCACGTGGGCTTATATTACAATTCAAATATATACTTTAATAACAAATCATAAGACCAAATTTAAAGAATTACAACCGAAATTCCTCCTGGCCATCCTCCCATTTTCGTGAAGTCCCGACCGGGCTAAGAAGGCCATTGCGGATTTTGGTAATAATCTAATTTAAATAGTCATTAGAATTCAACCCTTGTTATGGGAAGTAACATCATCATCATTATCGAGGGGCTTCAAAAATTAGCAAAACTTGCTTTGCATAAAATTTAGGAAGATGGTTAGGGAAATATGAAATTCTGGGAATCCAACTGCATATTTTAGTAAACAAGGTAGTGACACCATGATTGGGCACCCGAAATGAAACTCTTATAAATAAGTATCATTATTGCTTACTTAATGATAAGATAATTCATTAAAAATAAATCATTATTTGAAATCAAGTTCATTGTGTTCGTTACATAGCGTTGTTACGCCCCCCGATAATTCTGATAGGAGATTTGGTATGGGGACGTGGTTCGTGTCGCCTCGATATGGTCAAAACGATCATACCGAGGTGACACGCCTACAAACATCGCCACAGTGACACGGCGATCGTCGTACATACAAGATTCTAAGATTTGTGAAACGTGAAAATGCCAAGTCGTAGCGATGCACCTTGTAAAAACTGGAGTGAAGTCAATAATTTCACTGACTCAAATATACTGATGTTTATCGACAATAAATTTTTACTGAAATGTTTGAATTTCTTACTATGATTTTTGTAATTAAAGTCCCTAAAATATCGAAGCGAAAAGCATTCACGTTAAATCGATTTCTTTTATTTTATTATTATTATTAATACTAAACATTTTATTTCGAGTAACTTTAACACAACTCATATTTCGGACAACCGTAAAAATCAAATAAAAATAAACTGGCTTTTCTTGTTAATCGTCTTCACAAAGACAAAAAATCATTTAAAGGACAATGTATACGCTTCTATAACAAGATTCCGGTTGATATACAAAATTTGCATTTCACGAGGTTTAAAACTATAGTGAAACAAAAACTTTACACTAAAGGTTATTATACAACTTCTGCGTACTTGGATGACAAAAATCCGTGGTAGTAACCCGTTTAGCTCATGGAGGTAGTCTCGATCTCTGATGTTTCAAATAAAAAAAAAATATTGTAAATGTTGAATGTTTACAAATGTTATTTACAAAGAGCAACCTCCAGAGTTTCTTGCTCATTCTTCTCAGGGGAATCTGCCTTACGAATGAGCGGTAGAGTTTAACCATTGTGACGAATTCAAGTGTAATAATGCTTACCTATGAAATAAAGATTATTTTGAATTTGAATTTGAATTTGAACCGTTTCAATTTCATGTCAATTTGTATGTTGCTGTTGCTTGAAGAAAAATGTAAGTATGTGTATTATTGTTTTAGATAATTTAGATATTTTAATTCCATTATACTAGTAGATTATACGTAGAGTATTTTTACAATGAGTTCAGAATAAAAGAAGATTGGATTGAATATGCAGGAAAATAGAAAGATCCATAGCAAATGCATTTAAAAAAGAAATAAAATAAAATAGGCTTTATTTTACATGTGCATGCAAAATAAATTAGAAGCAATTATAGAAAATTACATAAGTCCTTCAATAAAAAAACAACATAATTTAATTTGTTAAATTCGTTGGTGGTCCGAGTCTTAGAGGATGGAAAAAAATAAAAGAAAGGAGCTGCCCTAACTACAGAATCAACGTGCATATAACCAAAATTTGAAAGTTACAAATGGCGAATTTCTTTAGTGTCGTACCATAATCTATCGATAAGTCATTATCGATATGCTTGGCTTGAATGTTGAAACTGTTTATTTTGTTTCTTTAGTTTACTGTAACTAAAGTATACCTAAACAAACACAAGTGTAATAATTTAATCTCGAGTGGTATATTATTATAAATGTCAACACACATTTTTAAACTTTAAAAAAAAATATTTTCAAGATTACAACTGGTAATTTATTTAGTAAAAGTCACCAAACTGCTGTGCAGTTGGTTGGCGACATGCGCATTCTTACTTAATTATTATATAATTTATAACTTTACTGGTATATAACATTACATAGTAATAGGGGTTAAAGTATGAAATTGCCGATTTGTACTGAAAATCTAAATTGTTTATTTTTTAAATTTTTAACAAATTTATTTAATCAAAATAGTTGCCATTATTATCTATACATTGCTGCCATCTAATGGGAAGGTTATTAATGCCTTTGCGATAGAACTTCGACGATCTAGACTGCACAAACTGTGTGAAAGCATTTTGTACTGCCTCCTGGGAAGAAAACTTCTTGTCACGTAGATAATTGTCCAAATCACGAAAAAAATGGTAGTCCGTTGGAGCAAGGTCTGGTGAATACGGAGGATGACAAATGGTTTCTAACTGCAGTTCCTGAAGGGTCAAAATGGTTTCTCGTGCTGTGTGAGGTCTCGCGTTGTCGTGGAGCAATAATGGTGAAGATCGATTCATGAGTCGGGGCTGTTTTACTGCTAGTTTTGTCAACATGGTTCGGAGTTCGGCACAATAGACATCTGCCGTTATTGCTTGACCAGATCGGAGAAAACTATAGTGAATAACACCATGCTGAGACCACCAAACAGTTACCATTACCTTTTTATTGGTAAGTTTTGCTTTAGGACACTGTTGTGGCATTTGACCTGGGGTCAGCCATTGCATTTTTCTTTTCCGGTTATCATAAAGAATCCACTTTTCATCACATGTTACAATTCGATCCAATATTCCTTCATTTCTGTACCGGTTCAACAAGGCAACACAAGTTTCAACACGCGTTTCTTTCTGCAGATCAGTCAAATCATGAGGCACCCATTTTTCGTATTTTTTTATTTTATTGATTTGACGCAAGTGAGTCAATATTGTGGGTAAGGTAACGTTAAACCATGCCGCTAATTCCTGGGTAGTTTGACTAGGATCGGCTTCCACTATCTCTCTTAATTCATCGTTATTCACCTGTGTGGGCGGTCTTCCTCGTGCCTCGTTCTTTAAGTCGAAATTTCCATCACGAAAGCGTTTAAACCAAAATCGCACGGTGCGTTCATTAGTAGACCCCTCTCCAAACGCAGCATTGATATTGCGGGCTGTTTCTGCCGCGTTAGTTCCGCGTCGGAACTCGTATTCAAAAATCACTCGAATTTTCGCAGTATCCATCTTTCTTGTCTAAATTGAACAACAAAAACAATTGAAAGTCGATATTCAAATGTTTCAAATTTAAAAAAAAAAATCTCAGAAGCCATTTGAAAAAAGTTTCATTCGAAAACCTCAAACCATGAAGATTCTATGAAAATTCAAAGAACCTATTGCAATAAAACGGCAATTTCATACTTTAACCCCTAATATTAATTGTACTTACTAAATCAAATATAGAAATTACTTCAAGAAGTACGCCTTTAACCTACATTTTAGTACATATTTACATATCGTCTTTTAACTAACTGTCAAGTACAAGTCTATTCAGGTTTCTGCGGATTCTAGTATTCACGTTACTGGCTTTCTTAAACAAATCAATCTATCAAGCAATTTTAAGTGGTAACTTATTTAGTAATAGTCACCAAACTGTTGTGCAGTTTGTTGGCGACATGCGCACTCTTACTTTTTTTTTTAACGCACACATTCAACATTGCCCTACCTATACCTACTTAAACTGGTATATAACATTACATAGTGTTCCCGTGTTTGACGCATACCAATGTAACGCTATCTCTTTTGGCTTAAATCGGCACGTAATAGTTAAACAAAGACAATAACATGTTTATGTTTTCGACGTCGAAATGCATCATATATATATAACGTCTGATTTCTATATGTCAACGTAACATGTCTTTTAGTTTCCATAGTCTAAGGTTCGAGTTTGCTCTTGAAGCTTCACCAACGCGTGGTAACGTATAATGGAAAACTGATACTGGTGACGATCGCCATATTTTTTATATTATTCTTATAAAACTGACACTGGCCCAAGCCCAGTGGCTGCAGTTAGGACAATAATAATAATTTATATTAATATATTAATTTAATAATACACCAGTACCAGTGTACCAGTTCATAGTATGAAAAATGGAATATTTTTTTAATATTAAAAACAGCGACTTGGTTTCTAACTATCGATTAGGTAGGACCACATCCCTCGTTGAGTAGCGTCAGTTTACGGTTAATAAGGTTAACAATTCACGGAGCGGTTTCCATCCGTGCCCGCCGGTGACGCTAGACAGTGGTTTTATTTCAATACTCACGACCCTGCAAGTTTGTGCGGGCACGGAGCCGCCGCGGTTGCGGGCACGAAACCGTTGCGATTGCGGGACGGACCGCGAAATTAGTGGGAGTTATTTGCAAGTCGCACGGTTAATAGAGAACTCACCCCGCGTGCGCCTGAACCGGGACGCCAAAGCGCGCGGGCGACGACGGCCGCCAAGCGCGCAGGTGATCGTGTCCTGCGCGGTTCTAGCACCCCACCGTGGAAACCGCGAGCAACCGTCACCACCCTAGGCGTAAAAAGCTCTGTGAAACGAGCTACTAATTTTACATACTTAACTATTACATTCTACAGGTGCCACGATCCCGCGGCAGACGCGGGTGAAAACCGCTCCGTGAGTACTTAGTGTAACGAAAAATGAGTTTCAGCGCCATCTAACATGTAATAGTTAGCTATTATATACTAGTAGCCATTGACTTACAATTATATGGACGTCGGGTCCGCGCTAAAAAGTGTCCGCACTTGTAAGGCGCTAAAATCGTATACAGAGCGCGACACTCCGCTTTAGTCTTCATTTGTTCTACGGACAGCGCGATACTGCGATGACATAACAATTTAAATTTCGAATAGGTTGACTTGGGACATTTATTTCGTGGTTTTTGTATTAGACCCGTCGTCCATTTATTTGTAAGTCAATGCTAGTAGCATTTTTATTATAACGAACTCTTACTCAAGGGACTGTAAGTTTAATGTTGTTAAATTTTAAAATTGTGTTACGTCGTTTTCACGTTTTAAGCCCTACCCAATTAAAATCTTTAAGTTATGGTAGTTACAAGGTAAAACGTGGCGACATCGGTACCCGATCTTACATAGTGTCATTATATATCTCCCCTTTTTTCTTATATCTGTGTTATAGACGCTTCCTGAAATTGTTTACCTACAAATAATGACTCCTTTTTATTTTTATCATCACCATCCACAGCCCGATTTCACCCACTTTATTTTACCATATCTTCAAAATCAAAATTTCGGTAAAATCGCGACAAAAAAACAAGAACACAGGTGTTCCATATATTCCAGTTGAGTAGGTATAAACATTGTCTTTCGTACTGTGTTGGCCGGTAGAATTTACCCTCGAACATCGTAAAATAAAAAAGAAGCAACCGATATAAATGACGGGACCTAAGATGGATGATGTTTTATGAACAAGCTAGAGACATAGTACTCAATTTCCCAGTGTCAAAGTTTTTTGTTAGAGCTATGGTGTTCGGCCAAAAGCGAAGAATATGTCAGAGTGGAGTAATATATTCACCCCATTATTACGACCTGACGACGAGTTGCGAGAGTATTAGGCAAATGTCTTCCTTATATACTGCATTGGCTCTATGCCATTGAATTCCAAATAATTCTTACGCAATTGATGACTTTCGAATACGTACCTACTAATCCGAAAATTTATTTTTGTCAACAACATCAACTAAACAATTTGAAATACCTAAAATTTACAGCTAATCTAAAAACAATCCAAAAACTATACAGGTGAAACACAAGGCTGCAATAATGCTTTATTTTATGATACCTAGTGACGGGATGAACAAGTCGTGTGCCGCCTGGTGGTAAGCGACACACCTGTTCATAGCAGTTCCAATGGCACTCAGAGCTTTAAATCGCAAAGGTTTGAGCGGCACTTCCACTGCACCCGTCACCCTTAGACATAGGTTGATAAGTCAAGTTATTCATATACTTGTAATTTTACCAGCACCCTTATCGTTCAAAACCGGAACGCTATAATGCTAACATTACTTTGGCAGCAGAAATAGGTGACGTGTCTCTGGACGAACTCTTTCACAAGTACTGCTATTGACAGTTGTAACCACTATAATCACGTAAAATTCAGTCAGAATATATATTTCGTATGGCAAAATAAGCCCCCACCTTTTCGTACACTCTGTATACATCACATAAGAACAAAGCGCCCAAAATGAAAAAATGTCACGATTTCTTTCTCCGCCTGAAAAAGTATTTGTCTTTTTGTTTTTTTCAAATGTATGTGACACCTTTGTTCAATAGTGCAATAATTGAAGAAGAAAGAATTTCTTATAAGCGCATACAGACAATCGGCAGCACGAGTTTTTCCGAATGAGAATGAAAAATACCGCTCCATTTCTCCGTAGAGATTCAATTACTAAAGGAAATGTAACTCGATCGGGTCTACATTATAATACTATACGATTAATTCCAACGTGGGTGTATTACTTCTAGAGCTAGAAGAGAGAGAAGGTTGTGTAATTAATACAGGGTACAGTGTTAATGTAAGAAATTGTTACTTAACTCTCTAATGGAGGCTTCCCATGACCCGTTTTTCAATAACAGCGTGATTTCTTTTGCTTTTTTTAAGTACGTTGTAACCATTGCACAATATAAAAGTGGCTGCAGAAATAGCTATGCGTTCTACGTGTGGGATTTTCGAACGGTAGCTAGAATCAGACTAAGTTCTCGATACACACCCGAATACCGCCGTGGTGGCGCATTGGAAAACGGGCCGTGGGAAAGCGCCATTACAATTGATTCTGATCTGAGTGTTACGGGTAGTGCCCAGGGATAATTTTCTTTGCTCTGGTACTCGTAGTACAATTCCCTCGTTTGAGACAAGATATTTGGTGTGGTTGTTTGGCACATTATTATTTGTATTATAATGAAAAAAATTATGTTAATGCCTTGTAATTATACTTTTGGATAGCACTCCTTAAAATATCAATTGGTTCCTAAACCCGCATAGCTCTCATATATATAGGATTATAATCATTTGTGAATTAACGGAATTGTGCCAAGAGTCATGACTTGCGACAGTAACTAGATTAGAGCGATATTATACTCATTTACATATAAATTACTTTAGATACTTCAAAGTTAAAATTTCGTTGGAAACTCACAAACTATGAAACGAACAAGCCTTAGATCAGTAAGTAGGTACAGTGCTTTTATATAGAGTTGCTATTACATTTTTTATTTATTATACAAAGTAGGAAAGCCGCTAAAGTCATAGGCACGACGGACTGTTTGAACAGTATGTGGACAATTTTGTAATAAATACCTGTTCGAGTAGTGCGGAAAGTGATTATTCCATCGATGGCGAACATACTAACATAGCTATGTCAGATGAAGAAATGTGTTCAGATACCAACTGAATTGAAATGATTAATAAGGAAAAATATTCATTTTTATTTGTATAAAAGAAACACACTTTATTTACTTTATATTTTTGTTAACTTCTTATTGACATAGAGTAAATGTTATTAAAAATAGGGAAACAGTTTTACAGCTCTATATAGTTCACAAGGAAATCAAAACAAAATAACAATAAAGTACGTTGGTCATCATCTCAGTACAGAGTACTAAAAAAACCGACCCCAAAAGTACGTGGAATTACGTCTATTTGCTAAGTTTTATTGAAATATCCCCTAGTTCGTCACTATACAGGACTTGACACTGGAGATAATAATAATCGGTTCTCACTACTCAAAGTATATTGAGAGAAAAACGCCTCGAATTGGAGAAATAGCAAAATCAACCATTAAAATAACTGCTCCTAAATTAAAGTTAGGCGCTATTTATAAAAATGAATCTTCATGCGTGAACAGCCACCATTAAAGGTGGATGATTTTCTTCAAAATGAAATGGGACCACTATGGAAGTACCCCTTTCCCAACAAAAAAAGAATCATGAAAATCGGTTCACAAATACCGGAGTTATCGCGTAACATATGTACATACAAAAAAAGAACATACAGTCGAATTGAGAGCCTCCTCCGTTTTAAAGTCGGTTAAAAATTCAAATTATTATAGATTTTAAATCTATGGGTTTAAATTAATGGGCATGGAAATTAATAGTCTTGTGCATTCGGAAATTCAATGATTGCCGAGGAAATAGAAGCACTGTACATAGATATGTTATGATATCGATTATCAAACGCGTCACAAAAACGTTTCAATCGCTTCATTGTGACAAGTGACTCGATAAATTACATGTAATGCGTGGATATTTTTCTCCCAAGACGGTCCAATGTATAATTCATCATAAAGATTTGAACCGGGAAAATTGTATTCATGTTTTCTTTTAATTGAGTAATGGTTTTGTATATGATGATTTATCAATAATTATAAATTTAATTTTAAATGAAGCTGTTACTGCAAGCTTGTAACTGATGCTTAATTTCACGACGAATATTGCCTTTGTCGAAAAGCGTATAAAGCTTCCAGCACCGTTGTGCGGTAGACGACCAAGCCACACTGAAAATTTTATTAGCAATTTGCAATTTTATTTACAATGCTAAGAGCGATTTAAACGCGGAACTTTTCCCAATTTAGTAAACCTTGAATATGTCATGAATATTGTATGATATGTTATTATATGAATGTATGTATAGTATGTATGTTGAATGATATTATTTTTATTTGAATATGATGAACCGTACTATATAATATGAATTATATAGTACGATTATTATAGTATACAGTAGCCACCCTGCACGTGATAGATATTTATGGTTTTTTAAAAATTGTACAGACAGTTCAGGGACTAATGAAAGAACTGGTGCATATTTGGACTGGAAAACAGGAAACAACATTAAATTGTTTCGTTGAGTCTCAAATTTAATTATGTGTAAATTTAAATTTTGTTTATGTAATTTTGCGAGTAATTAAATTTTTTAACTCGAAAAGTAACACTTGACAGGCTTGTGCACTGTACTGTGTTTTTTGGGATATTTCTTTAGCTTATTCTATTTGAAAAAGTCTTATAAAATTCATTGCAGTTAATCAGAAAATAAACATCTACGATGGATTCATTCAGCGGGACAAGGTAGTCACTATCTACTAGCGTAAGAGGTTGCAATGACTACAGAACTAACAACGTATTATTTACTGTAGCAATGTCCACGACATTTTAAGTATTGTTAAAAAAAGCTACGGTTTTTTCTGAATATTTTATGTTAAATCATTTACGAAACAACTAAAACACTATTTAGCCATACAGCCAAATAAATAGTTATGGTGTAAAGAGAATGAGGTCTCGAGACGTAATCTACAAATTAAAAATAATAATATTGGTGTTGTTTACAGCATGTTAGCATCTCCTTTTAATAGAGATGCTATGCAATAAAGTGGATTTGGACCTTACGAACAAGCAAACCTAATTATTTAAGCTTTGTTCCCTTTTTGTTGGGTGTGCCATTTGTGAGGGTGGCGTGTTCATTGGGACAAAACCCTCTTTAAACAATAAAGATTAACAAGAAGTATATCTACTTTCATTGCCCAACATAGTTCTTATGTATTAATTTGTGTTAATATGTGTACTTTGAGTAGTTATTTATTTAATACAAATATATAAAACAGATATACAATATTGGGCGTCGATAGCCTTACAATCTTCTTGTTATCATATGATGGTACACTGGTACACTGTAATACTTCCATCATGGTGAAAAGATTAGCCAGTTGACATAATGTACTCGCCGAAGACATGAAATCGACAAAATAACTGCTTAGCTAGTTATTCATTATTTCTCCGACATATTTACGTATATAAGATTTTCCGCTCAAAAATGAAGTGGTCTCTAAGTAGTCTCTCAGTACAGCAAATGTTTAAATTAAATATTTCATGTTCTGTCGTAATAGTGACCTATCGAATACGTGAGTTGTCGAAGTAGTTTTCTGTCGGTGTAGTGACATATCGAATGTTTGTTTTGTCGAAGCAGTGTTCTGTCTAGTGACCTGTCGAACATGTGTTTTGTCGAAGTAGTGTTCCGTCGAATCAGTGTGTAGTCGAAGTACTGTCGAGTCGAAATACTGTTTGTCGAAATTAAGTATGACTATCCTTCAAATTAAGTAATTTTTTTAGATCTATAGTAATTAAAAGAGTAATTATAAGTAAAATATGCTAGTTTTATTTGAACCACCTGAAACGGTTACAACAACATACAAAGAACTTCAAAGTATGTATATATATATAAGTATGTGTGTATATATATGTATAACACTAGAGGCCGCGCTAAGATGTCACAGCGTTTCACTGCACGCAGTTTATGGACATATTCCAACATCCTTCCTTGGACATAAACCCATTTTTGATGAGCAGTAATCCAGCATCAGTTGAGGAGTGCCTTTAGTCAGCGCATCCGCAACCATTTCACTTCTCCTAAGTTCTTAATTTCAAGTTTGGAACATAAATGGCTTTTAATATAGGTTTTAGGTGAATAAAATCAAATCATCCACATATACAGCTAAAAATGTTATATCTTCGTTTTCTATTCTGTAATACATAAAATGATCAAGTGAGGACTGTTTCAAATTTATTTCTTTCAAAGTATTATCTAATTTCTTATTCCACTGTCTACTGGCTCGTCTTAATCCATACAGGGACTTTTTCAATAAGCATACTTGTGTGTTGTTTTTCTCAAAATTAGGGGGTAAAAATCGGAAAGAAAAAATACTTCGCGGCTAGTTAAACGGTTTTACTTCCACAATCACTGTTTACACTGACTTTAACGGGTCTTATTACCCATAACCTGTAGTAATTAATAGAGTAATTATAAGTAAATTATGCTAGTTTTATTTGAACCACTTGGAACGGTTACAACAACGAACAAAGAACTTCAAAGTGACAGTATATATATAAAACCGTAGATGGAGAAAACTTATAAAACACTAGAGGCCGCGCGAAGATGTCACATCGTTTCACGGCATGCAGTAAATGGACATATTCCAACAAGATCAAAGGACTGCCTTGTTTGTTAGGTACTCCAAAGTGTACCCGAAAATGTTAGTATACCTACACAAAAATATCGCAAGCATCTGTACGATCATTTTGTACACTGACATGAATAAAACTCTTTGAGATTGGAAATGTGCGAGCTCATATTTCTTATCTACCCACAACGTGCCCCTCTGATACATTACGTGAGAGGATTACATTTTTTATTGTCACCCCAAGCTTACTGCAGTTTATTTGGTCGTTTTGTTTAGCACGATACCTGAAATCTGCCTTAGTCGTAAATGCTTATGAGTATAATTACATATATTAAACGCGTAATATAATAAAAAAAAACCCATTACGATGTAGGTAGGTAACTTGTCGAATTATTATACATAAAATTATACGAATGAGTAAAGATAGTGATTAACGAGCTGGTATAGCCCTGTAACGTAGTTTTGATGTAGTCTAAAGGTATCGTATTATTTGTATTTATTTTCGTTCGCCTGTTATTTTCTGGGTGAGGGTCATGAAATCGAGCACGTCATTTATCTAATTGCCATCCCGCTGTGGACACGACTCTCATTAATCCTTCAACTATCTATTCAGCTATAGACATTTTAACCTACTTCAATAAAAAGGGTCCGTTTTCTGGAACAGATGGCGAACGTTCATCTCTGTAATTCACCTACAAATTATTTAATTTTGTAACTTGGACTTACGCGTATTAATAGCATGTTTTTTCTTTTATTTTCACAGTTATCTAGAGGTATTGCTTGCACGTATGTTTAGGTCTGTTTATGAACCTTAAATATATAACGATAAACAACTCACTTAAAGTAGCAGTAGAGCGTAGAGTTGTGAAAGAGTTTGTCCAGGGAAGTATAGTCACCATTCCTATTTCTGCCGCCAAACAGTAATGTGACCATTAACAGGATCACCTTTATGCCATAGGGTGACGAGCTCAGAGACAGTGCCCCTCAGATCTTTGCTATTTAAAGGCTGTGAGTGGCATTGCAACTGTTATGGATGGCGTCTCGCTCACCACTAGACTTGCTCGTTCCGTCACTAGATATAAAAAAAGAAAGACCTATGCGTGTTTCTTTCAGATTGGCGACCAATTTTGGATAGAGGTTAAATCTAAACCATGAAGATTGATTGATGTTCAATGTATGCACCAATATGAGAAGTTCCTGCGCCGTATCCAATCATAATAAATCTGTAAGCGTCGCGAACAAAACACAGGTTTGTTTTGTTCATGACGTTTGAACCGCGCTCGTTTGCTCTACGTATGCAAATTAGACCGCCAACTCGTGATAATTTATTGTCCCTTACTGTAAATACCCAGTGTAACTGGGCACACGGGCACATCGTAAAAGTGGATAAAATGTATAACATTCTTTTTAGACTAGTTGTTTCTAAAATTCTGCATTTTGAACACATTGTGTTTCGCATAGGCAAAATAATGCTTGTTTCGAACACGCAATATTGTACGCTTGTTTCGTAACCACAAAAGGCTTTTTTAAAATGTGAATTTTTGCGAAGTTCCTAAACAAATAAATTATTTTAAGTTCCTATTATAGCAAAGCAATTTGAATTTCTACAATGACATTCTATATAAAACTAAATGAATAGTTTCAAGACGCGGCCGGCATGCCGCAGATGAAATGAATGTCGACTCATTGCGAAGTTCCTCCATTTCTGAGATGGAAACAATATTGCCAGTATTAAGACTACCTCAGAAGAAAATTATTAAAAGACTCAAGAAGATGCTGAAGGAATCTGTTTCGAAATCTTAATTAAACCATGAAATATGAAACCATATAAAAGGTTAATTAAGCCATTAGGTGGTCGGAACGTGGTAAGGCTTGCCTTTTCGCAATACAAGCTCTCTCTTATAGGGATATAGGTGCAATGTATATGTATGTGATAAATTTGAATAATTTATTACTTGTTTCCTAAAACAGCAGGAAGTGTTAAATTATAGTACATTGTATGTTAAGGACGGTATTTTATTATTAACGAGAGTTTGTGAGAAGTCCGAAGCCGAAGGCTGAGACAAACCTCGGTTTGTAATTTTTACCGCCCGTGCTACTTGCAATGATTTTGCGAGGAAATGGATACAACGATAATTTAATTCTTCTATAAATAAATATTGGTCCACAATACACCATTTACGGATTTTGCAAATGGCGGGTTTCTGTTTTTTTTTAAAGTCATGACATTGTTTACGAGCAAGCGTGATGTGATGATATGCAAAAATTACAAACCTGGAGTCATTCAAACGCGAAGCCGAAGGTCTAAAAAACTCTTTTTTTACCGTCCCTTCATATGTACTATTAACGTCGCGTTAATTAATCGAATATAATATCATGATTCATGTGTAGGTAACGAGACTCTATTATGATCATGCGGCTTTGCCTATATTAATTATATTTTGGGTTATGAAAATTCGCGTTATAGGTAAAAGAGTTGTAAAATTAAATTTTCAACAAAATTAATAATGGAGAAACAGTACGTGCCTTACAAACAGAGTTCATCTAGGGAAGTACTGCTAAGTAGTAATGTGACGTGGTTTCGGTTTTGAAGGGTAAGGGTGCTGGTGAAATTAGACGCACATAGAACTTGTCAACGTTGTCTCAGGATGACGGGCGAGTGGGAGTGCCCCTCAGACTTCGTAATGTAAAGCTTTGAGTGAAACTGCAACTTTTATGAACTATCAGGGGCACGTGTTGTTTGCCCCGGCACTTGTTATCATAAAACACTAAGTTTTTTGCACTAAAACTACTACAGGGGCTATAATGCGCAGTTACCTTAGTTTTAACCCATTGTCATCCTTGTAACATTATGGTATATGCAACAAAGAATTGAATTGAATTAAAATAGTTATCAACGACATGTTTTCTACCATGAGCCTATAAAAACATTTTCGCAAGGTCTCGGAAGTATATATAGTCACGTGCTTGGATAAATTGCTTTAGCACACACGCACTCTGACATCTAGTATCTGAAATTGAAATCTAAGTATACGTTTCAAAACGTTTTTGTATTTCAGAAAGTAAGTTAAGTAAGTAGGTAATGTAATATAAAAAAATAATTAAAATAGTAGGTAAAAAAAAATGCAATGTAATGTTTTTTCAGTAAATTGTTCTCTGCGCACTGAGGTTTGAAATACTTTTGAATGTGGAACACATTTTGTTCGAGTGAATAATGCCGCTGGAATAATGATTGTATGCAGCCACGAGAGGCGCATTAAAGAGGCACGTGGCTTCTAGATCTATCCATTTCCGAGCGTTAGTATTCCGCTGAGAGTCCCGGCTTTTAAGGCCCTATTACACTAAAAGATATTCGAGTCTTATATTATTTCGTCATAATATCTAATTGCTACTGTCATGTTTTTTTACAATATCAAGTGACGAGACGAACAAGTCGTACGCCTGTTGATGAGCTACACGTCTGTCTATAACAGTTGCAGTGCTACTCAGAGCTTTAAATCGCAAAGATCAGAGGGTCACTGTCACTGCACTCGTTACCCTGAGACATAAGTGGACAAGTCTCATATGTCTGTAATTTCACCAGCACCCTTACCTTTCAAAATCGGAACTCAGTAATGCTGACACTACTGCTTGGCGGCAGAAATAGATAAGGTGGCAGTACTTCCCTGGACGAACTCTTTCACAAGGAGCTATACTGCTTCTAAATTAATGTATATTTTTATAATCTAATTAATAGTACATGTAGAACAAACTAAACACTGCCTTATTAATAGATGAATATCGTAACTTCATAAAGGTTACCTCGTAGCTTCGACACACTACATTAAGAAAAATTCATCAAAAGAAATTTATACTTACTGCCTAAATTCAACAACTATAATGGAAAAAGAAATTGGAAATGTTTGTTACCGGCATTAATGGACAAAGTCAGTAAGGAATTTATATCTAAATATCAAAACAACAAACACTAAAAATTGTACATTAAGTTCAGATTACAAAACGTATACCAATTCAAAAGCGAATACAAAATTGCATCAGTCAGTACTAACTATGCACAGCGTCGCACTATTTGCACGTCACGAATGATTACGTATTTTATGTTTAAAATGCCTTCTTGTGTCTTTAAACATTATAAAAGTTGTTCTAAATAACAAACAAAATAAGAAGGTATGTTTTTTCACAGGAAACTATTCATTATTTAACTGCTTTGTAATTTATTTACCCAATATTTTTTGAGATTCACTCGGAACATAAATCGTCGACATACGTTCATATGTGTTGCCAGTTTATATCGAAATGAGTTTCCTTCATCATCATCAGCCTATCGCAGTCCACTGCTGGACATAGGCCTCCCTCAATGTACGCCATATCACCCGGTCCTCAGCTTGTCGCATCCATTTTTTGCCAGCAGCCTTTCGCAGGTCGTCACTCCACCTGGCCGGAGGGCGTCCTACACTACGTTTGACGAGTCGCTGTCTCCACTCTAGAACTCGTTTCCCCCGTCGTTTATGGGTTCTTCGACAGATATGGTCGGTGACCTTGGTTCTCTGTCGGGTAACCTCATTACGAATTTTATCCTTCTGAGAAACTCCGAGCATAGCCCGTTCCATAGCTCCCTGAGCGACTTTAAATTGGTAGTCTAGCTGTATCGTGAGTGTCCACGTCTCGGCTCCGTAAATCGTAACAGGCAGAACGCGTTGGTTGAAAATTTTTGTTTTCAGACATTGTGATATAGGTGACGAGAAGACTCAACGTAGCTTCCCAAACGCTGCCGATCCAAGCTGAATCCTCCTCCTGGCTTCCTTCTCGAAATTGTTTCTACCTAACTGCAGAATCTGCCCGAGTTAAGTGTATTCGGAAACAACTTCAAGAAGGTGGCCATTTACGACTATGGGTCTCGGATCAATGTGATCATTGATCATGACTTTGGTGTTTTCCAAGTTCATGCCGAGACCAATACGTCGCAAGGCGGACACTAGGCCGTCCAGGATTTGTTGCAGCTCCTCCAGCGACTCCGCCATTAGGACTATATCATCTGCAAATCGTAAGTGTGAGATGTACTCGTCCTTTCTTTATGTTAATGCCTATACTTTTCCAGTCCAGCGTCTTAAACATATCCTCCAATGCGGCTGTGAACAGTTTCGGGGATATGACATCCCCCTGTCTCACTCCTCTGCGTAAGTGGATGGGTTTAGACTGCTGGTCCTGTACTTGTCACTCATAGCGTTGGAGTTATACAGACATCTCAGCACTTATGTAACGACGCCGACGCGGAAAGTAAAATTTACACAACTATCGCAAAATTTACGTCCGACAAGAAGTGTTATTGTGAACTGTAAAGGGATTTTGCTATTCTTCTTATTTACGAGTTACTTATGTGAATAAAAAAAAATTAAATCACTTTCTGACGGTTTTCAGACTCGCGTACTACATTATCAATATCATTTAAAAAGCAAACGTTGTCAATTATTAGTACCTATATTTATATAAGCATTAGAGACAAATTGTTAATTATTTTAATTAGGAAAAACAGCAGCTTAATGACAACGTTTTCCAATGAACATGTTTTTTTAAAGTTAGCTATATAGCGCCAATTAAAGTGTCCATATTCTCTTATTTATATAAATAAATTACGGTAAAAGTTAACATATCGACAAGAAAAAAAGAAAAGAAAATGCAGCGAAGTGAAGTGTGCAGGTCTGACTTACACAATGGCGTACATTAAATTAATAATATTAATAAATAAATAAAAAAACAAGATGGGTTTATCCATGTAATTCCCGGGTGCAATCAATACTTTGGAGCCCCTAGTACGCACGCGATGAAGTGGAATATTTACAGTTATTTCCTCAGTGATCGGAAAATTAAAATGCAAATGGTGCAATTACAAATGATGTTGGGAAGCAATAACTCATTTACTTCGCTTGCGCTGCGAGTGATACAGGCACTTTGTAGGCGTCTCGAGCGGTGTTCGGCACCCCTGCGCTCACACAAGACCCTGAGCTCGTGTGCGCCGCACACCCTGCATCCTAGCCAAAAGCCGGCACTGAATAAACTAAGAGTGTAAGTGGTACTCAGCACTATATACAAAATTTAGTTAATGACAAGTAGTTTCAGTAGCAGTAGAGTTTCTTTTGAAAGAGTTCGTACAGGGTAGTACCGCCCCCTTACCTTTTTCTGCCGCCAAGCAGCAATGTCAGCATTAGTGTGTTCTGATTTTGAAGGGTAAGAGTGCTGGTGAAATTACAGGCACATGGGACTTGTCAACTTATGTCTCAAGGTGACGGGCGCAGTGGCAGTGCCCCTCAGATCTTTGCGGTTTAAAGCTCTGAGTGGCACTGCAACTGTTTTGGACAGGCGTGTAGCTTACCATCAGGCGCACGACTTGTTCGTCCCGTCACTTGATATTATATAAAAAAAGTAAGACTGATTTCAATTTCTTTTATAGAAGTAAGCTTAAATCCAAACGGATCTATAATGTACATTTAGCGCAAGCACATTATTCATGCCATAATTATTGGTGGGATGAATAAGAATAGAAAATATTGGTGCATGCCTATTCCGTCTCTCCGGCGCGGACTGTATGATTGGGAAATCGATCCGCCCTCCTAAAATGTTAAAAAGAAGACCCATTTTCATCACCGTACGCCTTTTCTCTAGGGTCAACAGTACATAATGTCTACAGCATTAGAAATTTTAAAGTTTAAGTTTATACAAATTTTCTCTGATTATAGAATGGAGACCAAATCGGACAGGCGTATTCCAATATGCACCTCACGTAAGTGAAATAAACAACTTTTAAACTAGTTAAGTTCTTGACAGGTTGACATGTGCGCATCATAAACCTGACCCTGTCAGTAACAGCATATGTATGCCCAGACATGGACATTTTGGAATCGAATATCGTTCCAAGGACTCGGATTAGGTTGATTTTGTTAATCACGACGCCATTAAAATTGACCCTTGCAACTATAATCGCGTTTAAATTCTGACCGACTTATTAAATCCATGTGTGTCCATGTAATATTATTGAAAAACTAAACATGTTACACGTGGTTTAATCTGTCGAAGTGCATGTGAGTGAATGTATATAAACCTTCAATATTTGAATGCCTACTGTTTGGCCGGACACAGTGAAATTATATTTATTTTGTACATTTTAGATTCTGTATAACCTGTGTTTTCACAAATAAATAAATTATTATTATAATCATCAAAATTTATTAGTAGAAATATAAATTTACTTTATCGCCATGTATTATATGTATATATACGTATGTACATAATAAAGAAATAATTGATGACCGAAAAACATTTTAATGCTCCATTAACATTCTCAGCTATTACCATCGCGTCTCCTTGAGTTGTCCTTCCATCAAATTTTTCTTTGTCTACCTCATTAGGTCTCTGTTAAATATACGCTTAGTTTTTAACGTCTTTGCGATAAACAAGCATCTTCCGTTAAAATAGGAAATTAGAAAGCTGCCATGAAATTCATTATCTATTATTGTTTGCTGGCACCAAAGGGTTCTCGTAAAAAGTGTGTATTGTACTCAGGAAGCGGAGGCGGATAAAAGTTCCGCCTAATCACGGCGGTCAATTGCCCGCATATGTTTTTGCTTCCTCGCTCGAGGCGAGGTTTATGATGCGGCATCGGCCTTTCTATACTGCTGTTAGGGGTGGATGGATATTGCTCAACAGCTTGTGCATTGCCTGGGTTCATAGCCCGATAACTTTTAGTAATTTTCCTTCATGAACTGGCAACATAAAACAGGCGCTACGCGAATAAAAAGCTTATAAAACATTGGCTTTATACCGTACCAAGTTATAATGCTGGTATGTTTGATTGTATTACGTAATCGTATTTTACATGAAGGTCATCATCACTATCAACCCATTTTATACGATTTACTACTGGGCACGGGTTTGGCTCATTGCGGGTTTGGAACTTCACACGTTTGTTGAGTGTTGTGAACCTTTTTGATTTTTTTTCGACGTGCAGGTATCGATGTTTTTCTTCACCGATGTCCAAATTGTAGATAAAATTTTAATATACTTTTCTCATAAGCTTGAGATTTTGACATTGAGATTTTAACTTACGAGATATAAAGTGGTCTATTGATTCAGGTGTGCCCTTGCATCATTATGTGATAAATCGGAGGCATTATGCGACCTATTCAGTCTTACCAATATAATATACCAATTAAACAACGTGTTAAATCACAATCACGTCATATTAGACTTAGCCATTACTACTCACCCGGATTTATTTAATTTAACAAAATCGGTACCCATAAGTAGATTAGATTCTCATCACCCTTCGTTTGAGCTTGATTTTCACAGCGAACTTCCATCTTTAAATATGAATGTAGTGATCAAACGATTTTGCTTCCACAAGCAAATTTTATTACGATAGCTGCATTTCGGAATTTTAAAAACATTGACTGGAATCGCAATGCAGCAATACTTAGTTGTGACGATCTTGTCAAATTTTTCTATGAAACTCTGCATTCAATAAGATTAGTACACTCCTAAGGTTAAAGTAAATAATTGAATCTACCTGGTGTAGTTTTCTCAAGGGTAGAAAAGGTGCTTAAGATCCAAAACTAAATATCACCCTCGCTATAAGTTGTTGGCAATGCGCGAGACTGGGATACTTTCTCAGCTTTAAGATCACGGTCGAAGCTGCTATTGAACAAATCTTTTATAGTTGGTATTGAATCAGAACAGATATTAAATATAAAAACGTTTTGGCGTTACACTAAAACCAAACGTGTTACGAATAATACACTTAGTCAGTTGTTTCTCAATGATCGTGTTGCTACTACTGGTCACGAGATTGTCGAACTTTTGTTGATTTTCCTCTGTGTACGACTACAATACATCAGCTACAACGGCTTCCCCTCTTCGAGTTACTCTATCACCACCATTAAAATTACAGAAGAAGACGTATTAAAAAAAAAAAAATAGACTTGACCAAAGGTGCGGGCCCTGACGGTATTCCACCAATTTTTATCCGTCTTTGTGCTACTGCATTAATTAATCCATTAACTAAAATCTATACCAAATCTTTAGGTTGTGGCGTTGTACCATATTTATGGAAGGTAGTTAAAATAACTCCTATTTATAAGCCTGATGATAAAAAAAATATCAGTAATTATCGCCCTATCTGTATATTAAATTGGTTTGCAAAATTATTTGAAGGTTTTGTATATGAACAAGTATAAAAACATATAAATTCTTTACTCAATCAAAGTCAGCACGGTTGTCGGAGAAATTAACACAGACAAATTTACTAGTCTACACTTCTTACATATGTGATTCATTTCGACGCGATAGTTAAGCAGATGCAATTTACACAGACTTTGCCAAGGCTTTCGATCACGTTAATCATTCAATCCACGTAACAAAAGCACATCAGCTAGGCATTCACGGCAATTTTTTACGTTGGTTAGCTTCCTACCTTTAAATGACTATGACTCTGACCCCTTCATCCAATTCCAAGGTTCTAATCTTGGTCCGCTTTTATTCTTATTCTTTATTAACGATCTGTTGGAAAAAATCGATAGTCGCTGTCTCGCGTATACCGACGACATTAATATCTTTAGAGATTAGAGAAGATAGTTGTGAACATTGAGGACTGTATTGCGCTACAAAGTGATATCAACATAATAAATGAATGCTGCAAGCTGAATGTAATGTCTCTAAATAATAACAAGTGTAACATAATTACTTTTACTAAAAAAACGTACCCAGTTGTACATACTTATAGAATTGATGGATCGGTTTGTTTGTTTAACGAAGAGAGAGAATAAACGAGAGTTTTTACTGTAAAGGATTTGTGATTAACCTTTGATTCAGCCCTTTCGTTCAAAATAAAATGCTGTGCTTTATCCTCCGTGTTGCTAAGCCCTTCCAAAATATGACATCATTGTATATGTTATACAACTCTTTGGTAAGGAGTATTTTAGAGTACTGTTCATATGTCTGGTCTCCGACTTACCAGAATCATAAAGATAGGGTAGAATAGGTGCAGCGAAGATTTCTGAGAACAATGAGCTATAAATACGGTTTGAGGAAGTAAATACCAACTACACTACAATACTACTACAGTGATCATCTGATAAAGTTGGTATATACAGTGTCTTCGGGATACAAGACGCTACAAATGAAACATTATTGAAATGGACAGTTTCTGCGCTAGAGTTCTCGGCTAATGGTGTAGAAAACTCAAACTATTTCTTTATCTCCTTTGAAATGAATTAATTTGATTTCAAATGGTGCAAAGAAATCATCGTCCAACAAAGCATAGCATTGGCCGATCGCCAAACAAACAAACCAGTAATTCCAGCAAGCGTTCCACAAAAAGTAGCCCGTAATTTGGTTTCTAGAAAACGGGACCATTGCATGAGAAAATTTATTTCCTAAATGGTTGTTTTCTAAACCGTAAAGCATATTTCAAACACGTAATTCCGAATGAGGCCCTAAATGCATATATTGGGTTTGCTATACGTTACTTCAGTTAATTGGAAATACCAGACAATTAACCGTCACTGCAGAAATTTTAAGCTATTTTAAACCGTTTCGCCTTCATTAAACTTTGTCTTCAATCGCTACGATTTTCATTACTTCGAATTTCGAATTTGTTCATCCAGTACTGAAGCAGAAGCCGCGTAGATTCCGAAGTTTGGTTACTAGTTAGTAAAGGATAGAGTGTGACTTTATTTCAAAGTGTTAAACCCCGAAATGGGCGGACCTTGCTCAATTTGTTACAGCTTGCTTTGGTTGTTCGTCTCTCGAACTGTTACCGGGGTGATTCAGAGAACTTTCAATTATATTGCTTGTCTATACAATGGTTTATCCTTTGAGGAGGAGGAGGATGAGGAGTTTAAAACGGCTGTGTAATGTCATTTATATATTTGTAACCTAACGCTCATTAAACATAATTTTATTTAATATGACCTATTTTCATAGAATAATTCACTTAATATAACGAACGTTTAACATAAATTTATTCTATAATTTCATTTCCGATAATTAATTTCATTCATTCATTCATTCATTTTAAATAATAATTATAAGTTATAAACCTTAGTATTGCAAATAAATGCGGTTCTGGCATTTTGGTATACTAACCTAACCTACTTTGGGTTTTTTGGGCGGCATATTACAGGTACGGTAAAATACCTCACAAAAATTATCTGATTAGGTAAAAATATATAATATGATATTGTCATATAAAAAGAGCTTTATATAAAATACATATTCTTATAAAATGTGAATATTATACCAAACAACACTTATATGAAATTACGTTACAGGAAGAATATTTGGAACATGATATTAAATGAGCGTTAGATTTATTGTGTAAAATTAGATTATTTGATTTTCACACAAATGAGGCGAAATTGATACATTTACAGATGCTGTTTGTACCACTAATTAAAAATGTATAATTGTAATGAAAACTGGCAATTACGCGCAGCGAATATTAATGTGGAACCTAAAAAGCAGCACCTTTTCATTATCACTATTATTCTGCTATATACTTATTAACAGACTTCAAAAAATGGTGGAGGTTCTCAATTCGACTGTTTTTTTTTGTATGTATCTTACGCGATAACTCCGCCATTTGTGAATCGATTTTGATAATTATTTTTTTGTTGGAAAGAGTAGTGGTCCCATTTGATTTTGAAGAAAATGTGACTGTTCACGCATGAAGATTAATTTTTATAAATAGCGCTCAAATTTTATTATAAGGAGCAATTATTTTAATGGTTGATTTTGCTATTCTCTAATTCAAGGCGTTTTTCTCCCTCAATATACTTTGAGTACTGAGAATCGATTTTTATTTCAATTTCAAACTTGGTAATTATATGTACTTCCATGTACTTTTGAGGTCGGTTCTTTCAGTACTCTATACTGAGATTATTATTTCCAATACTGTATCTGTCTTATATAACATTGAAAGTCTATTTAGAAAACCTTTGGAAATATTGCGAGGGCGTGTCCTAAAAGTTCCTTAATTAGTAGAAACCATACAATATTTTTCAAAAATAAGTTCCACATTAGGAAATGAAACTATTTTTCCGGATTTAAATCGCGTATATTTGTTTTTTCAAACAAACCGACGTTTCGGGCCCTTTACAGGTCCCATGGTCACGGTTGACTGAGGTGGTACAGTCTTCAACCAGTTATGTCTAATATTGATGCAAACCACCCTATTTTTTCACTATAGTTACAATAGTTATTAATTAAATACTTTATTTTTAATTTTACAAAGAAAACATTCCAATTTACGCTACATTAAGTTTTACAAATTATTTTATTGAATGAATTTCAATTCAGTTAAATTTATTATTAATTAATAATAGATATTAGAATAAACTAAAACATATTAATTAGTACTGCAGTCTTATGTCTGTTTGGGATTTTTCATTAGAGGAAATACTGGATCCCAAATTGGTGGTACGGAAACCATCTTCCCTGTTAAAAATTAGGATGTTTTTTAATTTCAATGGCCTCTCGCAGCATTCTGTGTAGATAACGGACCTCTTTTGCAATAACCTGGGGTTTGTCAAACTTCATTGAATGTGTAGGTTTATCCATGACATACTCGCAGACAGCAGACTTGTTTACGCGACGAATAACGACGACGAACAAGTAAAAATTATGTCTCCCACACCGTGTCCCTTGTGTTGTAAACCTTCGGCTACTACATAATTAGCTGCTTCGCATTTCAAATATTTAATTGCAAATTGTAATTAAGCCAGGGTTGCCAGGCACTTACTTAATTGAATTTTACGGAGACAGGTTGGTGGATTTACTAATTATTTCTTAATAAATTATTATAAGAATAATATAAAACATTTTCGATTAAGGTAAGAATCTAGTTACAAGTGAACGTAGTATTTATCTTCGTATTTCTCTTTTCGTATCTTTTTTTCAACTAACGAACAACAACGCTATTCATATCGTGCACCAAACAAATGAATGAAATTAAAACTTCAACAATTAATAAATCTCCGATTGTAATCTACTTTTACGTTTAAGTTTTTTGCGTACAATTAAAAACTCGAAGTGTATCAGGTGTTCAGTTTTTTTGTAGAAAATTGTATTCAAATTAATTATGACATTTATTGTGTTCATTCGTTTAGGGTATTTCTATAGTGAATTTTAGATATTTCTACGAATACATAGAGCACTTAGACTCTTGTAACGTCATTTCATGGAAGTCATAAAGGAAATCTGAGAAATACGATATTCGATGTTTTTACTTCAGGTAATTAACACTGGAGTACAAAATTCATTTAATTAAGTGTATAAAATATTTCATAACATCAACAGCGATACTATCAACCAGTAATTAGAATTACTTTTTTTTTTATTAACCTACTGTGTTTTTATTTTTACATTAAAAAAAAATCAATGCTTAATTAAACAATTATAGTCAATGATCTTATATACAAACATTATAGATATACTTACATATGGGTAATCAAACGCCATTTACGAATTTCCTCCTTTAGCAAACAACATAAAGCGCTTAACAATGTTGGTAAATCCATGTAGTTATCACTTTTCGTCTGAACTCGCTAATTCCTTTTCCTGTGCCTTCCTAAGTCTCAATCCGTATCATCCGCATCAACCGCAGTGACATAAAAAAATACAGTGGGACGTTACGGTCGAACAACAAAATTTCGTTTCCGTATTCTCCACGATTTCTATTATCTACCCGCGCCTCCGCTAGGCTTTCAGCCGTGATCCGCAATTCGTGGTGGCGTTATTTGTGGCTGGTGCTTGGTCTGTAAGTAATTGTGCAGCAGTGTGAGTCCGTTTCCTTTTACTTGCGAGCTCACGTATCCTGCAGCTCTCCAAAAGCTATCGAAGGCATAACCAATTTTTTTTCATAAATAGCGTCACTAAATGACAAAGAGAGATTGTATAAAAGTAATGGGATTTACTCGCGTAGTATTTTAGTCGGAAGCGGTCCGGCTAGTTTCAACCATAATCGATGGTCTTCATCAGGGGTTGAGTGCAACGTTCGCGACGGCGCGTCAGGTCTAGCACTGATACTATATTTTTCCTATTAAGTATTTTCAAGAAATAATTGTCTCAAAAAATAATATTCTAATTGTGTTTCTATAGGTACTTTAGCCACTTAAAAAATAAGCATGAGACAACCTATGTCATGTTTCGAAAATGAACAGCAAAAAAAAAGTATTTTATATGCATTGACGACGAAATGGGTATGTCTATAAAAACGTACTTTAGGTAAGTTAACTTCCACAATTCCGATTACTGGTAATTAAACAAATATAATAGACAAATATTCAAAAGCTAGTGCATCATCGCCATATGTTAAAGTAACTATCTGGTCATTTCAAGTCTGACTCTGTTATGTTTGTACAGAATAAATCAAATTCCGAGTGATTTTGTGATGTATTTGGTACATACGTGTTTTGTCTATAATTAGTGCTCGTAAAATGAAATTGCAAAGGCCGCCATCTGTACTGTACAATTAATATGACTTTTATTCAGAAATTTAAAACAATAATTACCACGAAGCGCAAACATATTTAATAAGATACAAGATGTTTGTAGGACTCTGATGTAAGCAAACATCAATGGATCCTTAAAATTGGAATGTGCTATTTTTAATTCAACCCAATTTCATTCGTTGTTTAGTGTGTAGGCCGTTTTATTTTCCCTGCGTACACTTCGGTCATTTTTTATCATTGATTAACAATTGTGCCAGACAACCACACGAATTACCTGGTCTCAAACTAGGGAATTCCAGACCAGAGTAATGGCACTTCCCAGAACACCCAGACCAAAACCAACTTAGAAATGTTAAAAAATAAAAATAAAAATCAAAAATGTTTTATTTAGAAGCTCAATCATGACATTTATAGCGATTCGAGACTCCCTTTTAAGCATGTTTATACTTGTGTTAGGGAAAAGTTCAATTTCCAAATTGATCCTACCGGTAATCGAACCCGGGACCTCCGTATCCAGCGGTCACAATATAAGCCGGTAGGCCACCGAGGTCGTCAAATAATAGTAATCTTTAGATAGCCGGGAAGCGTACATTAGTTTGGGGCAATTTTTTTCAGTACGTGTATATCATGTGTCATATGAGTATGGTCAAATATGATGCATGTTTCATAAATAATAAAGCACGTTTGTTCGTGAAAGAGTCTTGTATTTTTGTCCACGGCTTTCTAGGCTAGTCCGGGAAAAAACTCTCGTTATATTTATACATTATATTTTTGTACACTAGTTATATTTATTTTACTTCGATCGATCTACAGCCAGAAAGAAATAAAAGAGACAGCAACGCTACGTGCTTATTTAGTACAGTTTGCACTACTAAACGTTGGTTCGCAAAATCGCACCCCGTGAAACCTGGTAGGTTTCATGGGGTGCGGGGTACTCCCATACGGGCTTAATTAAGCCTGACCGCAAGTGTGTCAAGTATTTTCGTTTGAGTAGGCCACCCACTTTCATTCACTACTCACACATTGTTGTTCTTGTGCGACAACATCACTAATTCTTTGTTTATGTTCATATTTTGTTTTCATATGGTGTTAGTCATACACATAAAATTGTACTTGTGCTTCATTATAGGCATATGCATGACTGTATCTAAAGAATGGGCCTTTCAATTGAGAAATTTAATACGAAGTTCTTTTACTGTATTATAATTTATTTTTATTTTTATTTTATTTATTGAGGAATGACAAACAATAAGACATGGTTAGTTACTACAGAATAATAATACAGGTTTAGCTAATTGTACAATCAACCACATCATGTACAGATTACTATAAAAATATAAAGTTTTCAAATGAAGCATGATCGCTGTTGTATTTTTTTTAAACTACAATGCTGACAAAGAATATGAGTTTAAGAAACAAACAAACTTAATAACATTACTAAGTGCAGTTAACAAAAAAAAGAAGAAAACAGTTTCACAATCTACTACAGTGTCGTACCCGATGTTTCAGTAACCGCCATCTTAAATTTGTATTTAAACAGATAAAAAATGTCTACCTCATACTCTATAAAGAGTCAATATTACTTAAAATTGTATGCATAAACGTTATAATTACACGCAGATAATTAGTTAAGGGATCGTAACGCAATTAACTCCTGTAATAACTATAGCGTATATTTACTTTTGGAATCTCGAATTATTAGGGAATTTCTAAACATAATTTTTTCCTTTTTTATGTTAACTAGTCATATGCCTAGTGACAAGTGACACGCCTGTCCATAACAGTTGTAATGCTACTCAGAGCTTTAAATCACAAAGATATATGGAGCACTGCCACTGCCCCAGTCGTCACCCTGAGACATAAATTGAAAAGTTGCATGTGCCAATAATTTTACCAACACCCTTATCCTTCAAAACCGAAACTTGGCGGTTGAAATACGTAAAGTGGCAAGTACTGTCAAGGTGAAATAAGTAAGGTACTGCCCTGGACAAACTCTTTCACAAGGAGCTTTGCTGCTACTTCTCTATCCTACTATTCTTCTATTGTGAACATGAACATTGTTCAAATACGAATCCAGATTTAAAAGTGTGCCTTTATAAAACAGTGTAATGCTAATTAGTCGTTATAATTATTTTACTGATAAAGGAACGAAGGCGTTTTGGCAACTTTAATTAGCATTACCTCCTTCTTAGCAACCCTCATGGCGTATGTCCACAGAGTGCAGTGTGTACTAT
>NW_020653850.1:12898488-12917930 GCF_003589595.1 Hyposmocoma kahamanoa
TGATTGCCCAATCCTATGGTATTGGATTGGGCAAATCAAATCGGTTCCTTTGTATATAAAATAAGGTTAGGTTAATTTGTGCTGTATGTACTAACAATAGTCTAAGTTTTAATTGTTTACTAACACTTTGTCTATGGGCATTTCATTGCCTGAAATAAAAGATTTTCATTTCATTCATTCATTCATTATTATTTAAATATGAAGAAAATATTCCACCTCTAAGGGTGGCAAACTAGGGTGTGAGTCCGGTTCCGCGCACTTCCCGGTAACCGATTTCAATAACACTTGGCAAATAGATGTAATTCCACGAACTTTTGAGGTCGGTTTTTTTTATAAAAATGTTATAATTTCTTAGAGTTATGGTTTTTCAAGATATCTACTTTAAAAAAATTAATAAAAATGTTATTGAATTGCATTGCCTTTTTGGATTGAAATTTTTGAACTATATAATTGACAAAACACGATAAATGACTGTTATTGAGTTTATCGAGTTAATTGATAAAATTAATCATGGAAATCACTTTCGTACTCGCTCAATCATCATCAGGACATCATCGGAGAAACAGCAGCCCAAGGAAGGCACTATACTAAGTAGAGATTACAATTGTAGTTTTAAAACTCTTTCTTTATATAAATATCACGGTAAAAGCTTGTTTAAAATTTAAATGTTCATTGCTTTGCTTGTTGGAATTAAATGTACATATTCCCGCGGGAATCATGTCGACTCATGGTTCGTATTTTTAGTTGGTTTTTGCACATGATTATGTAATGCCAATGACTAATTTACCGCTTTGCCATAAGAGTTCATTTCTTCGTGTCATTGGACTACACGTAAACTTAAAAATTTTCTTGTTTTACGCATAATTTATGGATTACAAGATTTTGCAATTATTACTTTGGGTAATATTGTTATATATGTTTGGTAGCGAGCTGTAGCATTACACAAATAGCGCGTCCTTGCGCACGATGATTTAATGATTTCCCGTCGACTATGGGAAACACCACACTTATAATAATAATAATAATAATAAAGCACACACTCAACATGTGTGGGGTACTAGGAAAACCCTATGTCGAGGGTGCCATGGACACACACACATAGACAACCACAAATTACACCCAAAGTCACGAGAGAAATAAATGTGGGCCTTACAAATATTTCTCCTGGCCCGGAAATCAAACCTGGGACCTCTGCGTGGCAGTCCGTCATGCTAACCGTTCGACCAGGGAGGTAGTTATCGCCACTGAATCGCATTAAGGCGGTCAGAATAATCTTCATAACTATGCAATAACGAAAAAGGCGTTGTGCTTATCGCGTCGGCGTATCCGTAGGGTCTCTCGGTACCGTCATGTGACTGCCGGGGCGAATAATCTAGAAGCTTAATATTTTTTTTAATTTAAAGAAGGAGGCAAACGGATATTTGCAACATCAGATGAGCTGCCTGCGATGCCAGCCTTTGAGAACCCTGTGAACACGCTTTTTGAAGAACCCCACGCGTCACACCGCAATGGAAATACTTCAGGACGAACATTATTTCACATCTTGTAGGTTTAAGAAAGAAACGAACGGGATGCCCGCGTGGTCTTACAATGATTTTTTTATGATATCAAGCTACAGGACAAACAAGTCGTGCACCTGGTGATAAGCGACAGCCTATCCATGACAGTTGCAGTGCCGCTTAGGGTCTAAAATCGCAATGATCTGAGGAGCACTGCTTGTGTGCTGTAATTTCGCCAGCACTCTTGCCCTTTAAAAATTAGAATGCACTAATGCTCACATTACTGATTGCATGCAGGCATAGATACGGTGGCAGTACCGCCCTGGACGAACTCTTTTATTTATTATATTAATGTTTTTAAATAATATCGTTAGTTTTATCGGCACATATGTAGTTCTTTAGTATTCTAAAGAACTAGTTTTTCTAAGTATTCCTACGTAACAATCTTCTATTTCGTAATTAAATTCGTAAATTCGTAAAAAGGTCCTAATTAATAACAATGGAATAAAATATTGGATTTTGAGAGTTTCATAATTAAAATTGAGCACAACCAAAGTAGGTGCTGATATATAAACGCGTAATCCTCTTTTCGTTTAAAATAAACAACATTGCACCGTGGGATTATGAGTACGTGAGCGAAGCAAACCAAGCGGTGTTATAATTGCTCTATTTAAGGTTTCGAATAAACAGCGTTCGAAAGACGAGGATCACCTAGATAACGGATATCGATGTTCGCATCGATAATAACAACATTATAAAAACTTCAAGAAAAACAATTAGAACCAGTATTATCATATTCGTATGATAATACTGATCTTAATTGTTTTTCTTGAAGTTTTTATAATGGTATTATTATGTTTGCTAACTTTAGAAGGATATTAGGATACGGTCGTGATGATACAAGGCGAAAATAAATATGGCGAACATTGTATGCTTAAAGTCCATATCATTCGTAAATAAAGGTTTTAAAGCGCAAGCGTGTAATGGCGGTGTTGTGTGAACTTATTTGTAATCAAAAGCGACTGGAGTGACATTTTTTCCCCAGACGGGTGACGCTAAATCAAAACAGTTTCATCATATTGGTTTGAGTTACGAAATAACCACATGAAATTTATTCTAGTTAACCGAATGTCGATTACAAATTTCTAGAAATAATACAAAACCCCTCTTTCAGACCCAAATACACACATCAAAAGTGTCTAGGGATCAAGTGAATATTTTTGAAATAAAAATTATTTAAGCAATATTTACCAAATCCAGTCTTCCAGGACGACTTCTTACTTTAATGTTTATGTTTTATTTAACCGCTTACCCCTATATGTACTTAATTAAAATAAACTAAAATTGATGTTTTTGCAAATTGTGGGAAAAAACTCAAATTAACGGCGTCAATTAAATGACAAAATGATTTTGCTCATTTTTATTGTAAAGATAAGAAAATTAATAATCTGTATTTCCACCATTAACACGAATCACACAATTACAGCGATTTGGCATGCTTAAGATGAGTTCATCAAAATCACTTTGAGGAATCGCCCATGTGTTTTGTAACAAGTCAAAATATTGTTGTACAGTATGTACGGTATGCATACTCGGCACAGCTCTTCTTTGAAGCATATCCCATGCGTGCTCAATTGGATTGAGGTCTGGCGATTGAGCAGACCACGGCAGAACGTTGATACGAGCTTCGGCAAGAATGCGTGTTACGACTCTAGCCGTGTGTGGACGTGCGTTGTCATGCATTAGTTGAAATGAATCACCCAACTGGCCTCGCAAAGGGATGATAACATCTGAAACAATCCTCTCTGCGTAAACTTGAGCATTGAGGTTACCCCTGATCCAAATGAGATCGGTTCTTCCGCCGATCCAAATACCGGCCCATATCATTATTGTTCCCCCACCATATGGATGAACTTCCTGACAATATCTCAAACGTTCATGACGTCCAGATGTTCTCCAAACTCGAGTACGTCTTGTATCCGGTCTCATACCGAAGCGGGATTCATCCGAAAAGCACACATAGCGCCAGTCTTCTTCCTCCCAGTTTCTGTGTTCGCGAGCCCATCGTAAACGGGTCCTGCGATTGCAGGGTGCAATAGGTGGAACTCTGAGCGGCTTTCGGGATCGCAGACCCACTTCACGTAAACGATTTCGGATTGTTTGACCGCTTATTAGCAAGCCTGAGGAGCTGTGGAGCCTCGTAACCAACATCATAGCGGTCATGGTACGATTCCGTCGAGCAGTATTTTGGATATACCGGTCCTGTCTGCGAGTCGTGATGCGAGATCGTCCTCCATGTCGCTCGGCCACGCTGCCCGTCATGCGATAGCGCGTCCAGAGGCGACTTATGACGCTCTGTGTCGTGTTAAGAGTGAAAGCCACAGCACGTTGCCTGGAACCAGCTTCCAACATTCCGACGGCTCGCATCATCACTTCTCGGGTTAAATGATGTCGTCTCTCCATAATAATGTAAATTGTTTCGGTTCCGATGCAGATATTGTAATGATTTTGTCAAAACGCTATAACTCATTTTTATACAAAACCACATTGACAATCGATTTTCTTCTTATTATCGAATTTTAAACAATATTCCTTATTTAAATGTTAAAACTCACTAAAAAGTATCAATAGCGATACAAAAAAGTTAATATAATTAACCCTAATTGCAGCAATACTCTTAAACGTACTTGATCCCTAGACACTTTTGATGTGTGTAGTATAATAATTGTACTAAAACGAATGTACAGGCTTGTTAGTATGTTAGTACATCCAGCTTCAAAATGATCCAAGCGTTTGAATTGTTCAGAACTGTCTGTACAATTTTATTAAAATCAACGTTATCTAAGTCTAAATGGTTATTTGCTTGATCTTGAACAATTAAAGGTACCTACCATGAGACTGTGTGTGTACATTTTTATAAAATTTCCAGATGTTTGATGAATAACTCTTTATAAACCAGCCCGACGCAGTAATTTTTTTTAAAGTGACGGGATAAACAAGTCTCATTGCCTTGGACAAGCGCGACGCTTACCACCAGACGCATGCCACTAACCTTCTGAGAACCGGACAAAGTTCGTGCAAATGAACTGATCTGGGGTCAGGACATGACTGAGTAGGTCTCTGTGCAGGTTTGCTTGCACAGGTTAAAGTGCCCTTTCCGTATAACCAAGAGATTGATGGGGAGGGTCACAATACACAAAATTTATGTAGAAAAGATATGTGAGCTGTCCATAACAGTTGCAGTGCTGCTCAGAGCTTTAAATCGAGGAGCACTGCCACTGCGTCCGTCACCTTGAGACAAAAGTTGAAAGTCCCATGAAACCGAAACGCAGTAGGTAATGCTCATATTACGGTTGCAGTACTTTCCTATACGACGACGAACTCTTTCACAAGGAGCTGTACAGCTACTAAGTCATTGGTAGTCAAAGGCTTTTCTAAGAAATATACTGTATATTGAGAAACAAAGTTACAAATTGCATGGCCCGTGGCCGCACAAGCTGCCATCACGATGGGATACGCCGCGCGGTTTTATTCTTTTATTATTTTGCATTCAAAGAAATTTATACTTAAATTAGTAGAATATATTCTACTAAATTAAGTACATTCGCTTGCTGCATATTCTTTTCCATTTTTTGTTTAAAGAAATGTAACCTTATCTTGTAGAAAATATAATTTATGTAGCGGTAGTTAATTTAGGTTGCGGTGTTCTCTCATCTATTTGAAGTGACCCTAAGAGATGAGAAAGCAGCCTCATATCGACACTTGTAGCATAGGTTACTCAAAAAAATTGCAATAATGACAATAAAGTTCCAAATCAAGTAACTTGTTGTATTATATTTGTGATAAAGGCGACGATATATTACGATTTGTTATTATGTGAACACTCCCACTTGTCACATTATAAATAGAAAATCATAACACAATATTCTACAACTTCCATATTTGCTAAAATAGATTTATGGAACTGCGTAAATTCAGATGTTAGCATTAATCATTCGCTCCCTTTGTGAGTGTCATTTATGAAAAAGCAATGTCCGTCGAGACTTCTTATTTTTTCTTAATTTCCTACGTAACAATGAGCACAATAGCTGTCATCTGAGGTTGACTTGATAAATCACTCAACATAAAAAACACAACCAAAAACGTCCGTAGAACGTGGTGTCAAGATTAGTGATGCAACAGATCTGTGCTTCTGCTTTCGCTACTTTCATGACGGAACTTTACGTTGTGTAAGTTTATTTATGAAACCAAAATCAAGCCCTGTTTGGAATTATTTCATAGAGATTTTATAGTGTTTACATTTCAGCTTCCGCATCCGCTTCCGTTTCTGTTTCCACTAAGATTTACTCTTATAATATCTGTTTCCGTTTCTGTTACCGTTACAATACTTCCGTTGCATCACTAGTCAAGATGAATAAATTCCTGAAAACATTTTGCTGCAGTAAAAATAATGGCCTTTTAAGTTTGTTTTTTTTAATCTCAGATTATATGTATTATTTTACTCGATAAACGTATTTTCCACTTCGGTAGGCAATTTGATAATATACTATAGTTGCAGTCCTTTTGAAAACGTAGTTACACCCCAAAACTTAAAAGAAAGTATGTAGGATTCTATTCAGAAAGTAATTAGTTCCAAAACATTATTATTTTAAAAACGGTTTTGTACTTATTATAAATATGACTCGAAGACCAACCGCGTAGCGAAATACAGTATCGGGTCAGTTGGTAAAAATGTTTACCATTTCGGCTTGCAATTAATAAATGACACATTCAAAATCAAACAAAAGGATTAAACTGGGTTCGCTTCGTACCCTAAACGATCTTAACCCTTCCTACGATTGTCCTTACAAAAGCTGAAACAATGTTTTCAAGAACGTGTTATTATTGCATTTACAAGCATGTACCGATGTTATAATACGTAACATCTAGAATGGAATTGAAGCCTGGTAGGTTACTGTATCCATGGAAAGATTTAAACCGCCCCTTAATGAAGGCTCCGTCCACTCACCACTTCAGTTTGGCGCGAGATTCCAAACGAGGAGAACGCGTCCAAAAATCGCGCCAATAAGGTATCGATACAATATTCAAGTTTAAAGCATTGTTCCACAATCAATATTTATATTCTGTTGTTTTTCGTGTCGTTAAAATATTATATAACCAGTGTCGATTCGGTTGTTATTTTGCGTGTAACTATAACTTTTTGGAGAAAAAACTTTTTTGGACAAAGAAACAAGCAGGACTATAAAAATAACCATGTTTTTCTTCTTACTAAGCGCCATATTTATAGCAAGTAAGTGTTTTTACTTAGATATAATTAAACCACTAAGTATTATCCTTTTGAGATTAACCATCGTGAAGAATAACTTAGTTTTTCGAAATGATTTGCATAATTTATTTGCATTATATTAAATAAAACAGGTTTGTTTTGAAAAAGAATATTTCAAATTTTATGATTGATACCTCTATTTTTGTGCATGAAAAAGTTTACTATTTTTAGTCTACTTACAAGTCACACATACACACTACACTTTTAAAGCTTTTCAGACACACGTACAAACTATGTTTTATAGTATTTAATATTGATGAATGAACGAATGAATGTAGAATGAAATATTCTTTGATGAACATAAAAATTACAATGAGAAGACAATTTTGTCTTCTCATTATAATTTTTATGTGCAAGGTAATGTAATTATCACAAAGTAAGTGTACCCCAGGCGGTAATCTATAAAATACTATTTTTTTTATCCTCATAAGCTCACTTAAAATTATAATTATCTAATATAAAATTAGGATGACAACACGGGTCATTCTTTCTAATGTTGAACAAGCTGAACATTAAAGCTGGTAAAATACATCTAACCGTTATACTTTGTACCCTTACTTGTTTTGCGAATAAGTCAGTAATGACAAAATACAAGATTATATAAAAAAGAATGGCCAATAATAAAGACCATTATTCCCGGATTTAAAATGTTGAGAAGAATACTTTAGTGGATCCTAAAAAGTCAACTCCATCACTTCACACCAAATTGGGTCTCAAGAAAAAATTTGTCAAAGCATTACTTAAAAGAAGGCGGATATGTTGGATAGTTTTATGAACAGTTTCCGGGTTTATATAAGATGAAGTTTAAATGTGGTGTTCTTGCTGGGTCTGACATAATAAAACCTTTGAGGGATGAAACTTCTGAGTCACAAATAAGGACAAGAAATCCTGGAAGTCTTTTAAACGGCTGTCTTGGCAAAAAAAGACTCATACCTTAGGTGATGATTTGTTGGAAAATTATAAATTGTTACGTTGCAACTTGAGTGTAAAAGTTTGTTTCCGTCACTCACACTTTCACTATTTACCTGAAAGTGAAGCGTAAGGAGAACGTTTTTAATAACATATAAAAGAACTGGAACAAAGATATAACGGACGATGGCAAACTACTATTGGATGTTGAGGGCGGATTCTGTATTTCACAACCGGAAAGTAGTTTTTACAAAGACTTGTAATTAATTCTATATGTATAATAACTTTGCCATTTTTTGCTATTTTCGGTTAAACCTTTATGATTTTTTTACACCAAGTGACAGGATGATCAAGTCGTGTGCTTAGTGGCAAGTGACGCGACTGTTCATAGCAGTTGCAGTGGCACTCAGAGCTTTAAATCGCAAAGATCTGATGGGCATTGCCACTGCGTTCGTCACCTGAGACATAAGTTGACAAGCCTCATGTAATTTCACTACCACCCTCAACCCTTCAACTGTCAGTTGTTCTTACATTGTGGCGTCATTTTAGAAATTGGTTGCATAAATCACCATAGATTTAACTCGTGAAAATTATCGTAGTATGATTTTCTACGATTTTAAGTGTAATTTAACAACTCAGCGGAGCTTCGCTCGGCTTCAAACTGCTTTTGGCAATGAAGCACCATGTACGACGACTATTTATAGCTGATTTGCAGAATTCAAACGCGGTCGTGTGAATCTCAGTGACGAATTTCGTGATGGTAGCCCGTCCACTGCTGTGAACAACAAAAACATCAATGCTGTGCGCCGTATGATCAAAACAGATAGGCATGTGACATACCATGAGATTCGGGCATCTTTAGGCATAGGCATGAGTCAAATACAATCAATACTACACAAACATTTGGGTGTGAAAAAGCTGTGCTCTCGGTGGATCCCACACAATTTGAAAAAAGGCTCAAAGAACGGATCTCGTCACTTGATGCAATGCCATGCTTACCAGATTCAACGAAGGGGCGTCAAATTTTGGTGTGGGATATAGTAACAGGTGACGAAACATGGATTTATAGTTACGATCTCAAAACAAAGCAGCAATCGAGCGTGTGGGCCTTTTGAGATGAGCCAAAGCCAACCAAAGTGGCGCGCGTGCAAAGTGCGTTTAAGACACATGGCTACTGTTGCTTTGGAGAATCGTTGTACCGTGAATAGTGATTGGTACACGACCATTTGTTTGCCGGCAGTTATAAATATAGAATAAAAAGTTGATAAACTCCTTAATAATGACCGTAAACGCCGTATCATCTTGCTTCACCAGATAATACCAGTTCTCACACGGCCAGACAGACAAATGAATTTTTGAAGGTGAACAGTGAGGCCTTGTGACTTTTATTAATTTCCAAAAATTAAGAACCAATTACGCGGTCAACGTTTTTCATCACATGAAGAGGCTGTCGAAGAGTATGAAAAATATGTTTCATAGACTGTCACGAAGGAGTGGAATAAATGTTTTCAAAATTGGTTTATTCGTATGAAAAAGTACATTAACGCTAACGGAGAATATTTTGAGAAACAGTAAATTCATTTCTGGCCATTTATAGTATTTTTTTCTTATTCATTCCAGAAACTTATAGTGCGCCCAGGTATTATTATTTTCATCACCTGACACAGTAAAGAATATTTTGTTATATGAAAGAACCCATTCTGAAGAGCAATGTTTTGCTTCTAGTATAATTTCAAAAAATGACGTGTATATTTTGTGAATGTGAATATTTTGTTCTGAGTAGGAACTTTGAGATTAAATAAGTCGCAATCATACTACAGACGTACTACATTACTAGTCAATTTTGTAAATACATGTGTGCGTTTTGTGCAGAGCTTACCAAACGGGCATGGCATGTATGGACTCGTGCCTGCCCACAGACGGGAAAAAAAAGCTGGTACATCAGCAAATCAGCGGCGCCCGCGCTCTTATGCGGTTCCGGAATCTTATAGTGCGCCTCACGTATATGCTAATGGATACACAACATTGATCAAAAATACAACTCGATTTTCTGTACTTTAAAAATATGTTAAATTCTTAAGTGTGCATCGCAAAAGCAAAGCCTATACAAAGTTAATGTGTATCACTTAAAGTTAAGAGTATATCAAAGTCAACGCGTTTATGTTATGTATCTTTTATATACTTAGGTGCCTACTTAAAAACTTAGTGATTACATTTGTCTTTTCTGCGTATGTCACGGCTCTTGCTTGAGGCTATTTGTTCATAAAATTTCAAGGTGTATTAACATTCCTTTTGTTTTGGAATATTTTAATGACATACCTACTTATGACAATTAACGTAATGTTTTTTTCTCTTAGAAATAAAAAAAGTTAAATTTTTGTAAATATAAAATATATTCTTTATTGCACCAAATAAAATACAACAGAAATATAAGATTAACAGAAAGTGAGCAAAGGTGGACTTATCTCTAAAAGAGATTTCTTCCAGCCAACCCAGGGCAGTGAGAGCTAAGGTTATAAAAGGGCAATAGTGTGCAAGAGAGAGTGCGAAAGAAATATAATAAAGTACATGAAAAAAAAAATACCGTTGCTTGCATAAGTATTATAATGAATAATAATAAATAGCATCAATATGTAAATAGTGTAATATATACATATAGGTACACATATACATATATCGATAAATAAATAAAATACAATAAGATGATTACTAAGATATTTCAGCAAGAAAGTGCGCTTTCAACCTTTTCTTGAAAGAAGCGATAGACGGGCTAGACTGGATATGGGAAGGAAGTCGGTTCCACAACTGCGTTGCACGAGAACAAAAGTTAAAAATAAATTTGTTTTACAGTTAGGACGAACGAGCATCTTAGTGATGCACGGACGCCTTGAACGGGTAGGAGGGGATAGCAACTGGAACTGGGAACGAAGGTACGAAGGGTAGTAGAGTATATTAAAAAGGGCGGACAGGATGTGCACATCACGGCGAAGGCGAATTGGGAGCCATTTTAACCGAGCGCGAAATTCGGAAACAAGGTCATACTTACGGAGACCGAAAATAAATCGGATAGCCAAGTTTTGTAGGCGCTCTAGTTTATGCATAAGCTCTTCGGTCATATCTAAATAACAAACGTATAGTCGAGTAAGAGGAGTAGAAGAGTTTGCGCAAGCATAATTTTGGTATGAAAAAGGAGAAAGTATTGGAGTCATTTGAGAGAGTGAAATGAGAAGTGCATTCGTCTGCTAACATACAAATTACAAATGGTATATATTGTCAACCCGCAACATTTATTTCTTTTTTATGACACTAAGCGATGGGACATATAAGTCGTGCGCCTGGTGGTAAGCGACACGCCTGTATAAGGACAGTTGCAGTAACACATCGCGAAGGTCTAAGGGCGGCCATACACGGGCAGCTTGAAGTAGATAGTATAGAGTGCTTCAAGTAGCGACAACATAGCAAACTACAGTCTTCTATGTACACACATACACCAAACAGCTCGAGCAGTTGCGACTGGAGTTCTACTCTCATTCTCCGTCCGATATCCGTTTGAAACAATTACTGCCAAATAACTAATACCCGACGAAACTAAAAAACAATGTCGAGTATAAAGCTTCATTCCCATCATGCGTCTTTAAATTTGGTCGAATATTACATATTTAAGAGTAATTTTTTCGGACGGATGTCGGACGGAGAAAGAGAGTACAGGGCCTGCTTCGGGCGATTTGCAGCGCGGTGAAATTTCATCGTGCAGTTAAGCAGTCGCCAAGCATACACTGACTTCTCGAGCTGTCGACTGCTGTCAGTTACCTCCGCCCGCGCTTTTCGTTTCACGTCTCGCGTGCATTTCTGCAGCAGCAAACTCTACGCCGCCGCCGTCGCCGTGTGAGCAATAGTAGCAGTAGTAGTGCTTGTTCCTCAAAATCCATGTTGCTACTGATTTGAATGAAATTGAAATTGTGACTTGTTGAGCAGTTGATACCAACGCTGCAGTTGGTATCAACTATTCCAGCAGTTATCAATGGCAGCCTCAAGCTGTTAACTATGACTGCAAGAGCGGTCTGTATATGTTGATCATTGGCTAACAGCTCGAGCAGGCCGTGTATGGCCACCATAATTTACCCAATAACAGTAACCCCGTACTATTCCATTACGCCTGTAATTTCACCAGCACCCTTTTAAAATCGTAACGCAGGAATCTTCACATTACTGTTTGGCGGCAGATATAAGTAAGGTTGCTATGCTTCCTTGGACGAACTCTTTCACAAGGAGTCCTAATGCTACTAAAATTTAGATGTATTATTATATGTTCTATGGCTACGTATGGGTATCTGCGTATGAGAGGTTTTAGGCCATAGTCCGTCATGCTGCCCCACAGGGGTCAATTCAGAACCGATTATGATAACTCAGTTGTCGACCGATTCGATTTGATATCGCACGATTTCTTTTCATTTTTATTCACAACATCCGAATCGAACGTCAAACTGCCGTATCCGAAACCGAACCGAAATGTCGTCACCCCTGTACGATTACTCGAACTTCTCGACCGGTAAAGGCTACAAACGTTCAGAACACAGTTATCGAATGAAAGTTATTGAACGTCCTATTGTTTACAAAGCAAGAATGTAATATGGAAATTTCTTATTATTTTAAATAAAGTCTGGATTTTGTTCGATTTTAGTGTTTTGGTTTAATACAAGACTAACGCATTAAATTAAATTAATTAATTAAATTATTTTAAGTCTTTAAAGTCTTAAAAATTTGTATAAAAGATTATCACTTTTCTTATAATCTATTTCACCGGCTAACTCCGTAAACGCTGTTGGATAACGATATCGTATCCGAATCCGAATCGAACGTTTAACTCGGAATGTTCTGAATAGCTCGGAAAGCGTCCTTCGATTCAAGAACGATATCAATCGAACGATTCGGTTAAAATGGCGAAGAGTTCTGAATCGGGGTCGAAAGACACACGTTTTCCAAGGATTGTAAACCCTCTTCTACTTTTTAACATGCCCCTTTTCCTTTCCGTTAACTAGAGGTATTGCTGCTACACATTAACTTTACGTAACTTCTGGTAATTAATGCTTTTATTATAGATTAATTATATTATTTCCTTGCACGGAAGGTAAGTAAAAGTATTTATGAAAAACTCAAGTAAGGCAGTAAAATTAGCTGACATAATTTTAAGGACATGTTGTGAACCACATGAAGTGAACAACCTTTTACTATTCCTTTTACTTTTGAGTAAATTAAATCTTCTGTACCAAAGTATATGTAGGTAAGTAAGTAAGTTATTTGATTTCATTTGCTCGGGTTTCACGTAATAAGCTTGTCAGCTAATACTCGTAAATCGGGACCTTATACAAAAGTCTTAATTAATACATATGTAAAATGAAAAATATTGCAGTTGTGCTTGTTGTTGTTGGGCAATTATAGTAATAAATCACAACATTTGATCATTTCTGAGCCGACAACAGCAAAGTTAATACAAAGTATCAAAAACAAAGAAAAAGTCTTTAACTGTCATTTTCGCAAAACGATGATCATGTTGTTTGACACGTTATTGCTTATCACCATCCAAATGGCTACTAATTTTTGAGGATCTCGGTGGCCAACGGTTTACATTGTGTGCACTGGATGGGTCCCGGTAGGACCAATTTGGAAATTTAACTTTTCTAAGTTGATTTAGGTATGAGTGTTCTGAGTAGTGCCTCGGAGTGAATTCCGTTGCTCTGGTATTCATAACACACGAGGGAATTCCATGGAATCAAATGTCAAGCAAGGTACGTGGTGTATAAAAAAAATCCTACCTACCTATGTACTTAACCAATTCCCTCATTAGTTAATGTATACACTAAGTTTACTTAAATGTTTCGCAATATCGATTTAAAAAACGAATGGAAATGATGTCTTAGAATAATTATTTATTCACGAAATAAAATTACCTGTATAAAATAAAATAAGAGACAAGAATTCATAATGAGATCATACAATATTTAGAGGTAATGTGAGCATTGTTGTGTTGCGGTTATGAAGGGTAAGTCTTCGTCTACACGGCATTGTCCTGCACGTTTTAACGTAACGTAACGTATTCGATTATAAACAGATAGACTGTGGGGAGTTCACTGTTCACACGATATATTTTCATGCGTTTAAATGACGGGTAGCCGCAATATTCACACAGCAATCGCCCTCAGAGCACGTCTGTAATGGATCCACGCTTAGTTGCACTTTTATATTGCCGAAGAAAAGAAGAACAGAAGGTATTGGGTTCATGTAATGAATCAAAAAGCAGTGCGTACGCACATTTGAAAAATGGTACGAAAATCTGAGGAATGATGAAAAAAGAACGGGCCTTTGTTTCACTAAAGATATCAATAAATCGTTTGCACTCAGAAAAAAATTTTTCTGAGTGTTCGATCTTTGTATTAATGATTACAACAAACTAGTGGAGTAATTTCACAAAAAATAATTGAATATCATTTCAATAAAAATTTAAAATACAGTTAATAGCGACATCTCTCGCCAGGACTAGTAGCCGTAAAGGTAATAACTGGGTGATAAATCTTTCATAGATTTCTCATAAACAACGCTACGACGAAGGAAAAGTCGTTGAAAAACCAAATACAAATTCACGACGCAAGCACATAGAAAAATTCGTTGGGTCCGTTGGTTCGTTCCGTGGCTTAGTTGGTATAGCGTCTGCCACGGTATGCAAGAAGACGTCGGTTCGAATCCGACCGGATCGAAGGAATTTTTTCTGAGTGTTCGATCTTTGTATTAATGATTTCATACGATTTGCTTGACAAGTCTGATTATTCGGTAAGATTTATACTGCAAAAAACGTGCAGTACAATGCCGTGTGCACGGGGGGTAAGGGTGCTGGTGTTTACAGGCACATAGAACTAGTCAACTCATATCTCAGGGTCACGGGCGCAGTGGCGGTGCCTCTCAAATTTTTACCATTTAAAGCTTTAAGTGGTACTGTAACGGCTGTGAACAGGCATGTCGCTTGTCATCAGGCGCACGACTTGTTAATCAAGTAACTTGGTATCATAAAAAAAATCGTTTCAGAACCAGTGGTGAATTTTCATTAGACATAACGTGTCTCTTTCAAGCTCCTTTGTATACCGTTATTATATTTTACTATTTCTCTCTCTCGTTTCTTTCGTTTATTGTCATTATGTGTCGCTGACTATGCCTGGACCGAAAGGTAGTAAATAAATAACAATCACTTCATTAAATCACTTTCATACAGCTAATCCAGGTGTGCAGTGTTAACCCATAACGAAAGTAATTTTAATTTTTGGGCCTCCTCGTCAACTCGTTTTGTACGTCCCACTGCTGGGCACGGGTCTCATCATAGGCGAGGGTTTAGGTCATAGTCCTTCACGCTAGCCCAATGCGGGTTGGGGACCTTCCACGTTTTCCGAGTGTTGTGAACCTTCTTTCGAGCTTAGCAGTTACATTTTGTTGATTATTATTTTGCCGTCTATCATAATCACCGAAAATTCATGTTTTACATGCATGTCGTTGCCTTCCTTGACAATCAACGATAGACACAAAGAATCAATTTGGCTCTGAATAACAATAGCTTTAGTTTTCACAGCAGTTTCCGTTAAAACTCGGTAATAAAAGAACGACAAAATGTTAGCGCCCAGTTAAACGACACGAAAGTGTTCGCGCGGCTGCCGCGCGGAGATCGCCTAGTTACCATGCTTTCACGTACATTAATGGCGAATCTCAATTCTATTTACTAGGCAACAACATTTAAACTCCTCTGAATAATACAACCGCGCGGTCGCCGCGCGGTCGATGTGTAGGCCAAAGACAAGCCAGCTAAATAAATAGAGTATACTTTGCCACGACATACAGTTAGATGCAAGCGGTCGCTGCGCGGCGGTAACGCGGTCTCCGCGCGGCGTGAGTGCGATGAAATTCGTGTCGAATAATTATGGATGAAGGCTCAAGATTGTGCCAATGAATAGTATCAATTTATCTGATGGGCACAACAGAAGTTACGAATAAATTTGCGTCAGACGCAAGTTCAGGCTCTTCTGGAAGGAATTGTTTACATTCACTTTAGCCAGATAAGCCAACACATCCCCATTCACTGTATAAAAACCTATTGTTTCGTATTGTTATTTATACCCGGAATCTATCATCAATCCTAGCTGTTGTGTAATTCAACGATTCTTAGTTTTCGCGTATTTCGCTTAGTTATACATTAGAAATGAAACTATTTTTGTTATTAACCGTGCCCACGGGACCTATAAAGGGCCCGAAACGTTGGTTCGTTTGAAAAAAACAAATATAAGCGATTTTGATTCCAAAAAATATTATTTTCGTTTCCTGTAACCGTACAATTTTTGCACAAATGTTTGTAATTTCTATAATTAAAGCAGGTGGTAACTGTTCTATTTACTTTTTGCACATTGTAATAAAGTGGCAATAAGAAACAATATTTTTCATCTATTATATTCCTCAAGTATAAATATTCTGCCTTGGTCAGATCCAATTCAATAAAAACAATGTTTATTCATCTCATGACTTTGGATCTTATTAGAATCGTTCGTAAATTTGAATACTGATATTTTTTTATCTACAACTGCAGATCTCAATGTTTTCTGAGTTTTTATTTTTATTTTTATTTTCATTACCTTCGTAATCAAATGGAAGTGGTCATCCGTAACTAAATAATACTTTCGTAAAAATGTCTCCAGCCTTTCCACCTTTTCAATGTAAGAAAGTATTAAATTGTCAAAAAAAGAAAGTATTAAATGAAAATGCACAAATATCAATTTTTTAGGTACCTGGGTACAAAACATTACAAACCTCTACGCGGACAAAGTTGCAGGGAAAAACTGCTATTTATATTTTTTATTTGTGATTTAGTAGTATTATAATGCTAGTAAAATTTTACGCGGACGAAATGGAGAAAACCTAGAGTATCATATTAAAGTAAACATAAATTTTATTTTAACAAATAAAATTAAATGAGTGTTACAGTTAACATTGGTCACAACCAACAATATTTGAGGTGCGGTTGTTCTACCATTTTCCATAGTGGCGCCCTATGCAAGCATCGCTTCGATGTCGAAATAGGGTGAAAGTGACTGTAAAAAAAAATTATTAAGAACAAGCATGAATGATAAATAACTGTTTAGGAGTCATATCACCTTAAACAGAATTTTTGCCCACAAAAATAAAAACAGAAAAAAGCATCTAACGCAAGGTTACTCCAGTCCATAAAGTGTAATACAAAATATTTTCCTTCATTGTTGGCAGATTATTTCACTCTAGGGGCTGAACTAAGCAAGATTAAATATTTATTTCTACTTTATTTTCTAAGGGTATTAGAATGTAACAGCGTACAATGTAAGCTGCTTGTTTGGTAGATGTTCGGCCTAAAAAAGAACATGTTTGTGATTCTTTAAGTAGGATCGTAAATACTTTACGGGATATAAGATTTTAAACCCTCTGCGCTACAGTTTATTCGGATTCCCTCTACTATTAAATACGGATTAGTCTGCTGGTTTAAGATGGAAATAAATACCCCGGTGGTATTACTTAAAGTTCTGTACACAGAAGCCCATACTGTGTACACTAAGAGGGAATTCAACGTACAGGCAGTCAGTTAATGCTTGGTCTGTGCACGCGTTGCCTTTTACAACGATTAAGAGGTCCCTAAAGTTAGCTTAATTTTGGTCTCACACTGATGGTTACAGCTCAGACTTAATTAGAAGGCCTTTCATCAATGAGTGCTTTTTAAAAAGATAGGCTGATATATCACTATTTGTAATGCATCATACTTATGATGTGACGATGCACAGAGCCTTACCTTTTCCATGGACCATTAATACATCGTATTTTATATACAAGGTGAAGCAGAAAGACGTACCTAGTCATGTTAAAGAACCCAAACATATATTTAAATTTCAAATAAAATGTGTTACTAAAAGTTGATATATGACAATTTCTAAATCGATACATCTGCATCACAGTAGTTTATTTATAAAAAGGTCCTCCATATTGCTATCATAGCATTATGAAGAGCATGATATTCCCCATAAAAGAAATGCTGCCATTTTACGCTAACCTGTTTTAAATCCTTTGAAGTTGCAACTTGATTGATATTAAAACAAACATTTATCACGTAATAATATTAATTTATTTCTAAGTCGAGTTAACACATTTTTATTATTAATATAGCAGTAAGTTGTACATTAGGGAAATTATAATGTAGATACACAATTGTATGTAACGTGTTCATGGACATATTTTTTATTTATAACAATTTTCTGCTGATCCTGTAGCGCTGTACGTCCGCCGATATATGGGACAGTCCATTATTTGCAGCATCTGCGGAGAGTATATATACAGAGTGTCCCACGGCTATGTTACTGAAAGAAGACTTCATTTTTATTTTAAAAACAATTCGAACAGCGTTTAAAGATTTTTAAATAATCGCCTGTCAGAACCGGGAATGGGCGCACGGCTTGATCGTTCGACTAGATATATAAAAAAATATCCAGTTGGAAGTTAGTTTTATTACTTTATTTATAACAGTTTTATTATCTGTAAACTTATCATTACCTCTTAAAGTAGGTCACCCAAAGTCTCCCTACAAATGTCATATTAAATGAATTTAATGGTAAATTTTTGGATATTTCTAGTTTTATGTTTAAAACGTTATTGACGTCGATTTACTCATTATGTAACATACTTTCTGTATCAGTTTAAAGCTTTTTGATATCCCTTATATTTATTGAGTAATCGCCTGGGCACACTTGCAGACCACACCTTGTATATATAACTGAAGATAAATGACGGCCTTTTCGATGCGCTGTTTCAGCTCGTTTGAGCTTTCGATTGTTTTGCATTTTGGAATTTCTGTAATTAACAAAGTGGGAAGTAAAATCTTTGTAAATATTCTATGTGTTATGCATAAACCATTAATTGAATCCGCTCGGAATAATGTGACTCCTTGTGACACCTTTATCTACGTTCTATATACATATCTCTGTTTAGACTGGACAAATGCGTACTTAAATCCAGAAAATGTAAAGAAAATATTACATAATGGATTAAAAATAACCTTTTAAGATATCAAAGGGGTACTTATGTATTTGCATAGAAGCTCTGTCTGTCATAGACAACGACTCTATAATATTGTAGCTTAAGGTGCACCAATATTCTCAAAGACGGCAAAGGTAAACAACTTACAAAATTTTTAAATGTTATTACAATATACTTATCTTAAGACTGTTAGGGCCCGTGCAGCGTGCCCGCGACTGGACACCATTACTCGTGAGACTTGCAGCGATCAGTCGTCACAAGTCGCTTGCGACCAGTGTTGCCAGGTCAAATCTGAAAAAATCGGAAGATATTGCACCAAAAAACAGTAGATTGAGAAAAAAAAACAGTAGGTGCTGAACTTACCTAGAAACACTTTAAACCAATTTTCTTCAAACATTGATTGATCATTTTTAACCGCCTTCAAAAAAAAGGAGGAGGTTCTAAATTCGACTGTATTTTTTTATGTATCTTACGCAATAATTCCGGCTTGTGAACCGATATGGATGATTCTTTTTTACTGGAAAAAGGTTACCTCAGTATTGGTCCCATTTCAGTTTGAAGAAAATATTCCACCTCTGAGGGTGGCAAACTAGGGGATGAATCCGGTTTCGCGTACTTTCCGGTAA
>NW_020653850.1:12918330-12920286 GCF_003589595.1 Hyposmocoma kahamanoa
GGGTGGCAAACTAGGGGATGAATCCGGTTTCGCGTACTTTCCGGTAATCGATTTCAATAAAACTTGGCAAATATAATATATGTAATTCCACGAACTTTTGAGGTCGGTTATTTTTTTTTAAAAGTTATCATTTCTACATTACTGCCTAAAGAAAAAAGCGCGTGATGTTTTTTATTTTTATTATGTTACGAAGTTGAAATCCTAAAAATTTTAGTTTTTTATTACTCTTTCGCTACGAAAAAGAAAGACGGGAAACTCGAAAGAGAAAGGCGCGTTTTTAAAAACATTATTTTTAGAAAATAGAAAATAATACTTTAAATAGTTGTTTCCCCGCATTTTCTAGACCTGTGATTGGCAAATATACCGAAATCCAAAAAAAGCGAAAAAGCAACGATGTTCTGCCATTTGGCCACATTGCTAAGTTTTACAAAACTCCAAAAAATGTTCAATATGTTCAGAGTCACAGAAACCATTTGGACTATTTCATACTATATCCATTTACCCTGTAGGTATGGTAATTCTTCGGAAATTCAATAAGCTATCGCTCAGTCGGTCGCTAGTCGCCCGTACGCTGCACTCTATTTCGTCGTTAGAAGTCGCTGCGAGTCGCTACGACCGCAGTCGCGAAATATCGCCGTCACGCTGCACGAGCCCTTATGCGTGTGTGACAGGTTTTAGACGTCTTAAAAACATCTAGTGTAGAAAAAAGCCTTTACGTTTATATTTACGTCTACTCACGTAAGTAACATTACGAGGCAGCAGTATTTACATTATATACTTTCTTCTCCTTGGCTGCGGGATGTACGATTTATAGGATTTATTTTGGGCAGGTTGTTGATTCACTACTTAGTGAAGGATGCTATTGAGAAATGAAGGCAAGTACTCTCGAGTTGAAAGGTCGAATGATATTTCTTTGAACTTAGATTTTATATTATTTTCGACACAAAGGACTTGTCAGTCTGGTTGTAAAGAGATGTCCATAATCAAGTCGTCCAAGTTTCTGCGCTTTTTGTAATTCAAGCTTAGACGGCTCGGTCAAGCACACCGCACATTGATGTTGATGTTTTTTTATGGGATATTCATTTAATGTGTTAACGTAGGCCACACCTAAAGATACACAATTTGACAAATATGCAGTTTAAAATGTTTGTGTATATAATGCGAAATTGGATAGGAGATAATGGTGATACAGGTGAACCGCCTCGTTTTAACGAATTATTCAGTTTTTATGAGCTTATGTTATCAAATAGGGTATTTGTGCTTATGTTATTAAACACGCACGCACAGAATTCAAGCACAACACTTTTTTTAACATTAAAAATAGTCATCCAATTTTAAACCTTTTTAACTTTTGCACAATTCTTAAAATATTTTTTTGCAATGCCAACAAATTTGTGTACATTTTTAATTTCGAATCTCTTCGCCGAGTATGGGTTATCTATCACAAGCTAGAAACATGATTTCCAGAATTTTGTTCTCCGAAAACTTTTAGACTTTAATTGAATAGATTTTGTTTCATTTGTCCAAAAACACGTTACGGATGTTTTCATTACACCATTTAATGTTTCACAATATTCACATATTGACAAGTTATTCGTTTCCCGATTCTTATTTCCCCAATATACCGCTTTACCAATTGTATGTAATTAAATATTTCGTTTTTGTAAAAAAAAAACGATATCAATAATAAATTTTTTAATATTATTTCTTATTACCGATAATAAATCTATTAGAACGTGTCGCACAATACAACCCGTTAAATTAACTTAGCACCACGAATCTTTAGAAAATATAATAAACGAGATGCAAGCTAATTTGATCAAGTTGTAGTAGCTCGCTTCGTTCGCTCGGCTCGTGCAGATTTTTCATATACTGACCTAACCTAAACCCACAGAAGGGGGTCAAATCAACTAGGAAATGTTAACAAAATTTTGATCTGGCACTCGCCAGCCGCTG
>NW_020653850.1:12920296-12948321 GCF_003589595.1 Hyposmocoma kahamanoa
CTCGTGCGGCTTTTTCATATACTAGCCTAACCTAAACCTATAGAGGATGTCGTATCGGCTTGGAAATGCAAACAAATTTGGTTCAGTTATATGTTATTTATTGAATACTGAAGACCATTGTTTTTATATTATATTTCAGATGACGAAAACGAAAATTACTTAAGTGAGACTTGGAGTGCACCAGCAAAGTACAGTCCAGAATTTTGGACCTGTGCGGTAAAATTGTACGGCGGTACAATTTTATCGAAGAATAATAATTTTTCGAATCGAATTTTCAGCAATTTAAAACAGACAGTATAACAAACATCATTAGACCGAACAAATATCTGCCCAAAGAATACATATGGTAAATAATTATTCTAATAATGGGTTTACGGACAAGCGATACTTCTGCTGTAAGACATTTGCAAATTTACTAAAACTGTCATCGCACTAATGAAAAAAAGGCGAACCGTGTGCGGAGTAATGAAATTCGGAAAAAAGAAATTCTAGTTTGTGATAGGTTACCCCGAGGATGCTAGTGAATTACAGAATATGAATTTATGCAATTATCTTTTGTTCAAAAGTCTAAATGTCGTTTTACCGATAGGAATCTCGTGTACATTCCCTTAATAATGTGTATATACTGTTGTCGTACTTAAGAATGCTGTAGGAATTCTTAACTTCTTTGAATATAATTGAAATCTCATTTTCATACGTAATCGTAAATCAAATTTTTTTTGTACTAATCATACACACGACTTCCGAAGATTCAATGAAAAACATCACAATAAATTGACGTTGGTTTTGTTTGACTTTTCTCCTAGCTAACCCACTCGAGCCAATATAGGGCGGCAGTGTTGCAATCAGCGAGTTGCATTCGTAAATTACTAATATTGTAATCTAATACTTTTTAACTATATTTTTTTGTTCTCACGATCGAGAGAATGCAAGTACGTACAGGGTCAGCTCCCGTATCTTCTTTGAGTTTTGATTATAGTGATTATAGTTAGTGGTTATGCGGGAAGTGCGGGAAGAGCAATGTAACCTGTGCAAGCACAGGAACCTTCTAAGTTCAGGTCAGGCCAATGTACAGGGTTGTCACAGACTGTTATCACTGGCCTCATTCGGTTCTCAAGAGGCTAATGCGTCGGGTGAGCCGCTCCGGGTAGACGTACAGTACTCTCCCAATTTTCCAGATAGGTACCAGAGCTGTAGGCGGTTCACTCCCCGTTCGCGCTCACTTCCTGTTGTGCATTGCACAACTAACAGTTGCCACCGCTGAGCTGTTGACCCTTAAAATCCCCTACCAAATCTCCTCTTTGGTGGCGGACCTGCAGGCACGCTGATGCTGAAGGCTCCAGCTCTCAGAAACCTAGGCGGCTGGAGGGACCAGAGAATGTCTAGCTCATTTTTTACTAGCTATTCGGGCTAGTACCGAAGATGACCGTCGCAGTGTCCTGTGACAATGTCCGGACATCGTTTTCAATATAAATGGCAACTCACGTGTCTCGCACGTCGCGTCTCCTTAGACTCTTATCTAGACCGCTACTAAGATGCGCTAGTTGCGCACGAGTCACTACGTCAGGGTCCATAGCATATTGAGCTTGATACTTTGGATTTAAATTAAACTATATACCGCAAACGATTAGAACAATCCAAAGGCCAAAGTGCCACGCCAATAAATTTGACGTAACAGAAACGTAAAACACAACAGACTTTCCTGTAAGTTGTTCTTAATTTAGGAAAAGTAACCTTTGGTTTTGGCTGTAACGATGGTTTGTTTGAAAAAACAAATATACGGAAAAAGTAGTTTCATTTCCTAAGTGGACATTATATTTTTTATTTAATTTTTTTACTACGAAAAGCACCAAATTAGTATTTAATTGTTCATAGCAATTGTATGATAACGGTTGGCTAAACTGGCACTTATTGTATGCTAATCACCGCGTTCACACTAAACGCGTGTTTCGAGTGAGGTAATATGAGTACATCGTTTTGATGCTGAAGTCTGACGAGTACGGTGCAACCCTAAGACGATTTTTAAAGGATGGCAACTGTCGCAGCCACATGTGACGCCACGATTTAATATAGCGGTGCTGTTTTTTTTTATGAAATCGTTCACAATATCAAACTCAACTGTCCTATTGAGGCGCAATCATTCGAAGTGAAAAAGTAATTTTTGTAAAAGAGCATGTTTGAAAATCAATTATTATTGCAGCATAAAATATCATTCCGTAGGCGTATTTATTTCTTACTCGTAAATTGACAGAGCAAACGATAATAATTATACATAATTACATTATAATTATTATCTTTTTCGTGCGGTTTGTGACGTAATTGTAGTATAACGATCGAAAATTGACTTTTCCTGTCAAATCACGTTATTGTAAGTTACGCAGCATGGTGACAGGGACTTAATGAATAGAAATTTATCATTATGGTAATAGCTTTTCATGAAAGATCACAAGGTATACACATATATATACACAGATGTACTAGAATAGATGTCCAAGTACCGGTACATTTTATTCCAGGTTTTTTTATTCCTTTTATCAGGTTAGATTAATGCATTTAATAACGTTTTTTTTCAGAAGTTTTGTTTCGTTCAGAAGGCACTGCAATAACTTTTATTAATATAACTTTTATTTTCTACAATAGTATTAGTCTTTCACGTGTAATGAATCAAAGCGAGCAGACTTAAGCACATTATTGCACAGCAGACATTATTTCGAATACATGATTAAGTCCCGACCTAAAAATCAAATAATGTGTGAGAATCGTGAAAGTTTAAATTAAAGTATTATTTTGTAACTGGAAGGCAATTTTGAAATTTGAAGTAATAAAAAAACATCGTATCGTAGTACCTATAGTATACAGACACATACGCAAACACCACATACAGATCTAGACAGACGCCGCAAGTGTACGTACTTCGCGTGCACAAAGTAAGTGAAATTCACTTAGTTGCCGTTGCGGCACTGCAGAACGCGCTCAACCATTATCGTAGATAAACACCAGTCGAAAACGCGAAAAATTCATAATTGTGCCATTATAAACTCCAAAAGCACCACAACTGTCGGTAAACGGATAAACAGGTACGTTTCCTTACACGGGCAAGTGATTTTGTAACCAGAAGATGCTTAATTTATTTTAAAAACAATTATTTTGGTTTTGTATGAATTTCGAGAAAACAAATATGCCACCGAATGTATGCCTCATGATTTGTAATACATTGGGGCATTTACTTGCTGCGATATATTTGTGATCCTTTCTTAATACGCCATGAATATCGAACGAACGCACTTTTGTATAATGCATTCAGATTCGTGGTACGGCCGCTTATACATTTCTATGGCCAAATTTAACATTTAGTGATGTATACGTTAGGTAACATTGTTCTCGATTCTAACCGATTTTGAAAACAAAGGGACGAAAATTATTATGACCGTAGCAATATTATAAAAATATTCTATAACTCTTAGTAAAGTTTCGTTTTTTTTCAGTTTTGTAGTATCTATTATCAGTAGTATCTGTAATTTCGATCAATTTTGCAGCACGTTGCCTCGAATGTTCGAATACAGTGAGCAAATAATTACATACATTGCCGAATATGTAGTACGAAAATACAAAAAAATATATAATGCAAAGAATTAACAGTGCGCTGTCTTTACAAAAACCTGGAGTTGGTCATACGTATGAGTTAGTTGCTTTCGGAGACGAAGGTGGTATAGTTTATCACTTCTAAGATGCTATACAAATATGCAGAGTAGCATAGTTAGAAATACGAGAAATAATAAACAAATCACAAAAATGTCCCACGAGGCCGTCATTAAGCAAACCTCTTCTGTTTAATAAGATTTTACCATATTTTGTCAGCAGTAACATTTTCATTTGTCTTGCCATTCATCAATTTGATCAATTGTTAACAGAAATGCATCAAGTAAAATTAATTAAGGTAGTCGCATTTCCATGTATTGACGTGCGTTTTCATTGTTTAAGTTAATCGATAAGATCTTCTATTACAAAAAGATGTTATATAATAAGCTCATATTATTGGAAGAACAATAATTTTAACATTTGAAGTCGATTAAACAAGATTAAAGTCTTTATATTTTTTAAGTAATCAACATTTTTTTAAATAAGTAAATTAAAGGACTTAACTATCTTATTCTTGTAATTTTTCTACTATATTAATATTACGACTATTTGTAATCAACAAATATTTGAACAAAAATTATTCTATTTAAAATCGATTAATTGAATTGAATACATGTGTCTAAATCGATTGATTGAACGGAATTCAATCAATCGATTTAGAGCGAGCGGAAGGAGGTTTCCATCACTAAATAGTTCTTGTGACGTCATAGTGGGTACAAAAAATGTGGCACGTTTGGTTTTCATACAAATTGCTGTACTTGCGGCGTCTACCTCGATATATGTCTGTGTCACACACACAGTGACAGGCCCGCATACACACACACATTAATTTGTTTTAGTTTTTAGCTTACCTAAGTTTACCTCTCTTCATTTTTGTTCTTTTTTGCTATATATTTCGAATAATCAAGGAAATTTGTAAAGGCTCTTATTCAACGTAAATATCATTTGAGCTGTCAATTTCCCAATAATAAAATAAATAAATACCGAAAATTTGAACGGTTATAAGCGTATAAGGTACATTTTTAATGGTAATTGCCTATATAACAAAGAATAAATACTGTAATAGTAATATAGTAATATACACGCAAAATAGGCGCTTTGTCGTCGGGTTGCGGAAACCAGCCCGTTGCACCAAGTACCAAGTAATAGTAATTACTAAAATATTTTAACATATTTTTAACAAGATTCATTTAAAAAAAGAGAACCTATATAAGTACTCAAGGAGAGGAGTCGATTGGGCTATTGGTTTCCCTGGAAAGGATATCGTATATTTCCTTTTCCACAATAAAAATTTTCTTTTACTTAAGGGCAAAGTCATCCCTTTTTTGTATTCGTTAAGCTAAAAGACCAAATCCCGTAGTTCGAAATTTATTATCCCTAGCCCCTTTATTGCCTTTCATAATATGTATTTGAAAAGATAGCACAAATATAGGCACAAACACAAATATACTCGACACCTCAAAGGGACTACAACTGTTTTTAAGGATTAAACTTTTGAATAGGAAATGACTACGTAGAGTTTCTTTTAGCTGAATATTTTCTGACTTCGATAGCAGAATAAACGGACATGTCTTCACTTTTCTCAGCTCAAGTGTTACACAATTTTGTCCGTTTGATTCCACTATTTAGAAGATCCGTAAGAAAATCCCTAAGGTCTCTATCTACTGACCCGAGAGATAGGCAGTTCCAGGGAGACTACGAGCTCCCCGATAAGATCGAGGTACGGCGGTCGTCCGGGCCAATCCTTCCGCTAGTGATACGCCTTCACGTCTCTGGTAGACCCGGACTCTGGGTATGGACTCGCCGGGGCTTATGATCCGCCGTGTTGGCAGGGTTTTGGTTGTTCACTATTTTATTTTAAAAAACTGTGCAGACTTCATTGGAAATACTTAAACGATAATTATTCTAATACAAAGGAATATGTCGCAATTAGTTTAAATTTATACCGCAGTTAGTGAGATGTTACCAAATTAAAAAACGTAGGTACTAAAAGAGTATTGATACATAAAACAATGGCAAAATGAGAAGTAATCGTACATAATTATTTAATAAAAAATGAATTGTAATGAATTTTATTATAAAAATACAAAAAAATAAATATCCATGTTTTTATCCATAAATACTCAGTAAAAACGGATATTTATTGGATATGTATCCTTTGACGGATATTTATCAGGTAAAAACCCATCTCTATTCGTAGCCATGTTCTATAAAATCTAGTTTGACATTTAGTGTGGTGCATTTACATATTATTACTATATATGGTTCGTACACACTCTAATGTTTAGTACATTGTAAGTATCAAAACCAATTACAAAAGCAAATCGCAATTAACTAGTTATTTAGTCACTTCTTAAAAGTAGAACTTATTCTATACACAATTTTTTAACATCTTTGTATTTTTTTTCCAACTAATTATTATTCACTTTTTAACTTATTAGAATACAATCCGTTACTTAACAGTCTCTTAATTAATTATTAGAAACACAATCTTTTACTTTACAAAGTTTTCTTACTACTTATAATTAATTAAAACTCCTATGCAAAACCTAACTCTTTAAATAACTAGGCTTTCTTACAACTCTTCCAGACATAGTCCTATATTCATTGCTTTCTAACTAATTTTATCTTTTCTCCGCATTTAACTCCATTGAAGTTGTGAATGATTGGTATGAAGAGTTTTCTTCATTCCCATTCTGTTTCCTATTATATAGCCTGAACCTGTTTCATCATTCCAATAATATTTATTTTCTATATACTTTCCTCCTTTAATTAACATTCTCCTATTCCTTATTATTATTTCACCTTTCTCATTCTTTATTCTTTCTTCATTCTTTATTATTAAGATCTTGGACCGCCAGTCTTATAAATTACTATTCCATTTTCTTGCGGCTTTAACTTATTTTCATTCTCAATTTTCTCTACATCTCTTCTATTTAATTCCTGTAACTGTCTACTACCTCTATCATAATACTGTTTCTGATTTATTTGCCTTTCTTTTAGTTCCTCCCGAAAATTTATTGGTTTTAAGTCTCTATCTATGTATGGTAGTATATTTCTGACATTTCTGTTAAGTAATATATCAGCTACCTAATTTTTCTAGTTTATTTCTGTAAAGTAAAAGTCCCAAATGTATGTCTTTATTGTCATAAATTAACTTTTTCTTTATTCTCTTAACAGTTTGTATGTATCTTTCTGTTAACTGGTATTTTATGACAAAAATCCTAATTTTACAAAACATTTTAAATTCATATCCAGTGAATTTTGAGCCAGAATCCGTATACAATATTTTAAGAACACCACGTCGTGCAAAATTGAGTATAAAATAGAATTAATGGTTGGTTCATCAGACATTATATTATGTAATTTTTTAATCTCTACATATTTACTGTATGCGTCTACCAATAAAATGTAAGGTTGTCGATATAGAAAGAAAATGGCTATTGCTATTTCCCATGGTCTATTCGGTAGTTCCTTATTAATCATTGGTTCTTTCTCATTATTATTTTGAAAGCTCTTACATGTGTCATAATTTTGAATCGAAAGATCTTCTATCTGTTTAGACATACCTGGCAAAAATAAAGTTTTTATACCCATAGCCTTTGTTTTCTCTATGCCTATATCTGCATAATAAAGTTTACTTGTCAATTCCTTTCTAAGATTTTTTAGAATTACAATTTGTTTCACTTTAAAAACTATACCTTCAATTTCACTCCATTCATTTCTCCAGTCAAAATAAGATTTTGCCAAACTATGTACCTGATTTTTGTTTTGTGGCCAACCATTCTTTATATACTCCCTAACTTTTACTAATTCTTCATCTTTCTCAGTCAACTCTACGATTTCTTTCAGTTTCTCATCTGTCACTCTATAACTTATTAATATTGTTCCTATATGTGTTTCTATTTCTAACTCATAATTGTTCGAACTGTCATCTAAATAACAACGCCTTAAATGATCTGCTACTAATAACTCTTTTCTTGGTTTATAGACTATCTTAAAATGATATAAGTCCAAAGCTATTTGTATTTTTTATAGCCTTACTGGACACTTGTTCATAGGTTTATTAAAAATAGAACTAGGGGCTTGTGATCAGTTTCTACTATAAATTCTTGTTCATAAAGATATGATGAAATTTTGTACACCCATATAAGATAGCTAAACTTTCCTTTTCAATCTGACTAAAATTGTTTTCTGTGTTTGTCATAGCCCGTGATTATATTATATAGATAGATTTTCCTTCCTGTAACATTACTGCACCTATTCCTTCCATAGAGGCATCAACACTTAAAATATATTTAATATAAAATTGTTGTTTATGCATTTTCCAAGGATGATGACCAGACAAATGGTGTGTTTTTAATTACCCTTTTTAATTAACTACCTAAGTGGAGCTGTAAGTTCTGAAACGTTAGGTATGAACCTAGCTACGTAATTGATTATTCATAGAATCTTAATAATTTCTTTTGATTATTAGGTTCTTTCCTATCTGTGATAGCTCTTATTCTGTCAGAATCTACATTCATTCCCTGTGTTGTTAAAGTATGTCCAAAATACTTAACTTGTTTTTGTCTAAAATTACATTTCTTACTATTAAGTTTAACTCCATATTCTCTCGATTTTTGAAACACCTTTCCTAAAATTGTGTTATGTTTTTTTTCTGTTGTTGCATGTATTAAAATATCATCAATATAAATATCTACACATTCAATATCTTTAAATATGTTCGAAAAAACTCTATGAAAACCTTCAGGACTTGAGCACAAACCAAAAGGTTAGCCTGTTAAAATAATATCTACCATATGGCGTGTTAAATGTAGTTAATTCTTTACTGTTATTTTTTTTAGATAAACAAATCATGTAAAACCATTTGTTGGCATCCAGAGTACTGAATACTATGCCACCCTTTAATTTAGCTGTTATTTCATCTAATGTAGGAATCCTTAATTGTTCTCTTTGAATTTGTGTGTTTAGTTTAGTTTGTTCTTTTTTTGTGTTTAGGTATTGAGGATCCAGATATACCCTTAATGTACCATCTTGTTTTATAGTCATTACCAGTGAGCTTACAAATTCTGTAGGTTTATCTATCTTTTGTATAATATCTAAGCTTTCTAAATTGTTTAATTCTTTCTTCAGTTTTAGTAACAGTTTAAATGGAATGTGTCTACTTTGTTCAATTTTACCTACATAATCAGGTTTCAATTTAATCCCATATTCAAAATCTAATTTTTCCTTTTCCTGTGAACACTTCCTTACATATTTCTAATAGAATTTCAACATTAGTGATTGAATAAACTCTCAACAACATATTACATTTTGTAATAGAGGGTAACTCTAAAATGGGATATAAATTCCCTTTGCATACTTGAAAGTTAACAATTTCTTCAGATTTACCAATTGCGAAACTGGAAGGGTCAAACCTCGTAACTTAGATTTTCAACTAAGATTTAATGACAAAATTGTAAACACAGACGCAGAAGTTGCTAAAATATTTGAAAATTTTTTTACTGACATTCCAATTTTGACTACTAAGTCGTTAAATTCATCTCCCACCTCCGCTGAATCCTTACTAAAAGAAAATAATGCAGTTAGTATCACTAATTTAAGGTTCCGTCATGTATTTCCAAACGATATTGTTAAAGCCTTTAAGTCTATAAACATAAAAAATGCTGCTGATCTTGATGGTCTTTCAGTCAGAGTAATCAGTTCTATAGTTGATTGTATTGCGCCTTATTTAGCCTGTGTCTTTAATAAATGTGTTGATGATGGTGTCTTTCCTGACCTCATGAAGCAAAGTAAAGTTATTCCACTTTTCAAATCTGGTAGTATTTCTGACCCCACCAATTTCAGACCTATATCAATACTATCAACTCCAAGTAAAATATTTGAAAAAATTATTCTAAATCAGATGTGTGCACATTTTTATAGTAATAACTTAATGTCTCCTAAAATTTGGTTTCACTCGGGGTCACTCTACAACCGATGCTGGTGTCGAGTTGATTAATCATTAATCATATATTTGATGCATGGGAAGTCTCACATGACGCTATTGGTGTATTCTGTGACCTTTCCAAAGCTTTTTTTGTGTGCACCATGATACACTGGTCAGGAAACTTCGCCATTATGGTGTGGCGGGACGTGATCTCTACCTTCTAAAATCGTATTTGCGTGGTAGGGTACAGAAGATCGATGTTAACGGTACGAGATCGTCAGGATCTGCAATTAGCATGGGTGTCCCTAAAGTTTCAATTCTAGGCCCATTTCTATTTTTAGTTTATATTAATGACTTACCTAGCCTTATGGAGGGTATAAAACATGAGATAGTATTGTTTGCTGATGATACTTCCTTATTATTTAAAGTTAAAAGGCACCAATGTTCCTACGACGATGTGAACAATGCTATATCTAAAGTAGTTGATTGGTTTGCTGTTAATAACCTACTTCTTAATGAGAAAAAAACAAATTGTGTGAAATTTACAATACCCAATGTTAGAGAGACGGCTACAAACATTGTAGTTAGAAACGAAAAATTGAATCTTGTGGATACAGTTGTATTTCTAGGTATAACGTTAGATGCTAAATTGCAATGGGGTCCCCATATAAGTAAGTTATCAAAACGGCTCGGCTCTGCAGTGTACGCGATTAAAAAAATAAGGAAACTTTCAGACGTCGAAACCGCTAGATTGGTTTACTTCAGCTACTTTCACAGTCTAATGACATACGGCATTTTGCTTTGGGGTAATACCGCCGATATCAATAGAATCTTTGTCCTGCAGAAACGTGCAGTTAGGGCAATTTACAATGTGGGCCCCAAAGTATCTTTGAGAGATAAGTTTAAGGAAATTAACATTCTTACACTAGCTTCACAGCTTTCTAGCCTCACAGTACATTTATGAAAATGTAATTTATGTTAAAAGGAATAGTAATTTATTTATGAAAAATAGTGACAGACATAACATTAACTGCCTCCGTGGCCGAACGGTTACCATGCCGGACTGCCACGCAGAGGTCCCAGGTTCGATTTCCGGGCCGGGAGAAATGTTTGTATGGCTTACATTTATTTCTCTCGTGAGTTTGGGTGTAATTTGTGGTTGTCTATGTGTGTGTCCATGGTACCCGCGACACAGGGTTTCCCTAGTGCGGGGCTATGTTGAGTGTGTGCGTTGAGTGTGTGCGTTATTAATACGAGGAATAGAAATAAACTAACTTTTCTTGATAGTCGTCTTCACAAAGTCAAAAATCATTTAAGGGGCAATGTATACAACAGACAGACAATGTATACGCTTCTATAACAAGATTCCGGTTGATATACAAAATTTGCCTTTCACGAGGTTTAAAACTATAGTGAAACAAAAACTTTATACTAAAGGTTATTATACAACTTCTGCGTACTTGGATGACAAAAATCCGTGGTAGTAACCCGTTTAGCTCATGGAGGTAGTCTCGATCTCTGATGTTTCAAATAAAAAAAAAAATATTGTAAATGTTATTTACAAAGAGCAACCCCTAGAGTTTCTTGCTCATTCTTCTCAGGGGAATCTGCCTTACGAATGAGCGGTAGAGTTAAACTATTGTGACGATTTCAAGTGTAATAATGCTTACCTATGAAATAAAGATTATTTTGAATTTGAATTTGAATTTGAATTGTATATGGCAAAATATTACGCACAGTGTAATATTTTGCCTGTACCTAAATTGAATTTATCTGTCTTACCTTGGTCGACGAACTTTATCAATTGGTACCAGTCCCTATCAACGCTGCACACTTCTCTTCTTAAAATATTTCTTAAAAATCTTGTTCTTGTTGTATTGCCTTCATCATGTCCACTGGAGTTCTGCATCTCTTTGCAAAATGACCAATCCTGTTACATTTAGCGCATTTCTTCCCATATGCCGGGCACTTCATGGATTGATGTGAGAAGCCACACCTAGAGCACTATATCTTTGCAGACCTGTTATCGTTAGTAGCTCTCTTATAACCCTGGCTTTCATTGTTGCTTGTAGATGTGCTTTGACTAGGAACGTTACTTACTGGTGCCAGATTCTTCTTTAGATGACATTTTTAGTACATTGTTCTGCTAACTCCGCAGCCTTACAAATGTGAATCGTTTGTTCCAGAGTTAGACCTGGTTCTCGCAGCTATCTCTCTTTCAATCTTTTGTCCAACATTCCAGCTATAATTCTATCTTTTACTAATCTGTCTTTTTGACCTCCAAACTTGCATTCTAACCCATGCTTTTTTTAAATCAGTAATGTGAATGTCTATATTTTCTCCCCTTTTTTTGGTTTCTCGTAAAAAGATGTGGATTTAACACTTAGATTTTCTTGTGGTGTGATGTGGTTTTTAAATCTTTCCGTTATAATCTGAAACCTGTTGCAAATGTCCAGACATGCCTCACTCAGGCAATGCAAAAGAAAAGCAACCTGTATTTCTTTTTTTTTTTTTTTAATTTATTGGTTCACCAACAACTGCTTACACTAAAACTACAGCTAGAGAAATACATAACATTGTTTAAAGACTGAGTGCAACAGTTAATTACTGGTAAACACCTCATGCCATAACATAAAACTCGTAATTAAGTAATAAATAAATAATGTCTAACCATTTAACAGTAAAAAAGAAACAAAAGAAAACAGAAACGAAAAACACATGACCACCTATACTACCTACTTATTTAACAATTTGTTGTGAACAAGCACACGAAACTTGCTTAGTGAGATTTGGTGTATATCACAATGATGACTGATGACTGACTGTATTGCATCATCACATTTGTCCGCACGCGATGCAATTCTGTACAGCTCATATTGCCTTTTCCACTTACGAAACCCTTCTGCCGTGAGATCTTGGAGTGATGATCTGAAGGTTTCAAGCCTTGTGTTCCCGTATTGCTCACACTAATTTGGCAAACCACGTACCCGTCGTCGTCGTCCACCGTATTTGACCTCTGCCCTTGTCCTTGATGTGCATCATAATATTCTTCCATTTTTATCAAATATTCTGTTCCAGTCGGCTGTCTTCTTTTTCATTTAATTTCTATGCAGCGCCATGTTGTATAAAATAAAAGATATAGTGAAAACTGTAAGAGGTTTATTCGTAGCCATGTTCTACATAATCTAGTTTGACTTTTAGTGTGGTGTATTTACATATTATTACGATATGGTTCGTACACACTCTACAACACAAGGCACTGCGACCGACATATATCCGGTACTAGCCCAGAGAGCTAGTAGAGGAAGAGCTAGAAATTCTGTGATCCCTCCAGTCGCGTAGGTTTCTGGGAACTAGAGAGACGCTTTGGCGTCGGGGGGTGAGCGTGCCTACAGCTCCGGTACCTATCTGAAATATAGAGAGAGTACTGTACGTGCGCCCGGGGCGACTCACCCGAGGCACTAGCCTCTTGAGACCCGGATCAAGTCAGTGACAAACCTATACACTGGCTGATCCGGGGTCAGGACCTAAACTTACTGTAGGGTGCTCTTCTATAAATTAACAATAAGTATTTTGTTATTAGTTTAAACAGATAACGCCATTTTATCCACGTGTCAACAAAAAGAAAAACGTAATTTTCAAAGCGTAAAGGCAGAAACAATTTTATATTCGACACTCCACCTCGCTTTGATATTACATAACATTACAAAACATTAACAATCAACACAGATGAACTTTTAACAAGTTACGAAAATTTGTAAATTTATCAATAGGTAAAGATTTTGTTAACATGTCTGCTAAATTGTCATTGCTATTAACATAAGTAACAGTTATTACATTATTTTAGATCAAATCTTTAATATAATTATAGCGATCATCAATATGTTTCGATCTTTTACTATTTTCAAAACTTTTAGTAACATAAATGGCTCCAATATTGTCCATCTTAATATTAGGAATCACATTACATCCAAAATCCATAGAAAGACCTTTTATATTTTTTTATTCACTAGCAGTAGTGGCGGCCGCAATATACTCCGCCGCGGCGGTCGACAACGCTACACAATTTTGTTTACGTGAAAGCCAAGATACCACCTTATTACTAAACAACACGACACATCCACTTACACTTTTCCTAGATAGTCTATCACCTGCCCAATCACCGTCAGAGTAAGCTTCTAGACTGATAATATTATCACCATTTTTCTCATAACACAGTCCATGATTTTGAGTATGTTTTAAGTAACGAACCACTCATTTTGCGCATTTCCATGTACTCTCATTAGGTTTATCCAAAAATTGACTTAAGTAGGATACTGCAAAACTGATATCAGGACGTGAAACAGTTGCTATGAACATTAAAATGCCAATTAATTCTTTGTACGGTACATCTGCTACTTCGCCGTTTATATCTATTTGTAAACCTTTTTCCATTGGCGTCTTTATACCGTTACGTTATCTCATATTGAAGTTTTCTAAAATTTTATCAATCTGTTTCTTTTGGTTTATCTTTAGTCCATTTTCTGACATATTAATCGCCATTCTTATAAACTTTTTTATTTCTCCTAAATCTGTTGTTTTAAATTCTCTTTGCAGTTTTTGTTTAAGATCTTGTACAGCTGTCTCGTCTCCCATTAAAAGCATGCCATCAACAAACACTAAAAGCCAAATTTAATTACCATGATCTATGCAAAAATCGTATTTTGATCGTGTAAGTCCTGCTTTCATCATAAAATCATTGAAGCACTCGTTCCAGCATTTCGGGCTTTCTTTTAAACCGTATAAACTTCTATTTAATTTCAGTACTTGGTTTTTCTTCATTTTGTCTCTTAATAATAATAACGCACACACTCAACATAGCCCCGCACTAGGGAAACCATGTGTCGCGGGTACCATGGACACACACATAGACAACCACAAATTACACCCAAACTCACGAGAGAAATAAATGTAGGCCATACAAATATTTCTCCCGGCCCGGGAATCGAACCTGGGGCCTCTGCGTGACAGTGTGACATGGTAATCGTTCGGCCACAGAGGCAGTTAAATCTTAATCCTTGTGGTACTTTGATATATATCTCAGATTCCAATTTTCCGTTTTAAAAAACTATAGGAACATCCAATTGGTGTATTTTAAATTTTTTATCAACAGATTGTGCCAGAAACATTCTCACAGTACTCATTCTTGCCACTGGAGAGTAATTAGTTATTAAATAACAATCTCCTTTGACTTGGAAACCTTAAGCTACTAATCGTGCCTTTTTAGTTCCATTGTCTTTGGTAGTAAATACCCATTTCGTATCTATAGCTTGTTTTCCATCTGGTAAATGTATAGGAGTCCATGTATTTAATTTCTCCAAAAAATTGATTTCAGTTTCAATTGCTGTTTTCCAATCATCTTGTTTGACTGCTTCTTTGTATGCTGTAGGATCATCAGCGTTATGACTCAATAAACAATAAGTAACATAGAACTTATAATCATCGAATTGTTTCGGTGATTTTACTATACGTCCGGATCGAGTAGTTGTAGGAATTTCAACATTATTAATTTCTTCACTACATAAGTAAGTATCATCGGGATCGTCGTCATCATCAGGTAAGTTTTCCTCTTTATTATTATCATTGTTTCTTTCTGTAATTTTCTCTTTTTCTACTCTTTTTTGTGTGCTGATTTTATTATAATTTTCGACATTTTTCACTACTACATAATCTTCATTAGATTCTTTTTCATTATTACTCTTAATGTATCTTTTTGTGCTCTCATAGAAAATCACATCAGTAGAAATAATTATTTTATTCGTTTTAGGATCCCAGAGTCTGCAGCCGGAACCACAGTAGCCAATCATTTGCATACGTCTTGCTCTTGTCACACACCAGGCTTTTGAACCAAAGACTTTCAATTTATTAAGTTGACTTCTTCCATACCAAATCATTGCTGGTGATTTGTTAAATAAAGAATTGGTTGGGCACCTATTTAACTCGTATACTGAACAATAAATGGCTTCTCTCCATAGTTCTTTAAGTAGATTTGTCTCCGCAAATTTTGTACGAACTTTATCCATCAATGTACGATTCATACGTTCACTTTTTCCGTTTTGTTGGGGACTGTTTACTGTATTTCAAGTCCTTTTGATGTACACAATTCCTTGAATTTTCTATAAGTAAATTCCCCTCCATTATCAAGTCTAAGTCTTTTTGTATAGTTTCTAAATTGTGTCTTTATATATTTTATGAAATTTATTATATTCTGTTCAGCTTCATTTTTATTTCTTAGTAATTTGACAACAACATCGTGGGAGTAATCATCTATTAATACTTGAAAATATCTCTTCCCATTCACACTTGTAGGAGTAATTGGCCCACAAATGTCCAAGTGTATCAAATCTCCGATCTCTCGACTTTCTCTTTTCTAAATTTTTGGGAAACGTGATTCTAGGATATAAACAGTATTTATATTAAGTATCTATATCAACTACAGGCGTACTTATAGGCGCATGGGACTTGTCAACAAATGTTTCAACATGATGGGCGCAGTGGCCATTGCCACTTGAGGGACATTTGATTAACAACATAACCGAAGAAGTACAAACCACGGCCGTTTAAGTAAACGTAAACACCAGACACAATGTAATACCCATTAAATAACAAGTCCATTGTACAACATTTTGCATAACCCTGTAATACCTATCATTAGAGATTATCTATTCATCTGTTATTCAGTTATACATTTCATTAATCTAGATTTCATTTAGAATTCATCTTAATATATTCAAAAATTTTTACCTTTGTTTAGATTTAATTTGCGACAAAGTCTTATACTCCTGGGTGCTTTAGAGTCATAAGCAGTATTATTATTATAGCGAATACCGATCAAAAACTTATTTTTATCAAACCAACAGACAGCACATGGTTATTTCATCACAAATCTTTAATACCACAGAAATATGATAAATAGGCAATCAGGTAGGTATGTAATTCTATAAAGGCCGTATTTGTGATAAAATTATTAAATAGGTGACATGAGTGGGTGCTATGAATAGGCATTCATGACACAAAATTACGTTGTGTAATATTCCATGAAAAAGTCTAAAAACACATCAAAAATCCATATTTATTAATAGAATAGAATCATTTATTTCATATTATTGATAATATGAAATAAATAAAATTTCACAATATTACAATTCAAAATGTCATCAATGTCAAGGAATAATTATAATACATGATCATCATCTCTCCCTAATAATTTTAGTTCCATTATTTTTTTGCTATTCTTTTACCTTATACCAATTATATAAATTATGGGATTACTTTCATAAGTTTTGCGTACATATGTCAATCAATTAAGTGCTTTAAATATCGTTTTATTTTTTATTGTGTTACGAAAAATTTGTATTTTATTTAGTCAAAGTTATTTATGGCTAAAGATATAGTTGAATTGTACGAAGAATTGAAAAAAGTAAAAACTTATCAAGATAGGACCTAAACGTAGAACAGAAAATTAACGAGCTGCTACATTAGTAGAACCTCAAAAGCTGTACAACAAATTAGACACCCTATTATAAAGACCATAAATGAGCTTATAATCAGTAATTAAATTACTAGAGGAATACATAAGAAACAATATTATACAAAAATAAATAAATTGTTTCAAAAGGTACAAACAATTTGTGAGTCACCGGAAATTAGCTCAGATTCTGATAGTGATTGTGAAAAAAGCACCAATATTGAATTCACCCTTTCGAAGTTTGATTTAAAGACGGCCTTGTCCTTGCTTCCAGTCACAACTAGTGACGTAAACATCACCAAACAAGTAATTGCAAACATAGAAATGTACAGCACTATGCTGGAAACGAGCGAACGTACCAGTTTAATTACTTTTGTACTAAACTCCAGATTATCGGACAGTGCTAAGTTGCGTATGAAACAAAGTTACAGTACAATTGAAGCCCTACTCAAGGACATGCGGGAATGACTTTTGCAGTGACAGGCAGGACAAAATGAGCATCGAAGAGTACGGTAAGGAAATAGAAGAATTATTTGTAAGTCTTACTGTGTCCCTGGCCAACGGAGATCAAGCAAATTATGATGTTCTAAAACCAATTAACGAAAAAGCAGCTATAAAGCGCTTCTCCAATGGGGAATTACCATAATTTCGGCCAGAAATTACTCAACTTTGACAGAAGCAATCACCGGAGCCCAGGATGAGGAAATTTCCTTGTACCCTGACGGTTCAACTGTCAGCTCATCTGTTATGAATTTACAGCACGGAAGAGGAAGACAGTTTCGATCCGGACGTGGGAATTACCGTCTTCAACGTGGTAGATGTTCAATCTGGACGTTATCGGTTTATACTAGAGGTCAGAGGTCAGATTCCGGTCGTGGTAGTGCTCGTGGGCACACCACACATTTTCGCGGACGCGGAAGCTCGGGCGATTTTTTATAATAATTATCGCCGTAATCAACATCATGTAAACGTGATCGAAAGGTCACAAAATGATAATATTGAGACGAAGAAAGAAAATGTAACGAATCAGTTTTTTCTATAATGATAACGAACACATTAGCTGTTATTGTAATAATATAAATTCAGTCACGTTTCAAGTAATTGGTACTCCGAGTAATTGGTTAATTGACACCGGCGTTTCAATGCGTCAAGCACGATGTTTTGGTCAGACTAGGCATAACTTACCATAAAGAGCGAGTTCGCATCCGAGGTATAGGAGGAGAATTATACTCAGGGCGATATGTAGATTTAAAACTTTGTAATAATCTGCATAAACTTGAACAAAGATTCTACGTTTTTCAAAATGTACCTTGTAAAAGCAAAGGTATTTTAGGAAAAGGCTTTTTGAGTAAATTTCACTGTATTTTATATTTCAAACGTAATACTTTAACAATAAATGGTAATGATTTGTTTACAATTCCTATTAACATGGGTAAACTTGGCTTCAATTCTTATATTACTTTACCATCTCATTGCCAATCCTTGCACTACATAATAACTGATTTAAAATATGAAGATGTAGTAGAACCCAAACAGTTATGTGAAGACATATTTTTAGCTAGCAATATAGTGTCTCCAGAATAAAATTAGAATATTAAATACGAGGGACGAGGAAATACGATTACGTTTCTTTACAACATACGTTTTAGACTTAAATGAGTTTACCATGTGTTCATTTGAAAACGAAAAAGTAGATGCTAGTAGAGTAAAAAAAAATATTTTCGTTATTACAGCTAAACTATCTTAATTTGGAAGAACAAGTTTCTATTGAAAATATATGTGCTAAATATAGCGATGTATTTTTCTTACCTGACGACAAATTTGTATGAATAGAAAATTTATTTAAAGAAAACTCGACTCCATGTTATGTGAAACCTTATCGTCTTCCGAAATCTCAAAAAGCGGATAAAAAGAATGTTAGAAGATGATGTGATAGAAGAGAGCCAGAGTGTGTTGAATAGCCCGGTTATTTTAGTACCAAAAAAGAGTAGTAGTATGAATGACAAGAAGTGGAGAGTTGTGATAGATTACAGGAAATTGAATGGATGGCTTAAGGATGATAAATTTCCCCTCCCAAATATCAGTGAAATATTCGACTCTTTATCAAGCTCCATTTACTTTACTCACCTAGACTTGTGTCAATCTTACTTTCAGTTACAACTTGATACTGAAAGCCGAAAATACACAGCTTTCACTACCGACCGAAAATATCAACTCAAAAGACTACGGATGGGTCTAAAAATCAGCCCAAGTGCCTACAGCAGGCTGATGACTGTAGCAATGTCGGGGTTAAATTACGAAAAACTGCTTATATATCTTGATGATCTCATTTGTTTTGGACGAAACCTAATAAAAATTTAATATTCATAATAAAAATAGTCATATTATCATAATTTAATAGTCATAATAAAAATTTAATAGAAATCCTTGACAGATTATGTAAAGTAAATTTAAAGTCAATACGGAAAAATGCTGAAAAAAAGAGCTCTTGTATTTAGGGCATGTAGTGTTTTCAAAGGGAGTTTTACCCGATCCAGAAAAGACACGAGTAATACTAAATTATCAGAGACCAACGAACAGTGAAGAGGTTAGGAGATATGTAGCATTCACAAATTACTATACAAAGTTTATTCCCCATTTTGCAGATTTTACTACCTCTTAATAAGCTTTGCCGTAAAGGCGTAAAATTCGAATGGACAGATGAGTGTGAAAGAGGTTTTATTAAATAGAAACAGTCACTTGTAAATCCACCCATACTACAGTACCAAGATTTTTCGAATGAAAATGAGTTCATTTTGAGAACAGATGTTTCTGGTTATGCTATTGGCGCTATATTGTGTAACAAAAACGATCTTCCCGTTGCATACGCCAGCAGAACCTTAAACAAGTCAGAAATCAATTATCCAACAATTGAGAAGGAGCTTTTGGCCATATTATGGTCTGTGAAATACTTTACCATAAGCCATACTTATATGGAAAACGATTTACTATCAAAACTGACCATAAGCCATTAGTTTATTTATTTAGTATGAATAATCCTTCTAGTAAGCTTATGAAATTTAGACTTGTAATGGAAGAGTATGACTATCTAATTGAGTACCAAAAAGGCGTCAATAATGTGGCTGCAGACGCTTTATCACGCATTGTTCTCTCATCAAATCAGTTAAAAGAAATGAGCTTGAATGTAATGACGAGAAATATGGCAAGAAAAGAGAGAATGAGAGATAGAGACAATATTTTGATCGACAAGCCCTTTACCGATAAACGGACTGATCGCCCGAAAATCGTAGAAATGCTTAAAAAAAATGTGTGGAAATGATGGTGAAAATTAGCAAAACAAATATTCAAGTAAAGGACATAACAGAAACAACGGATTTTTTTATATACTTACCAACAAAAAATATTATTTATATAGATCCGAATTCTCGATCATGTTTCGCGCGAGTCGCATTCGTAAGAGATTTCAGATTATTTTGTAAAAAATTAAAAATTGACGAAATTTTTATTATGAAAAGTGATGAAAATATTAAATATATAAAATGGTTAACCGATGAAATAAAAAGTAAAATATGGACCGGCCCGCGAATATGCGTAGTAAACAAAGTGAGTCACGTGAAAAATACTGACGATAAACGAGTCATTGTTAATGATTTTCACATGCTGCCCACCAGTGGACATGCTGGAATGAGGCGCATGTACAATAATATAACAAAATATTATTTTTTGACTAACATGATAGAGGATATTAAAAACCTTGTAAGGAAATGTGACAAGTGTCAAAAACAAAACCATTCCTTACATACTAAGGAACCTATGGCGATTACAACGACAGCAGAATCTGCTTTTGACCAAGTATTCTAGACTATTATGATAGAGACTATTATGGTTATGTAATATATATTAACACTTCAATGCAATCTAAGTAAGTTAAGTAAGTGTAGCGAAATGTTCTGTGCAAAACTTTATCCTTAGGTACGGAATTCCCCGGGAAATTATCACAGATCAAGGCACAGAATTCATATCAACAGTGGTGAGTGAGGTATGTAAACTTTTACACATAGAACATACTACATCTACAGCTTACCACCATCAATCAATAGCTGCACTCGAAAACTCACATAAATCATTAAATGCATTTCTTAGAATTCAAACCGACAATAACCCAACTTAATGGAGTGACTGGCTTCCATATACTGGTGTTTTTCTTATAACACTTCGGGGTTCATTTACAGACTAAATATTCACCGTACGAGCTAGTTTTCGGCAAGCACTGTAATATCCCTAGCAATCTCACATCAAATGTTGTTGAACCACTGTACAATGTAAACAATTATCCATTAGAACCATTGACTTACAAATAAATGGACGACGGGTCTAATACAAAAACCACGAAAAAAATGTCCCAAGTCAACCTATTCGAAATTTAAATTGTAATGTCATCGCAGTATCGCGCTGTCAGTCGAACAAATGAAGACTAAAGCGGAGTTTGGCACTCTGTATACGATTTTAGCGCCTTACAAGTGCGGACACTTTTTAGCGCGGACCCGACGTCCATATAATTGTAAGTCAATGATTAGAACTTAAATATCGCTTACAAAAGGCTCGAAATGACGCTAAATGTAATTTGTTAGAAGGAAAAGTTGTTAGAAAATTTAAAAAAATGATGTCAACACAAAACCTGTAAGTTACAAAAAAGGAGACTATCTATTAATAAAAAATTATACTGGAAATAAATTTGACAATGTGTATTTAGGCCCTTATCTTGTTATAGACGATTTGTCACAGAATGTAAAGATAATGAAGAATGGAAAGGAAGAAGTTTTACATAAAAATAGGACTAAGCCCTATTACTCATGAAAAAAAATATTACGTAATTTTTTTTTCCATTTTAAGAAGGGTGATATGAGGTATAGACGTATATACGTAGTTTTAAGTTATATTCATGTATTCATATTATCCGAGTCAGTAATAAATCAGTCTTACTACGGACGTTTTCTCTTAATGGTCCCGCTTTGAACCCTACAAATACAACGAAGTCAAGTAAAAGAAAATTACAATTGTTTGAAAAGAAACTCATCAACACTGTAGAATTCATTATCCAATAAAAGGAGTTTTAGTCGAGTATAAAACGTTTCGTCGTTTGTAACACTTCAGGTCTGTGTCATAGAATATTTAATTGCTCATCGTTGCCCTCGGTTTTCAAATGTAAAGTATAACAATTCAGTCTATAAATTGTATTGTGGTATTGATATATCAATTTGCTTCGAAGTTATTAATATTCTTTCGTTACAATCCCACAATGTTTCAATTTCGATAGACGTTTATTGGCTATTCAGAAATTTATCCAATGAATCAGTGTTACTCGTATAAAATCCATGATTAAATTCAGTATCATATACCTATTTATGGATCTTGTTTTTGGAAAATGCTCTGATTTATGGCACAATTTTTAAACGAATATCATCGTACCCTCGTTCTTGGGTTTGTTTTTTGGTTTGTAGATTTGTTTTTTTTTATTTATTGAGTTTTAGTTTGTTTGGAAATAAAATATACGTACGGGATTCGAAAAAATAGTTTCACTTTCTATTTTTTGTGATACTAACATTTTACGGATCTTTTATTGTCTGAAGTAAATGCATTTTATTTTATTTTGTTTTTGCTTATTTAACAAACTGTTCATATAGTCAATTTTAGTAAACACAGGGATTTTCAACAATCATAGGTGCTAGCGAGTGTTACAGCTAAACAATCAATGCGGCGTTCCAATAAAAAAAAAACATTATTACTATAGTTCTTCTTAACTATCCTATAGTAGGCAAAAGGGCAGCATGATCATGGAGTCGATAATGAAAATCTTCAAAAAGTAAAGTCACCAGTTCGTTTGAAATAGATACCATAGTATTATAAGATAAGCTGTGCAACACCATACAAACTTAGCAAGGCGGCTTGTGGACACATTACAGTCGCTAATCTTGCGGTGCACTCGCATTGCATAGCTCGGGCATCTCACACGCCATTAATTATAAGAATTGAACCTTTCATCTGATGTTTAAAAAATAACATCATATAATTGATGTGTTTGTTGTTGTTTCAACAAGGCCCTCAAATTCAGAATTGTTCGTTAATTTCTATTTCATAATCATATTCCCATTATCGATATGCAAATCCGCGTTGCTTTTTTTTGACGCACACTCGCCCACACTGAAACCTGAAACTATGAAAAAGCATTTGATTATGTGAAACATGACAAGTTGATACAGATCTTGGAAAGGATAGGCCTAGATTCTAAAGACATCTTAGTGATTAAAAATCTTTACTGGCAACAGATAGCAAATGTACGTGTAGAGCAAAAATTCACAGATGATGTGGAGATACTACGAGGAGTGAGTTGCTTTTCAACGTTTACGCGGAGGAGATTTTTTCAGAAGTTCTTGAAAACGCAACCGAAGAGATTGTTGACGAGAGTGTAAACGGACGTCGCGTCAATAACATCCGATATGCCGACGACACGATTCTCCTTGCCAGCACCATGGAAGATCTACAGCAACTGCTCAATCATGTGGACTCGATCAGCGCACAGAACGGTCTGAATATTAACGTCAAAAAGACTAAGTATATGATTGTCAGCCGTATTCCGCAGACGTTTGCTGTCTTCCACGCTAGGAACCAACAACTTGACAGGATTCGTTCTTTTAAATACTTTGGCTGTACGATAACCGACCAGGAAGACCACAACATTGAAGTTAGATGTCGCTTAGAGCAAGCTAGGAGTGCTTTTATTAAAATGAGCCACCTCCTTTGCAATCGTAGTCTCAAACTATCGACAAGATGCCGTTTAGTACGGTGCTACATTATTTTCATTATATTATTTTGTACGGAGTAGAAGTATGGACACTAACTCAGACATTATGTAAACGGTTAGAAGCCTTCTAAATGTGGGTTTATCGAAGAATTTTGAAATTATCGTGGACGGATAGAGTCACCAATGACAACGTATTGCGGAGGATGTACAAAGGCTTGAAGTTTCTAGAAATAGTAAAGAGGAAACTGCAGTACTTTGACACAACATGCGGAGTAATAAACACTCCCTACTGCGGCTCATTCTGCAGGGAAAAATCCAGGGCCGCAGAAGACGTGGTCGTTGAAAAACCACTTGGCTTCAAAATCTTGCAGAGTGGTTCAACATATGTACCACAGAACTGTTCCGAGCCGCAAATTCACGGACTCAAATTACCACAATGATAGCCGACCTCCGATAGGAGATGGCACCCCAAGTAGAAGGTAGACAACCTCAAATTACACCCAAACTCACGAGAGAAATAAACATTGGCCATACAAATATTTCTCCCGGCCCGGGGAATCGAATCCGGGACCTCTGCGTTTCAGACCAGCGCGGTCACCGTTCGGCACTGATGCTAGTATAAAAATATCAATACGTGAATAATGCATTTAACAAAGGTTATTTCAAAATAGCACTATAAAACTGTGATGAACACCTACCTTTTTTTAAATTATGTTTACAACTTACCTATGGGCATAATTAAAATAATAATGTTACAACCCTACGCTCCGGGCGAAGTGTAGGCATTGACGCGCCGAACAGACGGGAGTGGCACTACAATGTTATTATACGATGTAGGTAAGCTCTTTTGTAGTCTTTTTATTGCACTGCAATATAGCGATTTTGTAACTTTGTAAAATGTTTTCGATTTTGGGTGTCTGGGTTTGCTTTTTCTTTCAAAAGAATTGAAATCGTCAACGTCAATCGTCGTTTTTTGTTAAGCGGAAAACAAATCTCATATTTAAATAAAATAGAAAGGCAATAGTACATTACGATATTAGTGCGTAAAGATGGTTATAACATGCGAGGCGGAGTTTTTAGTTTTAATTGAGCCGAGCATGTTGTGACCAATACGCACGTATATCGTACGACGTTTTTTAACACATTTGCGAGGAAACAGAAAAAAAACATTTTATATATTGCTCATCTTCATTATTGAAAGTTGTCATTTTTAGATATTCACAATACAAGTACAAAGAAAAGAAAATTTGAGAAAAATGGCGCGAGGATTATTTTCTACCGTGGCTGCGTGAAAATGTTGGCAAAGACGCTAGAGCATGCAGCCAAGTTTTTAAATTACCAAATAAACTGTTTTTTTTTTAAATAAACTCAATCTGTGAATGCACACTGTTGCTTTCCCGCCATTTTAACAGCGCGCTAGCGCTGCCTACTGACTGGCGCCGCGCGGCGATTTGTTCGAAATTTGAATAGCAACAGCGCGCTGCTCACTAGCTGGAGTCGTGCGGCGGCGATCAGTTCCATATTTGAAATGGCAAATAATACTGTTATGGAATTTGTATGAACTATAACTTAACTATTTGCTTTGGTAACGTACGCGTTATTTATGACCCGCTTTACATATTTAAAACCGGTGGAATTACATCAACTTTACGAGCAAGGGTGTTAAAAACCACCAAATCAGAAGTATACAAGTTAATAAGACGTTTGCCTAATAAGTTGAGCTCTGGAGTAGACGAAATACCTTCCGCGCTTATTAAGATCTGCGCCAACGAGCTAGCTGCCCCCCTAACAGATTTAATCAATCAATCGTTTAGTGAAGAATGTTTCCCTGATAAGCTAAAAGTCGCGAAAGTTAAACCAATGCTTAAAAAAGGAGGTAGCAAAGACAACATAACCCACTACCGGCCTATCGCGCTGCTACCTACTATATCAAAGATTTTTGAAAAAGCGATGGCGAATCGTGTGTATGCCTTTTTGGAAAAATTTAACCTGTTGAACCCAAACCAGTTCGGATTTCGGAAAAAACGATCGACAAGTCATGCTGTTTATAAATACGCACAGGAAGCGCCAGAATACATAAATGACAAATATTACGCGGTCGGAGTGCTATTAGACATGACAAAGGCATATGATAAAGTCCTTCATAGCATTCTTCTTTCGAAGCTCTATGGGATTGGAATACGAGGTAAACCATACCGATGGTTCCAGTCTTATTTGTGCAATAGAAAACAATACGTCGAAATACAGTCTCAAAATAACTGCGAAATTGAGAGAGTATGTTCCGCCATGAGCACCACAAACTGTTCCATTCCGCAAGGTAGCGTGCTGGGATGTATACTATTTTTAATATACATAAACGACCTCCCGGATATTATAAACCCGCTATGTATAATGTTCGCCGATGACATATCGTTGCTTTTTAAATGTCAAAATAACAGTCACAGCCTGAACAGCATAGTAGTTAATTTCGAATCTGTCCAAAATTGGTTGACTGAGCATAATCTCGAAGTAAATCTAAAAAAGACTAGAATAATACAATTCCGACCGTACCAAAAGGAAAAACTTGACCTTAGATCAATATCAACCTGCGTTAATGTAGAAGAAGTAACAAATTTTGACTTGTTGGGACTAACAATAGACTCTCATTTTAACTGGAAAATCCACATCGAAAAACTTAAAACAAAATTATCCCAATTCACCTACGCACTAGCGGTTCTAAAATCAAACTCCGACTTTAAAACGGCACTCACTGTATACTACGCTTACGCATACTCATGGTTGCGATACGGTATTATGCTGTGGGGACACAGCACGGACGCAAAGGATGTATTTATTCTACAAAAAAAATGCCTGCGCATTCTATCTAACTTAGGGCCTAGATTCAGTTGCAAACCGTCATTTAAAAACATTAAACTCCTGACCGTTCCGAGTATTTACATTCTCGACGTTGCAAACTTTGTAAGAAATAATATTACCGATTTCGAATTTACACGTAGCTCGCGTCGTGACCATAAATTGGTACTTCCAACACCAAGGATGGAAATGTTCAAAAATAGCCCTTATTATAGAGCAATCAAAATATATAATAAATTACCTCTCAGTATTAAAAGCGAAAAAAATGACAAGACCTTTAATATAAAATTGAAATCTTTCCTTACCGAGAAATGTTTTTATTCAATCGATGAGTTTTTTAATGATTCATTTTAGTAATTTAATTTGGTATTTTGACATTAACACTAACTTTAATTTTGACATGTATTTTATTTTGAATTTAATTTTAATTATGACTGTGTGATTTGTTTATTTACATATATAATCTTGACTTGTTTTATAATTATAATCTGTCTATGATTTCGTGATCGCTACATCTAAATTAAAATTAATTTTGTCTAGTCCGAATTATTAATACTAAGTGTAAAACGCTGCTATTAATTATTTCAAAATTTAAATGTATGTATCCAATAATGTTATTTTATTGTTATGATTGTTATTAGTTTTTGTTTAGTTTACTTTTTTTTTTTTGCATGCGGTATTTCCGATAAATAATATTTGTATACATGTACACATGTGTATATATATATATATATACATGAGTGTATATACATGTATACACGAGTGTATATATTGAATGTTGCGATGCCCTGCAGGGTCCATATGTTATCTTAAGTATGCTCAATGTAAGATCTGTAGCTATGTACATATGATGCAATAAATAAATAAATGAATGAAACTAGTTTAATGAAACTAATTTCTTTATTGCCAACACGAATAGATTTTAAAAGTTTTAATTTGGCACCAAGAATGTACCGTCTAATATTATATTCAATTTGTATAGATTGTTAAAATAGACACGGGGTTGAGTCCTGTCAGATCCAAGGAATTTTTCTTTGTGTTCGATTTTTATTATAACTTAATAAAAAGGTATCTTATGATACTTATATTATATATTATAGGTATATTATATATGATATTATATTATATTATATTATATTATATTATATTATATTATATTATATTATGTTATGTTATGTTATGTTATGTTATGTTATGTTACGTTACGTTACGTTACGTTACGTCACGTCACGTCACGTCACGTCACGTCACGTCACGTCACGTCACGTCACGTCACGTCACGTCACGTCACG
>NW_020653850.1:12948331-12960124 GCF_003589595.1 Hyposmocoma kahamanoa
CGTCACGTCACGTCACGTCACGTCACGTCACGTCACGTCACGTCACGCCACGCTACGCTACGCTACGCTACACTACACTACACTACACTACGCTACGCTACACTACACTACACTACATTACATTATATTATATTATTATCTAGTTCCTAAGTTGGTTTTTTGTTTATTGATTTTTTTATTTATTGACTTTAGGTTTTTTTGACAAAACAAATATCCGCGATTTAGTTCCGAAAAACTAGTTTAATTTTCTATGAATATGATAGTAGTAAAACATCAAAATATTCACTAGATAAATTAATATTATATTCAACGCGTAAGCATGTTGTCAAATGAGTTCCTTAATTAACATGTGCCAGACAACCACACCATTGCCTGATCTCAATCTACAGAATTCCCTGTACCGTTACTACCGGAGAAACGGAAATCTGGGGCACTTACCATAACACCCAGGCCAGAACCAATTAGAAAATGAATTAACCAAATTAGTCCAACCGAGAATCGAACCCGAGACCTCCGCATCCTGCGCTCAAAATGTAAACCGTGACCTCACCGAGGTCGTCAAACGCATTTTCACACACACACACTCACAACTATTAATCAAGCTGGGTTTGTTAAGATGATTACGTATCAATGTTATATAAATTTTAAGGCTTTCGTGGTTATTCACTAAATGATTATCACTAATTTCAGCCTTCTTACCACGGTATGACTTCTTTTTGTTTTCCCGATATTTCGGAACGGGTGCACGTTCCATGGTCACGGGTTGACTGGACGGCGGCAGATGACAGCTTTAAGAGTAGACATATCTGTCTATCCTCTTGCGCTGTCGACGACTACTACCTTCATCGCGATGGTAACGCCACAACAAATCGAAATAAAAAGAAGTCATACCGTGGTAAGAAGCCTGAAATTAGTGATAATCATTTGGCAATGTTATGTTAGAGTAACAACGCTCTTGTAGTAATGTTTCTGACCTTCGTTTATCTTGATGAAGCATTTTAAAGAAAAACTTCCAGCCGCAGGTGGAAGCCTAATGCCCCTTTATCAAATTATCCTAAATTATAATACTAATATTATAAACATAACCATCAGTGTGGACTGAATAGAATATCAATGTGCAATGTGCGACCGTCATTGCGTTTAATTCTTTTATACCTACTTTATTAAGGCGAGGTATTTAAAGGCGCGCCCAAATTTTAGGATGTGAGATGTGGGGGGTTGTTCCTCGCGTCTCGTAATCCGCGAACAGTAAATGAATATGAATAAAATAAGAACAGGCGGAGAAAATTTCACACAGATCCAACGTTGACAAGCGCCCGATGGCTACTGACTGAGTGGCCGCGGCGTGTTGTTAAATCGCTGGGCAACTCGCAAATTTTAGGATAAATGTGAATTTAAATAACTAATAGAGCTTCAGTTGAAAACCAAAGTTCAGCAGGTTCTCTGTAGTACTTAGAGAAATATCTCTATATAAAAATTATGTACAAAGTTAAATATTTTATTTTTAAATAATTTTATTTTAGTCTGTTTTCAGGATATTACATGATCGTACGAAGTACATCCTATCGTATAACACGTTAGCACATTCTTTAGACTATATCCTTAGGTGTATCGTATATTTCTTATTTAATAGTAAATACCTGAACCATTTGATGTATGTGAAGTGAATTCGGATGATATTGATGTTTGGTGCAGGTTGAGTTGATTAAATTGATTTATAGTGTATTGGAATGTACATTTACAGAGCAAAAGTTACGTTTTGTCATAACAATAAATTGTGAAATCTAAATTGAGAAATTCGGACTTTGACTTTGTATTTAAATAGCAGCTTAGAAACATAACCAAAACATTCACCGCTAATTAAATTCATTTGAAAATTACAATACGTTACGTAAACAACAAAGTTTTGTTTGTGTTACGGTATGACACTTTTGTTTCAAGAGAACAAAGATTACATTCCGTAAATAACATTTTGTTATATAAAATAGACGCACGGACACGAGCGTCCGGTTTTTATGAAATAAAATTTTCCTGGAGTAATTTGTTTTCCTTTTGTCGTTTTTAAGTATCTACTTGCGGGGTTCTTAAAACAGACAGCAGTGTTGTTTTGTGCCTATGCGTCTATTGTTTAGTTTTACTTATAGTTATTTTTGGATTACTTTTAGTATGTTAGTAATTTCCTGCTCCTTTGGGAAGAACATAAGCTCGTACGACTTATAAACTCGAGAGTAAGTGCATAAGTATTAATCACACATGTTGTTGGAATTAGTTTCACCAGTCTCGGCGCCAGCCAACTCATAACCGACGCTTAAATTTGGTAGCACTTAGCTTCGTGAAAAGATTTTCGACAACTTTGAAGGTATAATAAGGCTGAATGATTATTTGGTAAACTTAGTCCTTCTTCTAGAATGCCGCTCCCTTTTTATCAAAGTTTATGGATTTGGAAACGTATGTTGTTTTAAATAACTAGAAGACGAGGTCGTCATTCGTGTTACATTTTAGTAGTAGCAGTTCTAGTGTTAAGTTCTTTCATATATTTTTATTCTAAAACAAAACAGAATATAATGCATTTATTTTCTGATTGTAATGAATATCAAGATTTTTACTAACATAATTATTGTTTTCGTAATCGATCCGCTACGGGTGTACATGTTAAAAGTACTTGTTTAACACATTCTCACATTATTAAAAAGGATAGACGTGGATGATAGAGTGAAATACGTTAATTTAAAGAGACATGTTTATTGTTCGATCTACAGAATATAAGTGACAAAATATACAATTTAAAATAAAACGTAAACTTAATTGCTAACCAAGCAATACGCACCACATGTTGCAGTTAGACTATAAATATAGTCTATCTATACTCCAACATGTACAATATATGTTTAATCTACTTTTAATCAACAAAAACTTGGGACAATATAAACGGACTTTTTATAATTTTTTCAGCGCATTATTTATATTGAACGTCCGTACTTTTGTTGATTGACAGTCACAGCAAATAAGCCTTCCAAATAAGTAAATCAAATTCACTTCAATTTGATATAATTTGATACGCAAACGGTTTCAAAAACATGTCAAGTTTTCATACCGATCTTCAGCACTTCCGTCACACGAAGATCACAACTTTAGACGTACATAAATCACAAATTTGTTTGGATCACGTAGGCTTTTGTGTCTCAGAGCCAAGTCTCTGAATAGTCAAACTTTTTTATTTCTATTAAGCGTTACCGGTATTTTATTTTGGAAATAGAATTTTCCTTTTGTGTATGGTGATACGAAAGCGAAACTGGAAGTTCAACACAACATCCATTACGTGATGATGCGGAATAATATGTAGCTCGGGATATCAGGGAGGCATTGTTGACAACTTTACCTAAATTTGACACGTGACTGATGTATTGTATACGTGTGTATGATCATAAGTGACAAGCCAAAATAAAAGATACCTAATGCTCGAATTTGCTGCCCGGATTTAGCTTTACTAGCCAAATAGTTGCTCAGAAAGGACTTAGAATGGTATGGAAAGTTATTAGCAGTTTTTTCTTTTTGTTTTGCGAGGAGGCGAAGTATAAACAAATCATGAAATTGTAATGCTGCGTTCTCTTCTCCACGCCAAGTGAAGAGGTTGACGTAAACAAACTAACGGCAATACTTTGGTTTGTTTTTGTCAACCTTTCATTTACCCCTTGTACGTCGTTTGGCAACACTGGTGACATCTAATAAAAATGTCAAAAGAAACACGCACCCGCTAAATGAAAATGTCGTTACACGCACTGTACTCTGATTGCATTGGAACTGCCAGTAAACTTTTCAAGCCTCCAACGGCACTGCACACCTGAATAGGTTTTATATCTGTACAAAGAACAAGTTCCATCTTGTAAGGAGTACTGTTACACCATGTTGCAGATCTACCCGTTACCGGTTATCTGTTTCGGTAGAGCAAAAAACAAATAGACTTATTAGCAACGACTCTCTTGTAGAGTTCAAACTACAAAACATCGGCCAACCCAGGATCTGCTTATCAGTTTTCTATCGGATTATTTAGTTCCGCCTTTATCGCCCACCACTTGGTCGACTAGAAACATTCCATCTTTTTGTTGTTGATATACCACTCCACTCATTCACACGAAGCCTAAGCCTTTTGGTTCCTCCTTCCTAACACGTACTAACGACCTTCATCTTGATTACTTATGGCGTTACTATTGTCATTCACTTTTTTTTCAACAAATAATACTCATAAATAATAACAATAATATATATTGAAATCCATTTTTAACCGACTTCAAAAAAAGGAGGTAATACGTTCGGCTCTATGTATGTTTTATGTAAGTTTTCCGATTTCTCCGCCAATTGGGGACCGGTATTGAAAATTCTTTTTTTTTGTTTGAAACACTCGTAGTCGTCCCATTGTCATCAAGTTACATTCTGTTGAGGTGATCCCATGAAAATCGAGGGATTTCTCGAGGGAGGGGTTTCTCCGTTAATTTTGGACCGATTTCGAAAAATCCTTTTTGTTCTAAAGGGTATACTCTCGAGGTGGTCTCTGATGCTGACAATTCTGTTCCGGGTTCTTTTCGGCTATCACAAACTATAAATTATTTTTCGCAAATAAAAGTCGACTTTTTACTTGACATGTAATCAACAAATCACCGTCACCATGACAACCAGTAAAATGTACAAAAGAGTCCGTAATAATCCCATTGTCACCAAGAAGTCAGACTCTGATGAGGGGATCCCGTGGAAATCGAAAAAAGCCGATAAGTAACTTTGAGGTCGGTTTTTTTTTTTTCAATGTAAAAGTTACAATTATTACAACACTAACCACCGGATTCCACGCACTGAATTAAATCTATCTTCACTTTTATTTGTAAGTCAATGTTCACTATAGTTATTTGACCGAGGTAGCAAGCAGAGGAATATTCTAGTAAAAAATAACAAATTACGTTAAAAAATAAATGATTTAAAAAAACTACAAACAAATTAAAACATTAGGGTTAAGAACTTTATTTTGATAACATGGATTGGACCGCAAATAGTAGCATTTTTCAATTAGGAAATATTCTAATTTAACAATGCATGATTATATATATATCCCATTATATATTGTAATATCTCTCTAAGGACTATTTCTAAACAATTCCAATTTTGCTTTTGGAAGCTTCAATTGTTTGTTGCGACGGGCGCTACGTGTAAATTCATCGGTAATATTATTCTGGTGTGGTTTACCGCGAATTCCGACCCATACAGTTTCTAAAGCAATATGCTATGAAGAATTTTATCATATGCCTTAGCCATATTTATTAAAAACAGCATGATTTGTTGATCGATTTTTTCGGAAACTATAGATGCGGGATTTACTGGCTGCTGTACGCACGTTGTACTACCAGTCGGCACTAGCTCACGATGCAGTTCGCCTGCATTTGCGATATAGCTGACGGGCTGCTGCGCCAACATCGACCAAATTGCTTTGATCGCATCGTCGACAGTAAATGCTGGCAAGTTACTAAAATTTTGATACTGGAATGGTGGCGCATCAAAATGGCATTCGAGATATCTCGAAGACCTTGCTTTTCACTGAGTCACTGAAATGACGACTTTTAAATAGGTTAAAATAGGTAAGTTTTTAAGGTATCTCCACAGAGGACAATTGGTCACACTTCTGATTAGAAACACGTTCTATCCCACGATTTTACGTATTTAGCATAGTTTAGGATATTAATCAATCGAGACAATTTTAATTTCAATTTTTCAAATTCAATTTAACTGTCAATTTAGTAATTTTGCTGTCATAAATGAGACCAGAGTTTATTAAAAAAAAATCTTCAGTTCAATTTATTGCTGCTGAAAGCTCTTTCACCACACAAATTCACGCTTTATAAGAAATTCGTTGAATGGTAAAGAGACATTCAAATGAAATTATAAAATTGGGTAGCGGGTAGCAGGGAACGGTTCGTTTAAATAGTATTATGTCAAAGGGTTAAGGGCTCAGATCTGTCCTCATTTAAAAGGATCGCGTTGGTCTTGTAGTACAAAGAAAGAGACCACAAGAGAATCCATATTGAGGTCGTACATGGTATATACGTACTGTACACTTGAGTGCAACACTATATACATCATCGTCGGCATTGACTTGTCGAGTTGGATCGACAACATGAAAATTGACGATAAGATGACTTTTACAGCTTTATTCGTTTAAGAACCGTGTGACGTGAAAGTACGCCCTATACATTTATTATGAAATATTTCACAGTGTTTCCACTTCTGTTGTTCGTGCTGCGAACTTCACACTGCAATGTGAAGCACAAACAGAAAAAGTAAAAGTGGAAACAGTAGCAAAAGTATTTTTTAAACTTCTATGTAAAATGACTTTAAAAATTGAGATAATTGGAAATAATATTTCGGTACTAAGTTTTGCTTTGGAATGTCTAAGTTGCTCCTACCGTACTCTATAGTAGAAATCTAATAGAAGTAGAATTCCTTGCGAGTTCGTCCAGGAAAATGCTGCTACTTTACCTGTCTCTGCCGCCAAGTAGTAACGCGAGCATTACTGCGTTCTGGTTTTTGAAGGGTAAGGGTGTTGGTAATACTACAGGCATATGGAGCATCAGAGGTGACGGTAACAATTCCCTTAGATTTTTACGTGTTAAAACTTTGAGTGGCACTGCAACTGTTATGGGCAGGCGTGTTACTTAGATACCACCAAGCGTACCACGTTTTTGTCCCGTCCTTTGATAAACATAATTTAAACATTTAAACTTTTTCAAAGGGAGACATGTAAATATTCCTCAGCTGGCTCTACCATTAAACCTGTGCATGAAGATCTAAATACAACCACTGTTCCATTACTTTAATAAATCCGATTAGATTAGTCACTCTTGCTCCAACGTCAGATTGTTTCAAAATCAAAAAGTTCCAACATAAAATAGATCGTAAAACGAAGTGTTCGTCTCCATTCAAGGGTAGAATGAGACTTGTTTTATGTGCGCCATTTCTGCAGTGAATTAAAAAAAAGATTTAGATGTGGCGTTAAATATTACGTCGGATTATAACCCTACACTAAAGTTTGGGATCGAAAAGGTAAAACATTTTGCTAATTGGAAACTCGAACACCAGTCTCGTAGGACCTTTACTAATAAGTACAAAGTGGGAAAGGTGGGAAAATGTAAAGTAGGTATGCCACATAGTTGAATTCAATTTATTCTGAACTGTTTATATCAAATTACTAGAAATAATCCTAGTCAAAGTCAAATAATCTTTATTTCATAGGTAAGCAAATTACACTTGCAATCGTCATACTGAATAAACTCTACTGCTCATTTGTAAGGCAGATTCCCCTGAGAAGAATGAGCAAGAAACTCTAGTGGTTGCTCTTTGTAAATATACATTTGAATACATTTATCATTACAATATTTCATTTAAACATCTTAGATATACCGAGAATACCTGAAAGAGCTAAACGGGTCACTACCAAGGATTTTTTATCCAAGTACGCACAAGTTGTATAATAAATAACCTTTAATGTAAAGTTTTTGTTTCTCAATAATTTTAAGCCTCGTAAATAGCAAATTTTGAATATCAATCGGAATCTTATTATAGAAGCGTATACGTTGCTCCTTAAATGAATTTGAGACTTTATGAAGACGACTGTCAAGAACAGCTAGTTAATTTTTATTCCTCGTATTAATGCCTCTATTTTCTATTAAAAAAAATTATATTTTTTAACGTAAATAACATTTTCATAAATGTACTGTGACGTTAGTGCAAGAATGTTAATCTCTTTAAACTTGTCTGTCATAGATACTCTGGGACCCAGATTATAAATTGCTCTAACTACACTTTTCTGCAGGACAAAGATTCTATTAATATCGGCGGCATTGCCTCAAAGCAAAATGTCGTATGTCATTACGAAGTAAACCAATCTAACTGTTTCGACTTTTGACAGCGTTCGTATTTTTTTATCGCATATACTGCAGAGCTGAATCATTTCGAAAACTTATTTATATATGGACCCCATTGCAATTTAGCATCTTTAGTTATACCTAAAAACACAACTGTATCTACAAGGTTCATTTTTTGTTTCTAACTATAAGTTTGTGTCCTCCGTCTAACATCGAGTAAAGTAAATTGCACACATTTTGTTTTTTTCTCATTAAGGAGCAAGTTATTAACTGCAATTTACTACTTTAGATATAGCTTTACATGATGTCCTCATTAGGGAGGACCGTGTTTACTTCGAAGATAATATGCTAATATAGTAAAGTTAAACATTTGATCTGGGATTTCGTACTCTTGCATGTAGAAAATGTCACAGTAGAGAAATTTCTTTAATATAACTTGAGTTGATGTATATTAACGATTACGCCTTAGAATAATAACGCATAGAAACCTAGCCCGCACACGCTAAGTGAGGCAAATTGTAGGACGCCCTATGGGCCTACACGAGCGAGCGGGCTGTCAGTGCTCAAGGTCAAGTTGCACCGCGAACAGCTCAAAAATTTTTGCTAAAAATGACGAAATGTGCGGTAATTGGATTTAAAAATAGATCAAACAAATATAAAATAGACACTAACATCACATTCCACAAGGAAGTAACGCGTTTCAACTTGTATTTTTATGTAAATATTCACTAAAACAGAAAATTAATTTCGTTGCAACAAGATACGAAAATGTTGCAAAGTAACGGGTTTTTTCTCCCCATTTTGCTATTCTGTTTCAAAATAATTATATTACGTAATTTTTTGAGAATAGGCAATAACGCGACCGTTGCAAAATTTCTACAAATGTACACCGCCGCAACAACATTGTAGGGAGTTTACGTTAGCTATTTTTACGAAATATATTTAGTATTTGCCTTCATTAGTTTCATGTGAAAAGTCATTATTCTTGTTCTTCATAATTGTCTTGCCCAGACTCAAAAGTTCTTAACTAAAATTATTTCTGGAAACTAACACTGACTAAAAAGTCATCGTCATGTTCTTAATGAGCACCCCCAAATACCTCGAAAACGACACCCAACTTGCTTTTATTTGAAAAGTCATGTCCGCCATCTTGGATTTAGAAATATGTGCTATATTCGGAATGAGCTGCCCCAAATACCTTGAAAACGACACCCAACTTGCATTTATTTCAAAACTCGTGTCCGCCATCTTGAATTTAGAAATAAATGCCATATTCGTGATGAGCACCTCGAATACCTCGAAAACGATTCCCATTTTGCATTTATTTGAAAAGACGTGTAATGACGTAGAAATGAGAAAAGTCGTGTCCGCCTTCGTGTATTCAGATATAAATGCCATTTCCATAAGGATTACCAAAAATAAATTTTTGAAAATTCCTGTCACTTGACGTTGTCGATCAACGATCGACAAAATCGAGCATATCTGTAGGCACCTGATCGACAGTAACGATCGACAAAATCGAGCAAATCTGTAGGCACCTCTAAGTTAACGATGAGTTAAGCAACATACAATTTCCCCACTTTTGAGGGAAATGTTATTCCATGGCATCATTATTTGTATATTTGTGCCGACGAGCGTAAATACAAGTTACTTACGCCTACATGAATTTGGTTTTTGCCTCACTTGTGACAGTTCGTTTTTTATGAAACTATCATTCTATGCGTTAGTATTCTAAGGATTACGCATTATTTGAGAATTTTCAAAGTTTCCACTTATTAATAAACTTTACGAAGCTACGGCTCGAGATCGTTATTAAGTCGTAATTAATCAAGTGATATTAAAATACGATAGATATCACGGTCACATTATTTGGTAGATTCAGTGTCTCACAATTTTGTCAATGCTCACAATAGACTAAAGCGCTGCACAGAAGGAGCAGCCCCATATCTTTCTACGTAAGTTATGTTTATAGTGCCTCTCCTTCGCATCCGCACAGGGAGCATCTAAGTCAGGCCTTAACCCCAGATCAGCCCGTTTGTACGGATTTCATCCGGTCCTCTGTAACGTTAGCGCCTTAGGTGAGCCCCGGGTATACATACAGCACCCTCCCTATTTTTACCGGATGTAGCTGTACGCACGTTCACTTCTAACTAACGGTTGCCACTGCTGAGCCTCCGACTCTAAGTCCATTACCAAATCTCCTCGCTGGTGGCGGAGCTGTAAGGCACGCTCACTTCCCGATGCGCAATGAACGGCGTCTCTCCAGTTCCCAAATTCCTGCGCAACCGAAGGAATCGGATGATGTCTACTAGCAGGAGGAATGCGCAGGAGGAGCAATTTTAGTTGATGTAAATGTCAACTTTTTACAAGTTTCCATTTATAGCAAGAAAAGGGCCTACTTTACGGTTGCCGTAATTTTAAATAACTACGTAACTGCCAGTTGCTGAAACTCAATCATCTACACAACTCAAGCATCAAAATTACTTCGTCTGCGCAGAGCCTAAGTCGGCCTTCGATACGTTGAGTTAAATATGATAAATTGAGTTAGTGCATACGTAGCACATTTGTGAAGGTGGTTGAAAGCATTTACCGAATGGCTAGCAAAATTGACTTACTGTCATTGTGATTATAATTTTTTTATTTGTTCAGATGATTGTAGATATTAAGACCAAGAAATCTTATATGAAAAAACGGCAAAGATCGTTTTAGTATTATTGATATATATTTTTCTATTATACCAAATGACGGGACGAACAGTTGCAGTGCCACTCAAAGGTTTAAATCACAAAGATCTGAAGGGCGCTGCCACCGTGCTCGTGACGCTAAGACATAATTTAATAAGTCCCATGTACTTGTAATTTCACCAGCACACTTATCCTACAAAACCGAAACTCAGTAATGCTCACAAAACTGCTTGGTGGCAAAAATAGGTAAGTTAATTTATGTACATACTATAGTTTGACGACGTTCATGTAGTTTAAGTGTAGGGAGATTTATTGTGTAAACAGAACAATACTTAAGTATTTCTTAAGAAATAATTGCGGGTCTGTTAAGGATATTCGGCATAATAGAGATTCTAGGGTAACCGATATGGTAGTGTTATCATAAAGCCTCAACGTTATTCACATACAACCGTACTCATACGGACCTTTGTGTTTTTTCCAGCCTAATAAATCTTGTTTTATATGGAGCACCCCAGCCTGAAACACTGTTACTAATAATATAACGACCGACACAAGCTAGGGCAAACTGTACTAAAAAGGTTTCGTAGCGTTATATCATTAAACTTTTTGAAAATAAATATGTTATTAAAAGATTCAGGTGATTCAGGTTTTGTAGGTTACTTTGGTCAAATCTATATTAACTAAAAAATAACGGATGACTTACGTATTTCAGTCGAATTTTTGCTCGACATGTTTCGAACCAATTCGTTGTCCTTAATCATGAGATTCCGCGGCGGCGACTCGACGGAAACTGCACTCAGTACGGCAACCACGCCGATCGGGCACATGGCCATGGACACACACATAGACAACCACAAATTACACCCAAACTCACGAGAGAAATAAATGTAGGCCATATAAATATTTGTCCCGGCCCGGGAATCGAACCTGGGATCTCTGCGTGGCAGTCCGGCATGGTAACCGTTCGGCTACGGAGGCAGTTGTAATAAAGATGGAAATATATTCAACACAAGCACGGTTATTTTGCAGGATTTAATCTTCCCGGGGTACGTACAATGTATTGATATATATATAATATATATATATACGAGTATGTCGGAACGTAACGCAGGGTCTCCCCTTGAGACGTTGTGGGAGACTCCGTCGTTACTACTTGTATCAGGAATTATTTGATAATTGAGGTATATGTTCTTCTTTAAGAATTC
>NW_020653850.1:12960134-12970367 GCF_003589595.1 Hyposmocoma kahamanoa
GGAATCACAACCGGCGACCCGTCTAACTCCCTCTTCCCCGCCGAAAATTGACATTTATAACGCAATTCGTGTTACTGTACGTACATAAATAATATTAGAGTCATTGATTTTGCGAATAAACTAAGTACTCGATATCTCGATAGTCAGTAATCAACTATTTTAATATTGCGCCGTTATATATATGTCATATAATTAACCATAACGAAGCCGAGTCTGTGGCCGAACGGTTATCACACTGAACTGCCACGCTGAGGTCCAGGGATAGATTCCCGGGCCGGAAAAAATACTTGTATGGCCTACATTTATTTCTCTCGTGAGTATGAGTGTAATTAGTGGTTGTCTATGTGTGTGTCCATGGCACCCGCGATACAGTGTTTCTCTTTTGCGGGGCTATGAGTGTGTGTAAAACTAAATGCTACTTACAAAAGGCATGGTGCTAAAACTATAACGTTAGTTTTTAAATTTTTTTGTCTGTTTATGCGTTTGTATGTATGTCTCTCTCGGTAATAGTAGAATCAATTTGAACGTGGTTTTCATTGATGTATTATGATAAGGTTTAATATTTAGTGTCTGTTTCATTTAAATCGATGGACAAATGAAAAAGACACGTCAAATTGAAAGTATGACTCGCGCGGGCTTTACTTGACATGTGCATAATTCGGATCGAAGTGTGTAATACTTGAAAATAATATGCTAAAATATTAGTCATCTGTAGACCTACAAAAAAACATAATTACAGAGTACTAAAAAAACTGACCTCAAAAGTCATTTGTGTGCTAAACCCTAAGGGCTGGCGCCGCAGAAGTGCGACCAAATTTTCCGATGCCTTTTTTTATCCAGTCGATTGGAATAACTGGCGGTACTGCTATCCCATATTGAAGGGTGTGGTTTTACATTCTCTATAAATTCTTCAATTCAATTTTTATCCATCGTAGTTAATATGAAAATTTAATATGTACACCTCACTAACCGTGACTGCAACTGAGCGCGACTACAGGGCAACTGTCGCACGGCTGCCACGCGGCTCTGCTCTATTGCAGTGCTGCTGCAGCGCGTCTAACAGCTGCTAATTCGAACGCGCCCTTAGAGTTGGAATATTTTCATGAAATTTGAATGGAATCAGTATTGAGGTACGTATTGAGCCAAATTGCGAACCTCCTCCTGTTTTTGAAGTCGGTTAAAAATCGTAACATGACATGTCTAGCTTTTACATTTAAGTCACAATATCGGTTTTAAAAGGGTGTACCAGTTCCAGTCGGCTTATGTTGCGCTATGAACCCAACAAAGCGCCTGCGCTTTGTTGAGACACCGAGAGAGGCTGGTGCGGGTGAGTATGATCTGTTTTTCGCATAGACAGCCCTATGTAGCCCTGTCTCGTGACTCGTCTTAGCAACTCAGGAAATCTGTATGCATTAATCTGTAATGACATTACTGGAGGAATGTGTGTCTATAACCACAGAGTTTGCGTTTGTACATATATTAGTAGGATGCGTAAGTGACATAATAATAATAATAATAATATAATAATAATAATAATAATAATAATAACGCACACACTCAACATAGCCCCGCACTAGGGAAACCCTGTGTCGCGGGTGCCATGGATACACACATAGACTACCACAAATTACACCCAAACTCACGAGAGAAATAAATGTAGGTCATATAAATATTTCTCCCGGCCCGGGAATTGAACCTGGGGCCTCTGCGTGGCAGTCCGGCGTGGTAACCGTTCGGCCACGGAGGCAGTTGGCAGCAGAGCATATGTTTGCGCGCATAAAATCGCTGGCACAGCTAAACAATAACGGCCAGGTATGTAGAAGATGCGTGTTCAAGTAGCACACTGGAGCAATATGAAATTGCTTGGAAAATTGGAGCAAGTGTGGGCCCGATTTTTAAAATGTATTAAAAAATTTGATTTTATTTTTAACATGCTGATAAAACTCAAATTTCTTCCGCTTCCTCGTTAAAGACAACCTTAATCAATAAAATAGTTTCACGAAAAACGCAATTTTATGCATCTCCAGTAGGTTAATGATCTCAACTAATAAAGTCGTGATTAAAACATAACCGAGCAAAACGCTTTTGGGTCTCGCAGTTTCTTTTCTTATTTATCCAAAAGACGTAAAATAACTTTTTTTTTTCATAATATCAAGTGACGGGACGAACAAGTCGTGCACCTGTTGGTAAGCTACACGACTGTACATAACAGTTACAGTGCCATTTTGAGCTGTATATCGCAAAGATCTGAGGGGCACTGCCACTACGCTCGTCACCCTGACACATAAGTTGACAAATCCTATGTGCCTGTAATTTCACCAGCACCCTTACCCTTCCAAACTTGAATACAGTAGTGCTGACATTATTACTTGGCGGCAGAAATAGGTAAGGTGACAGTACTTCCCTGGAGGAACAGTATCACAAGGAGCTCTACTGCTACTAAAACCTAGTAGGAACGTAGATTGAAGTATTTGCCTATAGGGTTTATAAAATAGTGAGTGTTTGTTTATATATAGTTATCATTTAGTTTGTGCACTTACATTTTTTTTCGGTCTAATATTCTGGCGTTGTAATAATTTTATTTTCTTTAATAGATTTTTGAAATTTTTCTGTATATAACTTTGCAAAGCACAGGGCATTATTAGCCCAGAGCCTCAAATGCCTTATGCGCACTCCATCCCATATTACAGTCAGGGGAAACGCAAAAGTGAAATACACTTTTACATTAGGTATAACTTGATACTTGAGTCGACAACGTGGCGTGAAACTAGACGCTACGACCATTGGAGATGCTACGCCTCGTAGCACTGTACTACAACATGACTGTAGGATGATGTCGAGTAGCAATTTTTTTAAATTTTTCATAAATTAATGTGTTATAAAGTTATAAGTAGAAGTTTAAAAAGCTGACGTCGCCATGGTGTTCCAGAATCTGATGGCACTTAGACAAATTGAAATTTGTAGTGGGCAACATCAATACATTAAGGAAAAATGATTAAAATTGATCTATCCTCGTATATATTTTAAGATGTGTATGAATTTGTGCGTGAGAAAGGTAATTAACTTCTGACATATTTTAAAATTAATCAAAAATATATCAATTACATTGTGGGTGATAGATTTGTTTACGTTTGCAGTTTCTCGCATTTACGCCATTTGTCTTTTTTTACCAGTCATTGTCTAAACACTGTAGTCTTGCTGACCGGTACCAACAAAAATTACATACCACATATATTGATTTGGCTTTGTTAAAGTTTCAAAGATCAAGGTTTGTTTACGCCTACTAATTGGCAAGATTTGAGACCTGCTTCTATATCGTGAATTGTGACTTAGATCCACCTAATTCGTCACTGGTTTTGCGATAAATATTATTACAATGTTTTTTGTTTGAGATTAAAGCAGATTCTCAGTAATTATTGCTATAAAATCGTTATTTTATTTACTTTTCCATCCTCTAAGTTTTAAAGTGAAAAAAGTTTAGCAGACAGCTATTTGACACAAGTAATATTTTGAATTGACATGTGACAAGTTGACATTGCGAGGTGAATGTCGTTCGATTTTTCTAATGTTTAATTCCATGAGATTCTGGTACACCTATATTTCTAAACACTATTTTTGACTGTCTGTAGGCAAAATATTAAACTCTTGCGCTATTTTGCCCAAATCACTTTAGAAGACGTTTATTGCTATATTATTACTGTATTTTTTTTCGTCAAATTTAAATGGGACTAATACTGAGGCACCCTCTTTTCAACAAAAGAAGAATCATCAAAATCTGTTCACAAATCGCCGGAGTAATCGCGTAACACATAAAAAAAATAGTCGAATTGAGAACCTCCTCCTTTTTTGAAGTCGTTAACCTAGTTTAATATTACCTTGTTTGTTTTTTATTTTAGCAAAGCAACACTAGTCATCGGTTGTTAGTTAACGGAGCATTGAAATTAATGGACTTTGTACAATAATATCAAAGTGTTGTTACAATTGTACAGATAAAATACAGAATTCAAACAGAGATGTTAACAAAAATAACCTGTATTAGGATTATTGCTCAATCATCACGTGACTAAAGGTCAGACATTTTGGTGGCCTTTATTACAATTATGTGGAAAATTGAGATCAATGTCGAAATAAAAAAAATACTGTTCTTATATATAATTTTAAACTTTCGCGTTGCGTTATACTAACATTTCAAAATGGGAATAAACGCGATTAAGCAATATAATATATACTTTAACACCTACCGATTATATCGACATTTCGGCCAGGTTGCACTGACAAAGGTTACGGGCTGGCTATCTCAACATTTGTTTAAACACACATGCTTACTTCTTACAATTTCTGCACACTTAGATGACAAACATCCGTGGAATTGGGTCTTTTGCTCTTTCAACATGTTTTTGTTTTAAATGATGAATGTTAACAAATTCATCTTTCTTAAGAGAAACTGCCTTCGGAATGATTTTAAATCGATTCGTTGATTTCAAGTTTCATTTGAGCATACATTGAATTTTGTTTTGTTTTGTTTTGTTTTTAAATTACTAGAAGAGTGAGATTAAAGTGAAGATGGATGGACGAATATAAAATAAAAGTTATGAAAAATATTTCGTTTCAGGCCGCGTAACAACCTTAATCAAGTAATTCAGCGTCGTTCCAGCAAGCCATCATCATTTTTTAAGATTTTTCACTGTGAAATAGCGGAAAAAACTCATCTAATGCATACGATAAGCAAAAGAACGGCAAAGTTTTTGACTATTTCATTAAAAAAGTATTGTTGGATGAATCCTTTTCTTATTTCCTTGAGATTATGAACCTTCGCTTGGTATTAAGTTGTTTGTAAACTTCATGCTATTCCATTTTAAGTAAAGACTTTCTAACAATAACCAAGATTTTTAATAGAGGGTGGCTTGTTCAAGAAAACCTTCGATAAAAACGTTTTCCGATATCATTAAGTTTAAACTCTCTGGAAATTTAAATTTAAAATATTCTCCTAGTTTTAATATTTATGTACTGATAATGCATATAAACAACTGCTTAGCATACAATAGTTTTACGTAAAAAGTACTTCTATTTTGCTTGCAATAGCTTTAGTAATATTAAAACTAGGTGTTACAAGAAAGTTGTTACACTAAACTTAGGCGTTACAAACATCTTTTTTTTCCCTAGGAATCTGCGCGGGCGAAGGAGCGATCAAAAGCAATTATTTATATTTTTCATTCGTGTTTTAGTAGTAAAAATACATTTAAAAATTTAACGCGGACAAAGTAGCGGGCAGAAACTAGTTTTTTATATTAGCATGCCTTGGTTCCAATTTACTTGTAAAATGAAATTTGTTCGAACTGCCCGAAGTTATGAATTGTGTTGTAATGTTAATTATTTTGTTATTTTTACTTGCGTAACTTTTTCAATTTTGTAATATTCAATTATAATATATTCAAAGCAGTACCAAAAACCCTATTTTACTAAATAAATTTATATTCTCCGCTGTCGGAGCAGTTATTCATGTTGTAATTACAAGGTACCCATTTAGAAATTAGCTAACTTTGTCTAACTTTGATGTTAACTGTACAATTTTACAATAAATTTTTTTGGTGGAAGACTCAGATATAGGTAAATCTGTTTTTAAATAGCTCTGGTTTCTAAATTTAAAACTTTGGCGTTATTAATTTTATTTGCCTTGATTAGATTTGCACATTGTTTGAAATAAAACTGTTAAAATTCGTGTAATTTTGAATACTAGTTCTAACGTGGCACCGATGCGTTCAGCCGACTCAAGGCATTACCGACGTTTATGGAGCGGATACAACTCTGACGCACTATGCGTTTTTCGTTTGCCCAATTCTGCAATGGAAATTTTAACCCGACAAACTTAGTTCGTGGATAAGACCTCAAGGTGAATAATGATATGTTGCGAGCTGTTGTTGATGTCCATCCACCGAAAACTACCGAAGTTTTAACTATATCCACAATACAATACAATTTTCATCAAGCTATGAGCACAGGGGTACTATACCACAAATTTTCTAGGATGATCCCTGTGATACTTCACAAAATTCTACATAATTATAACCTTGTAACGACGTCTACTAATTTCCGTATTTTGTAAATTATTTTTATAAGTTTCGCTTTTAAGTGAATAAATTTTGTTTAAGCAAATACTTAAAATTAAATTAAAAAAAAAAGAATTTCTTTCAAAAATTAATTCATCTTTACAACAACGTACGAAGGTTACTTCATTAGACTGCATTTGTTAGAGATTAGGTATATCGATAAAAAGTTTTTGATCATTTAATGAATCAATATACAGTGCGTACACGAGTTTAATCTATTATTTTGTTTTTCGCGGTCAATATAATCACGTAACCGCACTACAAGTTACCGCATTAGTCTGTTGAGGACAATCTTTTTGAATCTTTTCAGCGTGGCTAAACAACAACAGTCAAATCAAACAAAACAAACTAAAAGTCAATAAATAAAAACAACAAAAACAAATAACTTTAACAGCAGGGAACAATGAAAAATACGTGGCACATACAAGGTATCGCACTCGTAATAAATTAAATTGACACATATGTGTACATGTCAAGATGAAAGTCAAAAGTATTCTTGAACAATTTCATAGATTTTAGGACGCTATAATTGGTTGTATAAGTAATTATTATTTTTTGCCTATCCCTGGCGATGGCTATTGAATCATAAACGAAAACTGCATTTAATGTAAATTTTACATTTAATTTGTTTCTTCTACTCCATAGAAATATCGTACCGGATATCAAAAATAAAATAAATATTATTTATACACAATTCATGGGAATTAATTCTTTTAAAAACTCAAATGTTTTTAAAACCGTAATATTATATAAGGCTGTATAATAGAAAGAACCTTTGTTTCAAAAATCAATTAACCGCTCACGCGATGCGCTACTTCTACCGCAAAATGGCGGCTATTTGGTTTCGCAAATTAGAAAAGGATTCAGTTTAAATACAAGTTTTTTTAAATAAAAATTATTATTCTGCATTGCTAAATAAATACCATCCGTACTACTTATAAAAACATCTCAAATAAAATGCAGTAATACACCGCAAATCCTGCACTTAAAAAGCACTAATGAAATTTTTGGTGTACTTGGATAAATATGATAATATTTCGTTTGAGTGGTTCTAACGTTTACCATGAAATTACTCCTTAAAGTATAGTTTATAAACATTTATATTCAGGGTAAAGTTAAAAAAACGCTACTAACGGTATGTTTTCGATAAATAAGCACCGAAATCACCAGCCTAAACAATAACACACACCCATCTAATTTTCCCATTTAATTTTGAAGAAAATCATCCACCTCTATGGGTAGCTGTTCATGCATGAAGACTCATTTTTGTAAATAGCGCCTAAATTTTATTATAAGGAGCAATTATTTTAATGGTTGATTTTGCTATTCTCCAATTCAAGGCGTTTTTCTCTCTCAATACATGTAGTTAGTAGCAGTGAGAACTGCTTTTTATTATCTCCTCTTTTAAGTCTCGTACATGGTCCTAGACCGAAGCCGGATTTTGTCTACCTGGGTTCAAGGACATATAAGCTTCAAATCAAGAAAATAAGTGAACTTAACTGCTAGTCGTCAAGGTCGTGGATGTAGGCTGGTGAAGGTGTACATAGCCCTTGGCAAATAACATCTATTTGCAAGTTTTTCCGTTCCATGAATTTTCGGTTTTTTTAGTACTTTATAAAATAGGGTGGTTTGCATTAATATTACACATAACTGGTTGATGACTGTACCACCTCAGTGAACCGTGACAATGGGGCCCGTAAAGGGACGGAAACGTCGGTTTGTTTGAAAAAACAAATATACGTGTTGTCGGAACTACGGCCGGTAAGCCGCGTTGAAATTTACACTGATTTAGTGAATTGACACTGACAAGAAAGAGTTTTAGACCAAATCATTAAATGATAAAAAAATTCATTCTTTACAATAATTACAAATGATTCACATCATGATGGAGTCCTGACGACAAGCCCAAACAGTGTCCAAAAAATTTTTCAGAAAATTGTTAGTAATTGTTTGGTAGACCTGTCTAAATGATTTTCATCAACTAAGCGTGAAAATATAAACTACTGTAAATGGTCAAGTTTGTTTAATTTTGGTGTCCAGATTTCCGACACGTACAACGATTAATGGCTATCATAATAACGAGTTTACTAATGACGCCCGTTTAAATGATAATGTAGTGCGTCAGTAACATGTATTTTAAACTCAGTGGTTTTTGAAATTTGCTGATACCCGTATTTAAACGTATTTAATGTATCAACTCAGTGGCTATTGAAATTTGTTCATATCCTATTTACATGTAATATTAAGTTTATTGAATATCATGATATTCTACTACCGTGATATTCAATTATTTTTAGTATTTGTAGATTGTTATAATTACTCGAGTCTACGAGAGCCTTCAGCATACCGTGTCTGAACGTATGCTGAAGGCGCTAGTTAGAATCCTGCCAGATCGAAGGAATTTTTCTTAGTGTTCGATATTTGTATTAATACCCGTATTTCCTTATTTACTCTACACACACGTATTTACTTTTAGGCGGCGGGGGCGCGCAATTGGGAGAGACGGACAACTGCGACTCTAGCGAGCTGAACGTGTGTGTGGAACAAATCCCCCGTACCCCCATCGGCCTGCCCAAAACCAAGGAGGAGCTAGACGCGCATTGCACGTAAGTACCATGCATAGTACAGTCAACCTCAAAAAAAATCAGAATGATTAATCTATGTCAATAATATCTCAAACCAATATTTTTTTTATTGTTTGTGTTATCGCTTAGATAATTTTAACGCTAACACTCTATTTTACACTTTTTTTTGTTTAAAAAATTAAAGTGTACATTTGACCTCCATCTCACCTGATGAAAAGCGACGATGAGGCATGGACACCTAAATAATGCCTATTTACTCTCGCCTTGATAATAATTAATACTATAAATGTACAAATACGTTGTGAAATAACAGAAAAATGTACCTTCACGCGTCATAGTCGATATACATTATTCATATATCCCTGCGTGTCCAATACAACAATGGTTTTAGGATACTGTTGTTATTGTCACGCTTTAACAGTGCACCAGATATGTTCGCGGAGAACGATAATGACACTTTATTGCGATAGCACGCAAGAGAACTGCTACCTTGAGACGTTGCGTGGTTGACAGTTCTAACCACAGACATATATCTGGATAGACGCCGCAAGTACAGCAATTTGTATGAAAACCAAGCATGCCACATTTTTTATACCCCCTATGACGTCACAAAAACTACGGAGAATCCGTTAGCGTTAATGCACTTTTTCATAAGAATGAACCAATTTTGGAAACATTTATGCCACTCCTCCGTGACAATCTTTGAAACATATTTTTCATACTCTTCGACAGCCTCTTCCGGTGATGAAAATCATTGACCGCGTAACTGGTTCTTAATTTTTGGAAATAAATAAAAGTCACAAGATATCAGGTCGGGACTGTACGCGGGATGGCTCATAAGGTCAACGTTGTTCACCTTCAAAAATTCATTTGTCTGTCTGGCCGTATGAGAACTGGCATTGTCGTGGTGCAAGATGATACGGTGTTTATGGTTATATATGTGTATATGTTTCGTCTCCTGTTACTACATCCCACACCAAATTTGACGCCCCTTCGTTGAATCTGGTGAGCATGGCATTGCACCAAGTGACGCGATCCGCTTTTTGAGCCTCTAACATATGGTGCTTCATCGCCAAAAGCAGTTTCAAGCCGAGCAAAGCTCCGCTGAGCTGTTAAATTACACTTAAAGTCGTAGAAAATCATACTACGAAAATTTTTACGAGTTAAAATCATGGTGATGAAGACAACCCATTTCTAAAATGACGCCACAATGTAAAAACAAGTGACAGTCAGGTGAAAAAGCCAAAGAATTCCATTTTCAAATATTGTAATTACTTTTTTAACATTGTTTATGCAAGTGTCCAGTTCCGAAAAGTTATAGTGTGCCCCATGTATTTATATAGTAGAGCAACGAAGACGAAGCTTTATGCCTATAAAATAAATAATGGACTGAAGACTTGGCGTGTGTAAAATTATGAAGAAAAATTTACCAAGACTTGTCTGTATGCCTTTTATGCCTTATATTATATGTCTTATATATTATATATCTTGTACATTATATTATATTATATTATATTATATTATATTATATTATATTATAT
>NW_020653850.1:12970377-12992705 GCF_003589595.1 Hyposmocoma kahamanoa
ATTATATTATATTATATTATATTATATTATATTATATTATATTATATGCCTTTGCCTTTTCCTTTACGTAAAGAATTGAAAAAAACAACAGTAATATAGTAGAAAAATACTAGAATAAGATAGTTTAGTCCTTTATTTTACTTGTTTTTAAAAAAAAATAATAGTAAAAAAAAATTATAAGTTTAATAAAATTTTTAATCGACTTTAAATATTAAAATTATTGTCATTCCAGTAAAAAGAGCTTATTATATAACGTCCTTTTGTAATGGAAGAACTTATCGATTACTTGGTACTTGGTGTAACGGGCTGGTGTCCGCAATTCGACGTCAAGGCGCCTATTTAACTTATCGATTAACTTAAATAATGAAAAAGCACGTCAGTATATGAACTTGCGACTGCCTTAATTAATTTTACTAGATTGTTCTCTGTTGATGATTGATCAAATTGATAAATGGCAAGACAAATGAAAATGTTACTGCTGACAAAATATGGTAAAATCTTATTAATCAGAAGAGGTTTATTTTTAATGACGGTCTCTTACGCTTATGTCTGAACAGGCCTTAGTTTTTTGTAACTAACACGATATGGACAATGTTTGAAATAAAATTTTTGATTCGATTTGTATATCTAAAAAATAAGCGTTCATAAAGTTTCTTAAGCCTAAATTAAGAAGCTTATAATGGAATCACTTAGCCAAGGTTAACTTAATTGCGTTACATCCGAAGATGGTGATTCCACTATTAGTATAATAGTCAACAAATTACTTCGACTACAGGGATCCCTCTGAAATGGGCAAAAACAATTTAGCTGTTAAGTATGTTTTAGCCAAGTGGAGTGGTACATTTAATATATGGTTTAATAAATAGTTATCCTTTTTCCCGGACTTATAAATATTGAAGCAACGGGTGGAATCACCACTTTTGGGTGTAAAGTGATTTAATTAAAACCCTACATATATAACTTTTAATTATCATCTACCAAACATTGCATTTTTTCTGAGTTGCTATTTCAGTAATTTGAATCAATTTCCATATTTTATTTATGTACATTCGAGAGTACTCGATTTTAAATCACCTCTATGCCACTCACTACACTAACGGTGTAGTATGAGTTTACGTGTTCCTTTAATATACTTACTTTTGTCTGTGGATACAAAAGGCAACGAGCTTGAAATAAATATATGGAAGAAAATCATTTTCATATGTACCGAACAGAAATGTTATCAATCTTATGTTTGAAAGCGAATTGATTTTCATTCATGACATTGTTCTGCATTAAATTCGGATATAAATTTTATATTTAAGAAGAATATATTCGTAACAATATTGCAAATGGGAATAAGTGCGATAAATTCAATGTAATCGGTATTTTGTCCCTATTGATGTGCCCGTGCACACCTAGTGTAGTTGTTGCTTAAATCTTGGGATAAAAGGTAGTGTGCAAACATCTATTAAATCGATTTCATTGCGTTTATCTCTGCAGGCAAAGTTAGTAAGTATAATATAATGCAAAAGTTTAAAAAAATATTGCATGTGTAAGTTTGGACAAAATCCAACCAACTAAGAAGAAATCCAACAAAACGAAGGGTGAACCTAATCTATGTGAAACGAATCATGCAAATAAATCCAGATATTATCGTACCGGTCGTACAAAAACGCTCGTGAAACAGTAGAATAAACAAAATTGTTTTATTGAAATAAAAATGGGTTCGTTTTGAGCCGCAATCTATACTATTAAGTCATGACGAGGTCGACGATGGAGCGAGATTAATCAGAAGAAGCCTGTGTATTCTATTCTTATGTCAGGGTTATATGTACAATAAGAGGGATGATACGAAGCGCGTTCTAATATTTTGAATATCAAGCGAATTTGGATGGTACCGTGAAGTACGCCTGCTATTCCGCTGGTAAAAGATTACAGAATAAACACAATATGAAGTTTTAAAAGCAGTAAAATGGGTCAATTAGATTCTTGGAGGGCGGACGGATGGTTGGACGAACAAATGGATTGACAGACAATGAAGTCAAACTTTTAACAGTGCTCTGTTTTGTTATAGTGCCCATGTTATTTAGTGAGGATTCCATATATGTTCATCTAACTCTGGTCATAGACATAAGGTGTATCATTTGGTCTGTGGGTGTATCTAAAGAGTTCAATATAAGCTCTCCCTAAAACACAATTTAAACTGTCAGGTAACCTATGAGTTTTGGAATGTTTGAAAGTGGAATATTAGATTACACGTGGTTGACAAGTACAATTGGTGTACATTAGATTCATCCAATTCTCGTCTCAAAATATCGAAATTTACCTATTAGGACGGACGAGTTGCCCGGCAGAAAAAATAATTATGTGAGAAGGTCACGGAAGAAAAAAAAACCAATAGCAGGGCTTTAAGCCTCGGTTACCATCAAAACCGCTGTCGCCAAACCCCACACTATTATAATGTTAAACACTGTGAAATTTTGATAATTGGTCGTAGTGTCTAATTTAAAAAGGTGTAACAAATTTTGGACTGTTAAAGTAATTTAAACTTTTCCCTGTTGGCATAACGTTGAAAGTTCAATACCTATCATAGCAGATTACGACGTTTTGATTTTATTTTGAAATTTAACATTCTGCCATCTAGCGGCAATAGCTGAAAGACGACGAATGATGAAATGATTTACGCACATTAACGTTCTTCCAAAAAAATGTCGACCTTATTGCAGCGGTGTAAGGTTTACTTTCGGTTAAGGTTTACTTTATAACAAAAATCAAAAAAATAAATTACAAATTGGAGATGTTGGGCTGAGCTCAATTATGCGGAACTCCGCGTACTGTTCGCACACGTGTTACGCCCACTAAGTATTTCTACAGTATTTATTGTTTTGTGAATAGAATAGACTTTAGATTCGACTTTTTATAAACATTTCGACATATCCGTAACTGCAAAAACATATACATACCTATACCTCTCCATACAATGCCGCTCGCCTTAGCGCTCATATACCATGATTTCTTATCAACGGACATCGACACTGCCGATATGACACCGCAATCGATCGATAATAAGCATGCGACCACCTTTTCTTCAAAGACCTGAGGCCTTACCATGAACTGTTGTTACGATTCACTTTAGGACCTAAAATGAGTCGTTGTGAGACAGCGCTACATGAAGTGTATATAACCATCCCGCTTTTTTGTCGTTACGAACCTATACTGAACTGTAATAAGATCTCATGGTAAGGCCCCAGTACTTAGTGTGACAGGTCTACTTAGAAAGTCCGCAGCACTCACTCGGTACCACTTACTCGCACGAAACGTTTCGCTTCATCCTTCCTGATGTATATGGCAAATGAATGGTGTAAACCACATAATACATTGTATGCACACCTGAGTTTCTCGAAAGCTACAATTCAAGGCAACTAAAGTGAACAGATACCTCTTTACTATTCAAACCCGTAACATAGTTGGCCACATCGTCGTTTAATATCTGACGAGGTTGCGGCCAAGCGTTGATCTATTTGTTAAATGTATGAGATTCCGCGTTCAACTAATAACTATGCTAGTCATGTATTATTTAAAACCGCCCATTAAAACTGAGCAAATGATAGATAATTTAAGATTTCTTTTTGCAAGAAAATTGAATACGACAAACCTTGGTAGAATGAACTTGATCTACTGCGATCCTCATAAACCGAGACGTTAAAAAGTAATTGAACTGTCTTACCTACCTGAAGACATTTTGAATGGCCGACCCATTTTTACCCCTTATTTATCTAAGCATAAAAGTTTATGGCTTTGTGCAGAATACGAGACGCCAGTAGAGACATCCGTTTATATTTTATGTTCATCTTGATCTAAATAAGAACATATAACTCTGTTTAAAAGTGGATGCTGATCAATTTTAACTTCCGAAGTTTGTGTTATAAAGAACCAAATTACATTTAATAAAAGTAGTAGTACGATCTGTTTTCGTGATCACATTTTATATCTTTAACTCATTGTAATTTTAGAAAATATGCCATAATAATTTAACCCAATATTATTAAAGATAGTATCATTACCTTTTACCTGTACTGTGCATTACATTTGTATATTAACTTGGAGCTGGGATTAACGTGAAGCAATCATTCTCTAAAATTTATATTACTGTAGTAATGCGTTAGGGTAACCTCATTGCTATACTAAGACATACCTCGTTTCTGAGTAAGACAATTCATTACATAGGGCGCAATAAAAGTTTTCCGGAACTGGCCACTTATATAATCAATATTTAAAAAATAATTACAACATTTCAAAATTGAACTCTTTGGCTATAGAATACAATTTGTTTCATCTAACTTTCGCTTGTTTTTTTGTTGACATTGTGGCGTCATTTTACAAATTGGATGTCTACATCACCATGGATTTAACTCGTGAGCATTTTCGTAGTATGATTTTCTACGACTTTAAGTGTAATTTAAGAGCTCAGCGGAGCTTCGCTCTGCTTCAAACTGCTTCAAACTGCTTTTGCCGATGAAGCACCATGCAAGATGACTATTTATAGCTGGTTTGCAGAATTCAAACGCGGTCGAGTGAATCTCTGTGACGAATTTCGTGATGGTCGCCCGTCCACTGATGTGAACAACAAAAACATCGATGCCGTGCGCCGTATAATCAAAACAGATAGGCATGTGACATATCATGAGATTCGGGCAACTTTAGGGATAGGCATGAGTCAAATACAATCAATACTACACAAACAGTTGGGTGTGAAAAAGATGTACTCTCAGTGGATTCCACACAATTTGACTGAGGTTCAAAAAATGGATCGCGTCACTTGATGCAATACCATGCGTCAAATTTGGTGTGTGACATAGTAACAGGTGACGAAACATGGATTTATAGTTACGATCCCAAAACAAAGCAGCAATCGAGCGTATAGGTCTTTCGAGATGAGCCGAAACCAATAAAAGTGGCGCGCATGCAAAGTGCCTCTAAGCGGATGATTGCTTCTTTTTTTAATAAAACTGGACACGTGGCTACTATTGCTTTGGAGAATCGTTGTACCGTGAATATATCTAGAAAAACGCCAATGTTTGCCAGCTTTTTGGATCTGTCGAAGGCGTTCGATCTAGTGTGTTTTGACATCCTGTGGAAAAAACTTCAGCATGAAACCACTGTAGCTCCCTAAGTGTTTCATTATTTAAATATTGGTACAGTAGTCAGAGGATTAGCGTCAGATGGGCTGGCTGTTACTCTGATGTGTACGCATTAGAGTGTGGTGTGAGGCAAGGTGGTTTGAGTTCGCCTCGCCTCTTTAACATTTATGTGAACCACCTAACGGACGAACTCAATAGCACTAAGGTGGGTTGTCATATCGATGGTGTTTGCATCAATAATATAAGTTATGCCGACGACATGGTGCTGTTGAGTCCATCTATAGGTGGTCTAAGGAAGCTGTTACACACGTGTAAGGCTTATGCTGTTTCTCACGGCCTCAAATATAATGTGAAGAAAAGATAATTCATGGTGTTTAAAGCAGCCGCTATGTACTATACACAAATACCTGAAGTATCACTTTGTGGCACAGCTTTGTCCAGGGTGTCTAAATTTATTATATAATATTTGGGTAGCCACTTCTGCGTAGATGGATCCTTTTAAATTATATAAAATTTTAATTATTTAAATTATATAAAATTAATTAATACTAACGCTAGATCTTAAGTTATTTTGTTTATAACACTATATGAATTTTTATCTGAAATAAATATATTTGAATTTGAATTTGAATAGTGATTGGTATACGACCATTTGTTTGCCGGAAGTTATTGACAAACTCCTTAAAAATAGCCGTATTGTCTTGCACCACGATTATGCCAGTTCTCACACGGCCAGACAGATAAATGAATTTTTGAGGGTGAACTACGTTGACCTTGTGAGCCATCCCGCGCGGGAAGGTGCCAACCTTGTAACTTTTATTTATTTCCAAAAATAAAGAACCAGTTACGCGGTCAACGATTTTCATCACTTGAAGAGGCTGTCGAGGAGTTTGAAAAATATGTTTCAGAGATTGTCACGGAGGAGTGGCATAAATGTTTTCAAAATTGGTTCATTCGTGTGAAAAAGTGCATTAACGGATTACGGACAATATTTTGAGAAGCAATAAATTCATTTCTGACCATTTATGGTATTTTTTTCTTATTCATTCCAGAAACTTATAGTGCGCCCCAGGTATTATTATTTTCATCACCTGACGCAGTAAAGAATATTTTGTTATATGAAAGAACCGTACCCATTCTGAAGAGCAATGTTTTGCTCCTAGTATAATTTCAAAAAATGACGTGTAATATTTTGTTCTGAGTAGGAACTTTAAGATTAAGTAAGTCGCAACCATACTACAGACGTACTACATTACTATTCAATTTTGTAAATACATGTGTGTGTTTTGTGCAGAGCTTACCAAACGGGCATGGCATGTATGGACTCGTGGATCAAGCGATGCCTACCCACAGACGGGCAAAAACTGGTACATCAGCAAATCGGCGGCGCCCGCGCCCTTATGCGGTTCCTTTGCACCAATGAAACTGCGTTAAGAAGAGGCAAGTACTTCTATTTTTTTTTTCTACAACTGAATTTGTAGGTAAAAAAAAATTAAAAAATATAATTTAAATATAATCTGTTTATTTCTATTTAAAAGTACAATTGTTTAGCTTACTATTCTAAAGTTATAATCTTGATAATAAGATTTTAGCACTTTAATTAGTTTCCCACCTTAACCTACATGCATTACAATTTGTTTTTACGTACTTACTATAAATCAGTTGGTGTTTCCTAGAGTGTCCTATAAATGTTTATTTAATTTTAATGTCAATGTACTGATACAACAATCGGCTTGATAACTTCGCAAGGTTAATAAGAATAAGATTGGAGGCGTAAGGCTAGCCTGCGAGGTTAAAGGTCTATGCAAAAATGCATATCCTCGAATATAAATCTTCTCAACAAATTGTCCATAAGTCATGACAATATTTTCTTAATATTGGCCCCATTTACCCATTTACATTTATTTTTTATCTGGTATGGGATAATTCGTTTTTGAATTTACTACAATCTTATCTTATTGCACCTTGGAAATGGAACCATTTTTTCGGATCTACATCGCGTATATTTGTTTTTTTTTTTTAAACAAACCAAACATTTCGAACCTTCTACTCGTATAGGTCCCACGTACATGTATCTTTACTACAAAATGTTTCATGTCTTATATGTAACAAGCGCCAAAACTTAAGAACTCGTTATTGCAACTAGTTTAGTTTTAGTTAGCTATTTTGTTATAAAGGTATGATTATGATCATGATGAAATAAATTTATTATTAAATCGACAAAACGCGACACAACTTTTAAAATACGACATTGGAGACTGAGAAGACTCAATAGTATACTGAAAGTGGGTATGCACTTAATGTAGTCTAGTGTTTTACAGAAATTCAATCACAGAATACGTTTGTTTCATGCAAAATGCAAGCGATATAGTCACGTAGAGCTTTTAAGCCTTCGAGTTGCGATAAATCGCGAGCCCGTATTTGAGCACGTGAGTGCATTAGCTAAATAGCTTGCAGAGTATTCCGCTTGATCTGCAGTCGGACGATTTGCACGGATGTTAATACAGTTCAAGATTGAGGTAGAAATTTGCACGGACTAAAAAAAAAGATATAGATTATCACGAAAATATTTCACATTAGTTGAAATTCACAACTTGAAGCAAAACTATACTTGATGAAAAATTTCTTCGAGATATGTGAAGTCCCAAACAGATATTCGACCAATCGGGAGCGCCGTTCTAATAGGCCATATAAAACGGCTCTACTTTAAAAGGGTGTAATAGTAATATAATAAGAGTAAGTGTACATGTTACTACAAAGGTCTACAACAAACTTTCACGTACAATTGCAATAAATGTGCAGAATTTAAAAATGTATTCTTTAATTTCCTGAATGATATGACATTCTACAATTTTGAAGTTTTCTTATAAAATTTACATTTCATGTGTTCTATTTTTTTTATTATTAGACATACTTATTAAATCGGTTATTATTACATTTTGTAAGTGTTATTATGTTTTATTAGTATTAGGTTGTGATTAATTGAACTGCATGATTATACTTATGTATGATGTGTTTTGGTCCGATCATTTCCCTGTGCTTATAGAATGTAATATTATTCATTGAAACCTGTAAAGAATATATGTAACAATTATTTACATAATGGGACAGGCAAATATATCAAATCAATGAATATAATAGGATATGTAACAGTAAGCTTAAATACATTGACTTTCCGGACACTCTTAAGGACTGCTGTGACGGTACTTCACTTCAAAATTATTGATAACTTGTACAGTAAAATTATAGCCACCCTTTCTAATGCTTCTATCTGTCGCTGTATAGCAGGGTGGAATACATATGTCGCTGAAGCTCACAGTGAGGGCAGGTTACAGTTTCAACTATGGGAGCTTGCAGGAAAACCACCGTGTGGTCAAGTTTTCGAACAAATGCGTCATACGAAAAAGGTCTTAAAGTCAAGCTCAAGCGGTGTCGGGACAGGCAGGATTAATTTAAATCGAACAATCTAGCTCTGACTCATAGAGCTAAAAAATTTGGCGACTTTTGGAATAAAACTTAACAAATGAATGTAAAGCCTGGCCTGCCTGTGACTATGAGGGACAAGTCTGACTGTAGTGAAATTACGGAGACCTTTAGAAAACATTTTACTGTTAAATCCGTTATCGTAGATAAACACCAGTCGAAAACGCGAAAAATGCGTATTTGTGCCATTTTACACTGCAAAAGCACCATAATCCTGCAGTCAAACTGTATATACAGTTTTGTAGGACTATGTTTATTTAAATATATGGTCCCCCCTTTTCTTAAATTCAAATAAATAATAATAATAAACGAGTAAACAGGAAAGTTTCCTTTCACGGGCAAGTGATTTTATAATCAGAAGATGCATAATTTATTTTAAAACAATTATTTTGGTTTCGTATGAATTTCGAGAAAACAAATATGCAACCGAGTGTATGCCTCATGATTTGTAATACATTGCGGCTTTTACTTGGTGCGATATATTTGTGATCCGTTGTTAATACGCCATGAATAACGAACGAACACACTTTTGTATAATGCATTCAGTCAGTACGTTGTGCTGCCGCTTGTACATTTCTTTGACCAAATTTAACATTTAGTGATATATACTTTAGGCAACACTGTTCTCGATTTTGATCGATTTTGAAAACAAAGAGACGTAAATTATTATGACCTTCGCAATATCATAAAAATATTGTATAACTCTTTTGTTATAACGTTTAGTAACGTTTCGTTTTTTTTTTTCAGTTTTGTAGTACCTGTTAGCAGTAGTATCTGTAATTTCGATAATTTTTGCAGCACGTTGCCTCGAATGTCCGAATATAGTGAGCAAATGATTACATACATCGCCGGATATGTGTTACGAGTAATAAAAAATATATATAATGCAAAGAATTAACAGTACGTTGTCTTCACAAAAATCTGGAGTTGGTCATACGTATGAGTTCGTTGCTTTCGAGGACGAAGGTGGTCTAGTTTATCCCTTCTAAGATGCTATCCAAGTATGCAGAGTAGCAGAGTTAGAAATCCGAGAAATAATCACAAAAATTTAACACGAGGCCTTCATTAAGTAAACCTCTTCTGATTATTAAGATTTTACCATATTTTGTCAGCAGTAACATTTTCATTTGTCTTGCCATTCATCAATTTGATCAATTACCAACAGAAAGCCATCAAGTAAAATTAATTAAGGCAGTCGCGGTTCATATATTGACGTGCGTTTTCATTATTTAAGTTAATCGATAAGAACAAAAGTACAAAAAGATGTTGTATAATAAGCTAATTTTATTGGAAGGACAAAAATTTGTATACTTGAAGTCGTTTAAAAATGAAAGTCTTCATTTTTTTCGACTAAAAATGAAAGTCTTCATTTTTTTAGATTAAAAATTAAAGTCTTGATTTTTTGAAGTAATCAAAATTTTTTTAAAATAATTAAAATAAAGGACTTAACTATCTTATTCTAGTATTTTTCTCCTATATTAATATCTTACTTTAGTACTTTTTTTTTAGTACTTTAGTACTTTACTTGTAATCAACGAATACTTGAACAAAAATTATTCTATCCTCATTTGAGACCCGGTTTGTATTTTTTTTTCAAACGCTCCGACATGATTTCTTTCTTTCTTGTTTGTAAACGAGGAAATGCGATTATGGCAAAAAAAGCAAAATAAAAGTTGGAGTAATCTTTAACAGCTGCAAAACTTGGTTTTTCGTCGATTGTGACTTTGATTTATTCTATTAAATGATGAATTATTCTATGTAGAATCGATTTAAAGCGAGCTAAAGGAGGTTTCCATCACCAAATAATGCTTGTGACGTCATAGTGGGTACAAAAAATGGCATGCTTGGTTTTCATGCAAATTGCTGTACTTGCGGCGTCTGTCTAGATAAATGTCTGTGGTGCACATTCACCACGACGCCACCCGGCCGCCTTAGCTTGCACTAGCGCTCCCGCGAAAACGGAGGGGCAGGTCAGTTGTCCTCCGACCCGCCCCCCAGACGAGTGAGACCGTGCAATGCAGGCTTCGGAGTCCCTGTCCAGAGCCCGCTGGCCTCACTAGGGGATCAAGCGAGCAGCGAACTGCCTTAGCCTTCTTCCCGTACATCTGCGCCGAAGCGGGTACGCGTCCTCGCGCACCCGGTCCGCAGCCTCCTTTAGCGACATAACCTCCCCGCAAAAGGAGGCCACCGCCTCCCAGAACTCCTCGCTACCGAGCATGGCGGCAACCACGCCCGGCAGCGAGAGGTTATGCCCTATTGTGGGCCACTCATACCTACCCGAGGCACTCATGAGGACGATTGTTGTACCGGTTGTTCAGAATAAAACAAGTGACCTATCTGACTGAACGAATTATCGACCTATTTCGCTTGCCACCACTACCGCCAAGCTACTTGACCGTATGCTGGATACGTATACTGGAACGGCACTTAAAGTTTCACGACGCCGAATTTGGTTTCAGAGCGGGGCTATCCACAGATAGTGCGATTCTGTGTCTGAAGCATCCGGTCAGGTATTACACAGATAGGAAAACCCCCGTTTATGCTTGTGTCCTCGACTTGTCAAAAGCATTTGATCGAGTCATCTACGATCTCCAATGGCAAAAATTAAGTGAGACAGGCATACCGGGAGAATATGTGGCATTATTTAGGCACTGGTACAACAATCAGAAAAATCAGATTAGCTGGGCTAATATGTTATCTGTTGAGTACAAACTGAAGTGCGGAGAGTAAGGCACGGGGAATTTACTTCACCGAAGCTATTTAACTTGCACGTTAACGAGCTGATAGGTGGGCTCAGCAGCATGCATGCTGCATGTTGCGTGGGAAGCACTTGCATAAATAACTTAAGCTATGCTGACGACATGGTGTTGCTTAGCCCGTCGGTCAGTGCGTTAACGCAGATGCTTGAGACTTGTGAGGAGTATGCCATGGCACATGGGTTAGAATACAATCCGAAGAAAAGCGAGGCCATGGTGTTTAATGCGGGTAAAATCAAACCGTATTATGTTCCTCCTATTATGTTAAATAGAGTTACGTTGAAGGTCACAGATAAAATAAAGTATCTTGGTCATATTTTAACAAGTGATCTGGATGTTGAAAGGGAGTGCAAGGCGTCGGCGGTTCGGTGTAATATGCTTGCCCGCAGGTTTGCTCGATGCTCCTACGACTCCTAAAACAACGTTTTTTTATAGCTTATAAATAGTCAATCTTTTTACTCGAGCTGCCTGTGGGTTTGGTATACGAAACGGGCCTTTAACGCTCTGCGCGTGCAATATAATAATGCAATGCTGATGGGACTGCCAAGCTGGTGTAGTCCATCGGGTATGTTTGCGGTGGCTCACACGGATAGCTTCCAGGCCATCATGCGCAAAAAGATTGTCTCGCTGATGAGTCGCGTGAGGCTCAGTACAAACAGCATTCTAAATGCTATAGCGGGAAGGTATGATTGTCCTATCCTGAAACATTGGATAGTGCAAGTTATAGTTAGTAGTATAAGTATTTTAGTTAGTAGTTTAGTTATGGTCCGGAATAAAGAATTATTATTATTCTCATAGTGTGACACTGTGATACAAAATTCATTCTTTTAACGTCTTTATAACCTGTGTATCGCAAAGAGATAAATGATTTGATTTGGTTTGACCAGCTTGGTGAACTATGACTTAAAACCCTCTCTTTAAAGGAGCCCTGTTATCACCACTGCGAGGTGATAGTAACGGAGTTTCTTGTGAAATAGGTACACTCTGGATAAATTATTTATTTCCTTTCCCGAAGTGTCTATTCGTATAAATAACTTGGAAAATTGAGTGACCATGATTTATCAAACGGAATCCCTACGCCCCAGCGATACTAAGTGATGACAAATTTGATGAAATGATGAAAAATTTAATCAACAAAAGTGACTTTGAATCATTATAACAAAATACTTACTTCTTTCGTACATATAACTTATTCATTATATATAGTGTAGAAATTTTGCATGTCCGCAACTGGTGGTCATTAATAATTCTATTAAATAATTATCTCTGTTTGTATAGCTCAAGAACTCCATACGATTATACGCCTTTAAAACGGATTAAAAAACTGATATTTCTCGGTCCATGCCCGGCTTGCAAAGCGAAGATTTATATTCCTGTTACTCGACACGCGGCTGTTTCTCTTCTTTTTGTTGTGAACGAACAGTACTGACTTCTTTACGGTCGTGTTACTTATGAGGCTCTTACAATAGCCCTCAGTCTCGTGATCACTGAGCTGCAAATTTTTCCACTTTGCTCTTATTACTTTTATTTTTCGGAAATTGGAACTGTCTGTACACCCGGTCACTAAAGTTTACCAATGTCATTTCGGTATTGAAAATGAAATATTGTTATTATTGTTTTTATCTTGTAATCTAACTTCGGTTCACTATTCTAATGTTGCACTCACTTACGTGGACGTAACTTTTCCAAACAGAACAGGGTCAATCTAATGCAAGGGCAAAACTAGACTTAAAATAAATAAATAAATATTAGACAACGTCACATACGTTGTTCCGATCATAAAGTAAGTAACTAAAGCACTTGTGTTATGGGACGGTACCACAAATACCCTGACACGAGAAAATACAGAAAAGTTAGTTTTCATCTATTTTGACCCGGCCTGTGATCAAATCCTGGATCTTAGATACGGCGACACCATGAAAACCGATGTGCTAGCCACTCGACCACTGAGGTGGTCTTTACCGTCACTCAAAGCTGCTATGAAACAAAAAACCTAAATAGGCATTTTAAAAACCTTTAAACGAATTAAAACTATAAAAGTATTTAATAAAAATAATCACGATTTGAAGAACATTATAATATATAAAAAATATCTAACTCGATATTACATTCGATGTTGTAGGAATCCAACTCAGTCGAACATTGATGAATGTTAGGGTATAATTTCCTTTCGCATATTCACAACTATCTGTTAGACAAACATGTAGGTACAATGTTAAACGTACGAGTATATCGTTTCAGAGCATGCCTTTGTTTCGTGTCGAAATCGATATTCTCTTTATGTATCTTCTCTCGTGGTGTTATTAAATACTTTTGATAAATTATCCTCATTCTTAATAAGCGGTTAACTTATTAAATTTTTCGTAAAAGGCAACTGTGACCATGAGACCTGTAAAGAGTCCGAAACGTTGGTTTGTTGGAAAAAACTAATATAAGCATATAATATATTTAAATCCGGAAAAATAGTTTCGTTTCCTAAGTAAAGAATGGATTAGCAACTGAATAAATATACCATTACTATACACTATTACCACAGTGTAAAGATTGTGCTATTACTATGCACTATTAATAGATACAATTATTTTACTAGATTGGTGTTATTATTATTCAGTAGAAAGATAAAGTCAAAGTCAAAGTCAAATAATCTTTATTTCATAGGTAATTACTGGTAATTACACTTGAAATCTCTTGCAAACTCTACTGCTCATTTGTAAGGCAGATTCCCCTGAGAAGAATGAGCATGAAACTCTAGGGGTTGCTCTTTGTAAATATACATTTCAATACATTTATCACTACAATATTTAATTTAAACATCTTAGATCGAGAACACCTGAAAGAGCTAAATGGGTCCCTACCACGGATTTTTGCCATCCAAGTGCGCAGAAGTTGTATAATTGACCTTTAGTATATAGTTTTTGTTTCACAATAGTTTTAAATGTCGTAAATGGCAAATTTTGAATATCAGTCGGAATCTTATTATAGAAGCATATACATTGCGCTTTGAGACTTTATGAAGACGACTGTCGAGAACAGCTAGTTTATTTTTATTCCTCGTCTGTCACTGTTTTTCATAAAAAAATTAAACTTTTTCTTAACTTAGATAACATTATCATTCATAAATGTACTGTGACGTCAGTGTAAGAATCATATCAAATAGTACAAGAAGTTCAGTAATAATAAGGAATTACATTAATATTCTCTAGCTTTATGATTTCAAGTGATGAGATGAACAAGTCGTAGGCCTGGTGGTAAACAATAGGCCTATCCATAACAGTTTCCGTGCCACTCAAAGCTTTAAATCTCAAAGATCTGCCACTCCGCCCGTCACCCAGAGACATAAAGTTGACAGGTTTTCGCGCGCCTGTGCTTTCACCTTCAAAATCGGAATGCAATAATGCTCATATTACTGCTTCATGGCAGAAATACGTAAAGTGGCAGTACGTGGCTGGACGAACACTTTCTCAAGGAGCTCTATTGCTACTAAAAACAACTTTGTGTACATGATTTCATAAAATGGATAATTATAATGCTATAGCCAACGTTTAAAATAGAAAATCATAAAATGTATTGTTTGCGTTTTCAATATAAGTACATTTCAAATTATAAGATCTAAGAAAAAATATTAAGAAACAACTTAGTCACTGTAGTGCTGAATTTTGTGAAATTGTGAATTTTAATATATAATTTGACCTCAAAGTCTTTAAATGTAAATCAAAAAGAAAGTTTTTATTTTTACCTTATGTGCAGAATTTCTGAAAGAGCCTTCTTGTTGGGCGCGCGTGTCTCCGGACTGGACACACTGCGTCGACGAGCTGCAAAGCGCCGTGCGGGAAATCACCGACCGCTCCCAGCAACTCTCCTATTTCAACAAGAACTCAGACCTGTGCTGGTAAGAAGAATTCCTGTAGTTGGCCTGCTCTGATACCCTCTTTTAAGAATTGCTGCAGAACGTGAAGGAGCTGCTGCGTCGGGTACTGGAACAACCCGTCCTTCCCATAGGCCCTTCAATTATATTGGTTATACAAGATGAATTTTGGTTCATGTGTAACTATTTCCTGCTCGCACTTTCTTGACTGCCTACAATTTCATAAGTCCTTGTCTTCGTCCTAGATATCACTTTACTTTCTGAAGCGCAACGGCACACGTACGCATTCTATGTCGCACGGTAAGTCCTCCAATCAATCAATCCTTCAATCCTCTCTTTGTTTGGATACTGTGTTCTATGAAACTTTCTTCAGGTAGCAGACCTGTGCATAACAGGTGTTGTTCAAAAACGTAAAAAAATTGAAAATTTTAGAATGACTTTTGGGCATTTTATATGGAGAAATGAGAAACAAAATGTATTTTCGGAGTTTTTTTTCTGTTGAAATTTTTTGTTATCAATAGTTTTTGTTACACGTGCGTATAAATTGTTCATAAAGCAAAAAAAATAAGGAATTGCAGGTATGTACAGCAGCTAGCAGTAAAAAGTCCATGTTTATGGTGAAAACATGGATCAAAATACCATATTAACTAAATTAACGGATAACTCACTTATTTATGTCGAATTTTTGCTCGACATGTTTTGAATCAGTCCGTCGTGGTCCTCAGTTCCTGATATGTCCGAGTCACACGATAGTTTTCTATTTAAAATAAAAATATCAAGTTTCTGGGGAAAATAACGAAAAGAAGCTACGTTATGAAGATGTAATTCCTTCCTACGTTAGGTGTGGTGTAAAAAATTGGCCTTGATTTTCACACGTTTCTGATCCCCTAAGAGAACAAGTTAGTACCTATATCGATTATTGTAGCTACTTTACCTTCTTATCAGCAAATACTGTACTGCGTACTTAACATTTATACATACAATTGTTTGATCATGAAACCCACAGTCTGCAGAATAATTTGTTAAGAACGCATTAATTTGAATTTGAAATTCACGTTACATGCTTTATATGTATGTCGGAAAACACATCGGCTTTTAATGGAAAACTGTGAGCCTGAATATATAATTGATTTAATTTCATTTGGAAATTTCATTTGTGAATATTTTATCCGAAGATTCCCATTGAATTACTATCCTGGAGAGATTTTACTTATTAGATGTAAAATCTGAATTAATCTACGTGAGCTGAATAAAAAGGAGATTACTGACTTTTTTTATAAATTGACTTTAAAAAGCAGTTGCTGTTGTCCGCGTCTTTATCCGCCTAAAATTTTTACATTAGTTGTACATATTTTTTCTGAGTGTTCGATCTTTGTATTTATCATTATCGTCACATCCACAGCAAACTTACGAATCTGCCGTTTTATAAAAATTGACATTTAGATGAAAAACTGTAGCTATTGTGGTATTACACACTGTGGAAAAGTTACATGTTTCTATCACTAACTGTTACAGAACTCAGATTGTACGATTCTGTATATCATGTTGATATACACCATAGCAAACTTACCAAAATTATATAAGTTAATTTAGAGTACCAGAACTTACGAAGTTGAAGTAAAATATCCACTGTCAACTTACGAATCTGGTATATTAGTAAATTTACATTGGTAGTAAACATTATTCAAGCGGTTTAGGGAACTCACAGCAAAGATACGAATCCGGTATGTTCGTAAATTTACTTTGGTAGCAAACATTATTCAAGTGGTTTAGGGAACTCACAGCAAAGATACGAATGTGGTATATTTTGTATGTCGTTTTGAAAAACCCCAAAACACGTATTTATTTATTTTGTATATGAAGTATCCAAACCAAATTGAAGCAAATAGCACAACGCGTTAAAAGTTCCCATACAAACTTTAATACCCTATTACACCTGTATTTAAGAGTCATTTACACGACGCCGAGCAACGCAAGCGACCGAGGTCGCACAACGACATCTCTACTCCTGTAACAGTGCCGCGCCGCCGCGCGTCCCGTTTGTTGACGACGAACTCTTAGTAGATTTAGTGTCTAAAAACCCACGATTATGTATGTATGATTCGAGAGATATAGAGACAACATAGTAGGAGAAACTATGTACACGGGAAGAAATTGGCAAAATTAGTGTATCGTCGTCTTCGTCTTCCTTCAATAACTTGTGGATTAATATTTTAATATTTTATTGAATTGAAAACGACGCAAGCACATAGAAAAACTCGTGAGGTCCGCTGGTTCGTTCCGTGGCTTAGTTGGTATAGCGTCTGACACGGTAAGCTAGAACATGTCGGTTCGAATCCGGCCGGATCGAAGGATTTCTTTCTGAGTGTTCGATCTTTGTATTAATAATTATAACAAACTAGTGGAGTAATAATTAAATTTTTATTGAATTGATATTCAATTATTTTTGCTTGCGTCGTGTCTTTGTACTTGGTCTTTCAATGACTTTTTAGTCGTAGCGCCATCTATGAAAAATAATAAAAGAAGACTAAAAAGTCGTTCTTTGTTAAGGACCATTGCGAAATAGTGTTGTTTGCTGATGACACATCCTTGATTTTTAAAACAGACAGACATGACATTAACTATGACCGTATTAATGATACCCTCTCTAAAGTAGTTTATTGGTTTAATGCTAACAATTTATTGCTTAATGCCAAGAAGACAAAATGTGTTAAATTTGAATTACCTAACGTAAAATCGACTAGTCCAAGCATAGAAATAAACGGAGAAAAGTTAGACCTTGTTAATAAAGCAGTCTTCTTGGGAGTGACCTTAGATAGTAAACTTCAGTGGTTTCCACATATATCGTCCCTGGCCAGCAGATTAAGCTCCGCTGCATACGCAGTCCGCAGAATACGTGAGCTTACCGATGTTAGTACTGCTAGACTAGTTTACTTTAGTTACTTCCATAGTATAATGTCCTACGGGATTCTCATGTGGGGTAAAGCGGCAGATATTCAAACCATATTTGTATTGCAAAAACGAGCGATTCGTTCTGTGTACCGTCTAGGCTCTCGGGTATCTCTCAGAGAAAAGTTTAAGGAGACTGGTATCATGACTGTGGCATCGCAGTACATTTACTCAAATATTTTATATGCCCGTAAAAATATACATAATTTCAATAAGAAAGAAGATATCCATAATATTAACATTAGAGCTAAGTCCAAACTCATGGTACCACGATTTCGTTTAACCAAGGTAAACAACTCTTTTATGGGGAACTGTATACGTTTTTACAATAAGATTCCGGAGCATATATTAAGTTTATCATTTCCTAAGTTTAAAAACTACATTAAAAATATTTTGATCGAAAAATCATATTACAAAATTGAAGACTACGTGTTAGATAAAGATGTATGGAAAGACGACATGGCTCCAGAATCCACACAAATTTGATTCAAAATGTATTCCATAGCATTTAAGTTTATTTGAAAAGAGCAATCCCTAGAGTTTCTTGCTCGTTCTTCTCAGGGAGGTCAGCGTAGTGAACGAGCAGTACCTTAAATGTGACGTTTTCAAGTGTAAATTTATTTTACCTATGGAATAAATCATCTTTGACTTTGACTTTGACTTTGTTGAAAGACCAAGTACAAAGACACGACGCAAGCACATAGTAAAATTCGTGAGGTCCGTTGGTTCGTTCCGTGGCTTAGTTGGTGTAGCGTCTGGCACGGTATGCAAGAAGACGTCGGTTCGAATCCGACCGGATCGAAGGAATTTTTTCTGAGTGTTTTTTCTGAGTGTTCGATCTTTGTATTAATTATTATAACAAACTTCTGGATTAATAGTTACACACAATTGTATTAAGTACCAGAATGCAACCGATATCGTATTAAAAACAGCGGCAAGACTGGCGGTCTGTCGCGGTCGCTTGGATCGGTATAGACAAGACAATATTTGAAATATTTGCTTTTAAAACAACGTTCAACATTGCTCTCAAAAATGTATTTTTCAATCGTGCTTCATGAAATTGATCTGAAACCACACGATTATTTTCAATATCACACCTTGACGCAATTTAGGAATTACACCTCTTTTGCCTCAAATAATGTTGAAGTACGTAAAGATGTATGTACATAATGAATGATAGTAGTAGGTAGTGATCTATATTTTTTCAACTTATCAACAACGTATACAAAAATTTATTGTATGTGTAGATCAAGAATATCAAATAATAAATGATATTGATATAGTAGATATCCGTTTATTTGTCACCGGATCAGAGAAATATCAACAGATTGAAAGCAGTCATCTCTGTAAATACGAAGAAAATCCTTGTATCCAGTTTAATATAGTATTCACCGTAATTGATTATCCGACATACAAAGCTATTTGTTTTGAAACATATTTTATAAATGTGACTTTGGGTGATAAATGTATTCGAGAAATTGCGTTGGCAAATTTCTTTGTACAAGTTTATGAGATATTACAATGTCATTATCACTTTGTGGTATTATTAGATATTTCCATTGAGATTACGAAATTATCGTATTTGGCCATTGACTTTTGGCATAATAAATTTACGACAAAATAATTATTTCTAGTGTAACAACAAATAGTATTTCGGTCTTATAATAAACTATTCGGCCAGATTAACGTATGTATACGACACGAAAAATACTACTTACTATTTTCATACATTTTCACATATCATCACGCCTGTCACCCACTGAGGTAGGCAGAGACCGTGAATTTGAAAATTCCTTCGCCTCCTTCCATCAGTCTTATTCTTGGTACCCTGCCTTTTTTAAGGACATCCCCTATCTAATTGATATATGTACACCGAGGTTTACTTCTCCTCACGCCTCAATTCACAATCACTCCATAAATTTGTGCCGTCAATCTACCAGCATTCATTCTTTCTACGTGACCAAACCATCGAAGCATCCCCCTCCTTATCCTGGTCATTATATCATCTTTCATACCACAACGCTCTCTTACTACTTACATTTATAAACTTCAGTTATGATAAATAATTTTGTACAACGAAATGAAAAAGGTAATTTAATTTTCAAGTTTTTAATTGAAATTTATGATTTAATGAAGAAAGTAATTGTTTATTTCGTTTCAAACGATTTTGATTGAATTTTATTGACATTCAAAATTTTATTTTATTGTGTTTTGAAAAATCCAATACTTGGTTGATTTTGCTAAAGTTTATTTAGTCGTGAGTAAACTACTTGCGTAAAAAGTAGATAATTTTCATTTGACATGTTATCTTTTTTGGATCTCTTAGAAAAATATCTTAGTTAAGGTGCCTACAGATACGATCGACATTGTCGATCGTCAATGTCGATCGTCATTGTCGATCGACAATGTCATACATGACATAATCGACATAGTCGATCGTTGTCGATCGACAACGAGAATTTTAGACGTTTTCGAGTTGTTTGGGAGTGCTTATTGAGAATGTGGCATTAATTTCTAAATCCAAGATGGTTCTGGAAGTGGAATTTATATTTAAATACATGATGGCTGACACGACTTTTCGCATTTCTAAATGCAAAATAGCGGGCACGATTTCTCAAATAACGGCAAGTTGAGTATCGTTTTCGAGATATTTGGGGGTGCTCATTACGAATATAGAATTTATTTGTAAATCCAAGATGGCGGACACGCTTTACTAAAAAAATGCAATATAGGTATCCTTTTCGAGTTATTTGGGGATGCTCATTACGAATATGGCACTCTCTTCTAAATCCAAGATGGCAGGCACAATTATTCGAATAACGGCAAGTTGGGTATCGTTTTCGAGGTATTTGGGGGTGCTCATTATGAATATGGTACTTGTTTGTAAATCTAATATGGCAGACATGATTTTTTTAAATGTAATATGGGCATCCTTTTCGAGGTATTTGGGGATAGTCAATACGAATATAGCACCTATTTCTAAATCCAAGATGGCGGACATGACTTTTCAAATATCGGTAAGTTGAGTATCGTTTTCGAGGTATTTGGGGGTGCTCATTGCGAATATAGCACTTATTAGTAAATCTAAGATGGCAGACACGATTAAAAAAAATGCAATATGGGTATCGTTTTCGAGGTATTTGGGGGTGCTCGTTACGAATATAGCACTTATTTGTAAATGCAAGATGGCTGACACGATTTTCCAAAAAATGCAATATGGGTATCATTTTCAAGGTACAATTGTGGGCACGATTTTTCAAATAATGACAAGTTGGGTATCGTCTTCGAGGTATTTGGGGGTGCTCATTACGAATACTCTTATTGCTTTTATTTGAATTGTCGTGTCTGCCATCTTCGATTTAGAAATAAATGCCATTTCGGCAGTGTCGATCGACATCGATCGTCAATGTCGATCGTATCTGTAGGCACCTTTACATTTCATTTCATCTTTTAGGTAAAGAAACGAAAAATTGCATCTTCGCGAACTTCCAAAGTATGTTTAGCATTAATAAAATTTATATGATAATTTACTCTTGTTGTCATGTATTCGGTATTTGGCTGAATAATTATTAAAATTCGTTATTCAGCCGAATAGTAAAAAATAGGCTGAATAATTGAATATGCCGAATACCCAGTAGTAACCTTTTATTCGTTGCAACTCTACATATTTCACATACTGTGAATAATTGTACAGACTGGTGAAGGTGGTAAGAAAAAGGTTTTTAGGCAGGATAAATGAAAATGTATTGGCACTAAAGAAGATAGCAACAAAACAAAGAAAATCATGGATAGTAACACAAGTAAAAATATTATTTATTCAAGTGGAATTTGCAAAGTTACGTCGTGTACGTTGTTTTAAAATTAATTACAATGATAATAAAAGGTCTCAATACTTATTAAAACGTAGAGAAATGATAATATGTGAACAACATATTTTCCAAAAAACCAATAAAGAATGTAGACTACCTATGAAAGATATAAATTAAATACGAAAATATTGTATCTGAATTAATTTAATAAATTACACTATTCGGAAGTAGATTTTATTTTCGAAGTATATAAACACGTTATGGTTTCAATGTAAATATTTCTCACAACTATGCATTTATTATAATAGGGGTTAAAGTATGAAATTGCCGATTTGTACTGAAA
>NW_020653850.1:12997705-13049055 GCF_003589595.1 Hyposmocoma kahamanoa
CACTTTTTAGCGCGGACCCGACGTCCATATAATTGTAAGTCAATGCTATTGGTACTCAATTTAGGTGTAGAATAACATAATCAGTGAAATGAATGGTACTATATAGTATCTTGTATGCTAAATTAGTGTCGTGTTTAATTGTCCCAAGGCGACGTTTTAACGGCAAAAGAAGTTTTTGTTAGGTAGGTTTTTGTTGTTGTGGACCGGCTTTATTAACGATTGTTTTCACGCCTCGCCACTATTGCGTTTTGAGAAACACTCTAAAATATGGAAATGAAGCGTGAACGTATCGTTGAAGCAGCTTTATAAATGAAGGCCATTCCAGGTATGGGATGTAAGGGGGCACACGGGATGTAAGGGGGCACACACCATCACAGCTCTTATTGTCAACCTCACCTGCACGCGGTACATCCTGCAGTAACCGACGAGGCTCTGGCGACCGGTAGTAGGCGGTATAGCCCTTCCCCACATTGGCGCTGTCAAATCTGCTGGCTACCGATGGGCAGCAGCGTCGGTAGTACAAAGGCAGCGCCCTGCGATCTCCAACCCGCATGCCCAGCGTGGAGATTATGGGCAATAACCCCCTTCATGGACGGCACAACCAATCGAAGGCCCCCAGTTCCCGGTCGCCCCGCTATTCCTGGTCACGGTAGCGGCCATGGTACCGGCGGGGTAGGGGGTGCTAAGAATCCCCGGGCTACCGCAGGCTACCAAAAACAACTGACCCTGGCTACGTTTAACGGACGAACTCTTAGGCTTGACGAACACCTTGCACAGTTGGAAGTGGAACTGGAGAACATTAGATGGCATGTTCTGGGGCTGTGTGAAGTCCGAAGAGAGGGAGAGGACACCATAACCCTAGACTCGGGCCATCTACTGTACTTCCGCGAGGGTGATCAAACATCCCAAGGTGGTATAGGATTCCTCGTCAACAGAGTCCTCTCTAACAACGTTGAAGAGATCTCCAGTGTGTCGAACAGGGTAGCGTACCTGATCCTTCGGCTATCAAAAAGGTATAGCCTGAAGATCATTCAGGCCTACGCACCGACCTCGACACATTCGGATGACGATGTAGAAGATATGTACGAGGACATATCGAAAGCCTTACACAACACCACCAAGGCTCACTTCAACGTTGTTATGGGGGACTTTAACGCTAAAGTGGGATTCCCAAATCTTGACGAGTCTCGAGTCGGCCCGCATGGTTATGGAGTAAGGAATCACAGGGGGCAAACGCTAGTCAACTTCCTCGAGCACGAGGGGCTCTTCTTGATGAATTCGTTCTTCAAGAAGAAGCCTCAAAGGAAGTGGACTTGGCGAAGCCCCGACGCTGTGACTAAAAATGAGATCGATTTCATCCTGACGGACAAGAGACACATATTCAGAGATGTCTCAGTGATCAACAGGTTTAGCACCGGATCTGATCACCGACTTGTACGAGGCTCTCTGAATATCGATGTCAAACTTGAAAGAAGCCGCTTGATGAAGTCCACGCTCCGTCCTAATCCACTCCAGATCATGGCGGGCTCCGAGAAGTTCCATGAACTTCTCGAAGCGAGATTCGTCGAGCTGAAACCCACCGAGGACGTTGACGAGGCCTTACAAAGCGTGGTTGGGACGCTGAGAAGCGAGGGCATCAAATTCTGTCAATTGCAGCGTACGGGAAAGAAGTCTAAACTCTCGGATGAGACTCTGCGACTTATGACGAAAAGACGCGATGACATCCAGGCCACTTCGTCAGAGAGGTCATACCTAAACAAGCAGATTGCGAAGATGGTACGGCGTGACCTTCGGAGTTCCAATACACGCCTCATTGAGGAGGCGATAGAGCGAAACCGAGGGTCCAAAGTATTCACTCAGCAGCTTGGAAGGAGCCACCTGACGAAGCTTACAACGCACGATGGCCTAACCGTTACGTCAAAGCCGCAGATACTCGCCGAGATAGAGGACTTCTATGGCCGTTTGTACGCTGTAAATGCTCCTCGGGTCCAGCGTGACAATCACGATTTGAGAGCCACCTTGACGCGCCACTATACCGACGACCTGCCAGAAATCAGTCAAGACGAGATCGTGTTGGCTCTAAAACAGCTTAAAAATGGAAAAGCCCCCGGTGAAGACGGAGTTACTTCGGAGCTTTTGAAGTCTGGAGGAGTTCCTATTATCCAGGAACTTCAGAAGCTCTTTAACTTGGTCATTCACTGTGGGAGAACTCCACGGGCGTGGAACAGGAGTATTGTAGTTCTCTTCTTTAAAAAGGGAGATAAAACTCTACTGAAAAACTACCGACCCATCTCACTCCTGAGTCACGTCTACAAGCTGTTTTCTAGAGTCATCACGAATCGCCTCGCAAGAAGACTCGACGAGTTTCAGCCACCGGAACAGGCCAGGTTTCGGGGAGGATATGGCACCATAGACCACATACACACAGTGAGGCAGATTATACAGAAGTCCGAAGAGTATAATCGGCCCCTGTGTTTAGCTTTCGTGGACTATGAGAAGGCCTTTGACTCTGTCGAAACCTGGGCTGTCCTGGAATCCTTACAGCGGTGCCAAGTAGACTATCGTTATATACAAGTGTTGAGATGTCTTTACGATGCTGCTACCATGAGTGTCCAAGTACAGGACCAGCAGTCTGAACCTATCCAATTACGCAGAGGGGTGAGACAGGGGGATGTCATATCCCCGAAACTGTTCACCGCTGCATTGGAGGATATGTTTAAGACGCTGGACTGGAAAAGGATGGGCATTAACATAAACGGCGAGTACATCTCACACTTGCGATTTGCAGATGACATAGTCCTAATGGCAGAATCGCTGGAGGAACTGAATCAGATGCTGAACAGCCTAGCATCCGCCTCGCGGCGGATTGGTCTCGGCATGAACTTTGATAAAACCAAAGTCATGATCAATGACCACATTGATCCGAGACCCATCTGCGTCGATGGCCACCTTCTTGAAGTTGTTTCCGAATACACTTACCTCGGGCAGATTCTGCAGTTAGGTAGAAATAACTTCGAGAAGGAGGCAAGGAGGAGGATTCAGCTTGGCTGGGCAGCGTTTGGGAAGCTACGTCGAGTCTTTTCGTCGCCCATCCCGCAGAGCTTGAAAACAAAGGTTTTCAACCAGTGCGTCCTACCAGTTCTAACGTACGGAGCTGAGTCGTGGACACTCACAATACGGCTAGTCCACCAGTTTAAAGTCGCTCAGCGAGCTATGGAACGAGCTATGCTCGGAGTCTCTCTGAAAGATAAACTCCGTAATGAGGTTATCAGACAGAGAACCAAAGTGATCGACATAGCTCTTCGGATAAGCAAGCTGAAGTGGCAGTGGGCTGGACATATCTGCCGAAGAACCGACAACCGCTGGGGTAAACGAGTTCTTGAGTGGAGACCACGACTTGGCAAACGTAGTGTGGGACGCCCTCCAGCCAGATGGAGTGACGATCTGCGGAAGATTGCTGGCAGGAAATGGATGCGTCAAGCCGAGAACAGGGCGAAATGGCGTGCATTAGGGGAGGCCTATGTCCAGCAGTGGACTGCAATAGGCTGATGATGATGATTCCAGGTATGATAAGAATAAATACAACAATTATATGAAGTATATACAACAGTTATATGGACAACCCTTTGTTAATTATTTCGGGTTTAGCATACACTCCGCTCGCCAGATTGGTGCAGCAGCCCAATAGTTATTTATGAGTGCGGACTGAAAATCTGCTGTGCAGTCCTTTATCCTTTTTGTCCACATTATTGTTTTATTGTTAATGGGTCGCTTAAATTGTAATTTTCGCATTTTATGTGTAAGAAAACTTTTCTTTTTATTTATTAGTGTTATTTACTTACATTTTTTTCGAAGATACATTTACAAAACAAAAAGGCGACTTTTCAAGGTACGTTTATTTTTTAATAAATAATTAGGTGTCAAGTCAAGGTATAAAGACGCAAATCTATATAGATCGAATTAAAATTGACGAAGGAAACGAAATAAATTTGGAAACTACCATTTATTTCGTTAAAATAAGCGCCCATGCTGTCAATCAATATTACTTTGTGTTATCGTCGTAGATAAAGTAAAAAAAAATCGCACTAAGTAGTGGCCAACTTAACAAAGTATAGAAGGCGGCGATGAGCTTCAATCAGTAACAGTTGTAAGGCGAAAATGGTTTGGTCAGCAATTTGCGGCCTCGGTATTGCCATGTTACTTAATATTGCTTTTATAATGGTACCATTGGTAGGTCGCGCTCAATATTTACGGGTCTAAATTGCCATTTCCAGAATTTAACTTTAGAACTTTCTAATTCCTTAAGGTCCGGTGGATTTACGCTTATTTATTATTCGATTCGCGCCGTTCAATATACGGACAAGTGTTTTGGATTTTCCATTTTCTAAATCATTACACGAACGATTAAATGACAATTTACGTACCGTAGCACCGTTCACCACACGAATTGATGTTTTAAATTTTCTGTCCGAAATCATTTCACGAATGACTAAGCACGAATGCGCCTTCAGGGGCGCCATGCAATTGTTTAATTTAGCCGTTTATTTATTAGTAAAATGTTTTTAATTTAGGTCAATTCGTGTTATGGTGTTTTAATTAACTGTTAAGTTAATAACGATATTTGTAAATTTTTATCTCTAATATATTAAGGGTTAAAGAATGACATTGATGTTCTAAATTTCCGATTCTTTATAATAAAATAAAGTTAATGTTGTCTGATTCAAAATTCAACTGCCTCCGTAGCCGAACGGTTACCAAGCCGGACTGCCACGCAGAGGTCCCAAGTTCGATTCCCGGGCCGGGAGAAATATTTGTATGGCCTACATTTACTTCTCTCGTGAGTATTGGTGTAATTTGTGTTTATCTGTGTGTGTGTCCATGGCACCCGCGACACAGGGTTTTTCTAGTGCGGGGCTATGTTGAGTGTGTGCGTTATTAAAAAAAAATAGAAAGTTTTTTCAAATGAAACGTTTAAGCTTCTCACAGTCAAAGCCAAAGTCAAATAATCATTTATTCCATAGGTAAAATTTTTACACTTCAAAACGTCATTTTTAAGCTACTTTTTAGGCTACTGCTTGTTCATTACGCTGACTCCCTGAGAAGAACGAGCAAGAAACTCTGAGTATTGCTCCTTTCTAATAAACTTAAGTGCTGTGGAATACACTTTGAATCGTAATTGTTTTTATTTTTATTTTTTTATTTATTTGGGAAACATACAGCATCATATAATACATTTCATTTTCAACAAATATGAAACAAACACTACCCAAAACAGTTTCCACTAATATTTAAAATAGTTACGTTGGAAAGACAAATTTATACATAACTATAAGCTACTAACATAATAATTACCACTAAGCAATAAGTTATAAATAAATTTTAATTATAATTTAAATTTATTGGATATCATGATGTTCAACCACCATGATATTCAATTACGTTATGGGAAATCACTCCACTAGTTTGTTACATTGATCATTAACTTAATTATTTTTATTATATATATTTACATTAATTAACTAAGAAAAATTCCTACGATCAATTACAAATTATGTTAATAACATAAAGCTTTCTAATGGCAGATTTGAACCGGAATGGCTTATCGTCAAATATATTAATTTCTTGATATTCATTATTAAATTGTGTACAAGCCCGTATAAGGAACATATTTTTAAAATTATTAGTGCGACAATAAGGTATTGCAAATGGGGCTCGCGGACGTAGGTTGGGTCTTGGACATTTTAATGAAATTTGGCTTAATAAATAAGTAGAATCGATGTGATTTTGAATAATTTTGAAAAGAAAAATTTGATCCCTAAGCTCTTTCCGTTTTTGTAAAGTCATAATTTTTATAGGTTTAAATTTCCGATATTTATACTTCAATCTTTTGACAAATTTATTTTGCACTCTTTTGATCATGTCGACATGTTTATTATAATTGGGGTTCCAAGCAGTGGATGCATACTCTAGGTTAGATCTTATATATGCATTCTATAACAAAATAAGAGTGTCAGAATTCTTAAAATCGCTACATTGTCTAAATATAAAACCTAGTCATTTAAAAGCCTTGCTGGTAATTTTTTCATAGTGGGACGTAAATGTTAGCTTACTATCCAGATGCGCTCCCAGATCTCTCACCTCGGATACTCTTTGAAGTTTCTGATTATTAAGATAGTAATTATGAACTAATGGATTAGATTTCTTAGTATATGAAATTGTACAGCATTGTTCAATATTAAGATATAATTTATTTTTAATACAGTAATCGCTTAAGTTATCTAAATCCTTCTGTAAATTTAAACAATCCTGATTAGGTTTAATAACATTAAAAATTTTAGTATCGTCAGCAAATAGGAGTAATTTTGAATTTAAAAAACATTTTTCAACGTCGTTTATAAAAATATTGAAAAGGAGAGGTCCTAAGTGAGATCCCTGGGGAACACCGGAACTAATAGGGATGAAACTGGAAGTGAACCCTTTAATCGCAACTGCTTGGCTCCTATCGCGGAGGTACGACTGAAGCCACCGAAGTAGATTACGGTATATACCGATGTATTCTATTTGTTTTGTTAATAAATTATGACAAATTTTATCAAAAGCTTTAGGATAATCGGTATACACGGCATCCACCTGATAACCATCGTTAAAACTACATAAAGCAATGTCAAGAAATTCACAAAGGTTCGACTCAGTTGAACGTTTATTAATAAATCCATGCTGTTCGTTTATAAGATGAGGTTTAACAACAGGGTACAAATTATCGTAAATATTTTTGTCAAATAATTTAGGTATGATAGACAATTTTGAAATACCTCGGTAATTCGGGATGTCATGTTTGTCTCCTTTCTTAAAAATGGGGACAACTAAGGAGCGCTTCCATATGTTGGGCATCGTGCTTGATAACAAGATGTTAAATAGATAGCTGATCGAACCACACAAGGTATCACAGCAATTACGCAGGAAAACAGGATGCAATCCATCAGGACCACTACCTTTAGTGATATCTAAGTGACTTAGATATTTTTTAACGATAGAAGATGTAATTTCTATGTTGTTAATTAACATGTCAAGTTGCTTATCATCCATCGTTAAAGGCGCAGCACAATCTTGTACAAGGACTGATTGAAATAATGTGTTACATAAACTAGAAATTGTTTGAGCATCGGAGCTCATATAAGGTCAAAGTACATACTGTCAGGAATTCCGGTATTATTAACTTTAGATTTTATGTATGTCCAAAACTGCTTTGAATTCTTTCGAATGTTATCCTCCGCATTAGATATGTAAATTTTATAACAAGAGGATTCCATTAATTTAAAACGTTTACGTATGTTAGAAAATTCTCATAATCACTGTAGTTACCAAAAGTTTTCCACTTTTTATGCCATTTGAGTTTCTTCCTCAATAACCCTATTATAAGCTTAGTATACCAAACAGGAAATTTAGTATTGTTTCGAACATTTTTATATGGAACTAATATGTCAATGATGTCATTCAAAATTGTTTAAAAATTGGCAACTGCTGCGTCCATATCGAATCCTGACAGACAAGACTGCCAGTCAACTTTAGATAATTCGGCATTTATTCGAATATAATCGGCTTTGTAAAATTGATGCAGAATACGGAGTTGAGGTTTCAAGCATTGTATTGGCTGAGTAGTCGTCAGTTCTATACGCAACGCTGGATGATGCCCATCCTCGGGGGAAGCCAAAGGATCAGTTCTAGTCACGGTACATAGCAGACTGGTAATAACTAGATCTTAACACCTGTTATTAACATTTACCACACTATTAAATTGACACCAGTCAGTATATCTCAAAAATAAATTTAATTGGGTAGTTAAGTTATTAAATGGTAGATTATGCAATATGAATTTATTATTATCAGCTACCCATTCGGCTCCACTAATGTTAAAATCACCAAGTATTACAAAATCCGTGTCCGCGTTGTCCGTATATAATTCAGATACATAATCGAAAAATAACATTTGTGTCGAGCACTGTCCCCGCGGAAAGCAGCAACAAAATAAGCCTGTTTTATTTTTAAAACGCGGTCCGTTAATGTTCGATGAAGACAAACAAACGTATGTGACATCTGCATCGGTCATGGTAGACGGCGCGGGAGCCGGCGGCGACGATGCGCGTGCATCCACCGCGAGACCCACTAAATGGGGCGTGGCGGAGGGAGTTGACTCACGTGTTGGTCCGAGACTGCACCGATCCAGTGGTAATGCCGAAGAAAATCTAGGAACAGTAGGCTGGGCAGATGGTGTAGCTGGTTCGGTCAGTGGAGTAGATGGTCTCGCAGTGCAATCCTCTTGAGGAGTCATCAGTGAAGAACACGGAAAATCGACGGTATTTCCATCTCGGCAGGGAGAGCATAACCATGAGCTCCGGCCGGTACCAAGTCTATTAAAGCCGCGCTCTGATATTCCATGACAGTTGAAGTGGTATTTGCTCTTGCACTTCGAGCACTCAGGACCGTGTCCGACCACTTCATTACAACTAACACACTGAGTAGTAAACATGGTAAACTAGTTGAACACCCCTGATTTGCAACCGGTTCACAACAACAACAACTATGTGTCTATCCAACGAATGTTGACGCCGAACTGGCAATTGTGTGCAATCTAGACTGTTGTTGTCTTTCCATACTTCGTTATCTAAAACATACTCTTCAATTTTGTAATGTGACTTTTCAAATAAAATACTTTTAATGTAAGTTTTAAGCTTGGGAAATGACAATCTTAATATATTCTCCGGAATCTTATCGTAAAAACATATACAGTTCCCCATAAAAGAATAGTTTACCTTAGTTAAACCAAATCGTGGTACCATGAGTTTGGACTTAGTTCTAAGGTTAATATTATGAATATCGTCTTTCTTAATGAAATTATGTATATTTTTACGGGCATACAAAATATTTGAGTAAATGTACTGCGATGCCACAGTCATGATACCAGTCTCCTTAAACTTTTCTCTGAGAGAAATCCTAGAACCTAAACGGTACACAGAACGAATCGCTCGCTTTTGCAACACAAATATGGTTTGCATATCTGCCGCTTTACCCCACATGACAATCCCGTAGGACATTATACTATGGAAGTAACCAAAGTAAACTAGTGTAGCAGTAGCAACATCGGTAGACTCACGTATTCTACGGACTGCGGTGTAGCAGAGCTTAATCTGCTGGCTAAGGAAGATGTTTTTTTTTTATTGTGACTCGGCAAAATGACTGCACCGCGCCTGATGGAAAGTGCGAATACAGTCCAGAGATAAGAGTAACGGATGGAAAACACAAATATCTTCACTCCGTCACTATCATTTTACCGGCCTGGCCAAATGCTTCTTCACACTACGTTTGAAGAACCCGATGTTATAGAGGGGAGGGAATACATGCGTCGGGAGTTGGTTCCACAATTTGATGGTTCGGCATAAAAACGAATTGCCAAACTTTTTAGTGCGGGACGGTATTGAACTGACCGTCCAACCGTGGCAACGCAGTCCGGCACGCGTGGTCCGCTGATGGAAAGGAGAGGAAGGGATAAGGTTGAAAACGCTAAGAGACGCTATATCTCTGCGAAGCTGTAACGACTCCGCATGCTCAGTTACATGAGGATCGTTGACAACACGGAAGGCGTAGCGCTGCAGTCCATCTAGAGCATCGAGCAAGTACTTGGCAGAGCCATCCCAAAGGTGCGAACAGTACTCTATGCTGCTTCGGACCTGAGCTTTATACAACAGGTATCGCAGCTCTGAAGTAAAAAATCGGTGCACCTTGTTCAGGATGCCAAGCTTGCGCGACGCGTTACAGATGACGCTCTCGATATACTCTTTTTTGTTCATGTCCTTCCGGATGCTCATCCCCAGTAGGCTGAGCTTGTCCTGCAGCGTCAGGGTTGTACCCTGAAGACAAGGAAGTGAAAGGAATGGGGATTTTTTGGAGCTGAACGCGCATACTTGGGTTTTCTTGGCGTTGAACTCAACCAAGTTTCGGGAGATCCACGACGATATATGTTCCAAAACATGGTTGAGCTCAGCGACAAGTTTTTCCCGGTTTCTCTCAGGGTCCTCCCGGCTGCTTAACGATTGCTTATAATAGCAACCGTGCACTGTGCTATCATCTGCATAGCAATGAATGTTGCTAAAAGGCAACAAGTCATTGATATGCAGAAGGAACAGCGTGGGCGACAGCACGGAGCCCTGTGGCACCCCAGCATTAACTGTCACGAGCCGCGAAGTGCCTCCGTCAACAAGGACACGCAATCTTCGCTCGCGCAGAAAGCCGGAGATCCACTCACAAAGGCGGCCGGGAAGACCATATGCGAACTAGGGGATATTTCAATAAAACTTAGCAAATAGACGTAATTCCACGTACTTTTGAGGTCGGTTTTTTTAGTACTCTGTACTGAGATTATTAACATGTATAGATTTAAAACCTTTAATGATGTCTTGTGCATTAACAGGATGAAAATTAAATATACTACCACAAACATTAACATTTTTTTTAGGAGATCAATAGCAAGAGAAGGAGAGAAATTTAATGATTCTGTAGTGTTAACGGCTATTTCTGAAAAGAACGATTCAAAAGGTTGGGCTTTCTAAACTTAAATTTTTTTCATTACCAGTGGTTGTTGTTTTGATAAAATCGATTGTCACTCCTATTTTGCACGATAATACCCAAGAAAGCGTCTTTGCCTTATAGGAGTTGTAAACTGAAGTTCTTCGACACCCGCTACAGTTACCTGACTTAACACCCTCCCTTTTTTCTGTAATTTACATAATTGCCTACAAGGAAAATAATTCAGTTCCTATGAGTGGTGGACAATAAGTTCCAAAACTCTGTAGATTCGTAGATAAAATTTGGTAGAATTACCAAAAAGGAATATCAATACATGAGCTTCTAGTACAGAAAAGTAAAGTAGTAAGTAAGTAAGGTTTTTACTTTAAATACCCTGTAATTTGGTATTGTTAAGGTGGAAAGAACAATAAATAATTTTGAATTTGAATTGAATTGTTAACATGAGTGTATGTTTTCTTTAATAGGAGTTTTGTTTCTAAAACGTTATGTTTCTTTTTATTCTCCAATATAGAATGACTTTTGTTCTTATAAAGGAAATAATGAGATGGGATGATTTCGGCACGGCTCGACTCACTAAGCCTAAATTGAACATATTTGTTTTAACAGCCTGCGTGGCTGGCCGAAAGGTTACCATGCTGGACTGCTACGCAGAAGTTCGGGTTCGATTCCCGGGTTGGGCGAAATATTTGTATGACCTACGTTTATTTCTCTCGTGAATTTGGGTCTAATATGTGGCTGTTTATGTGAGTGTCCATGACACCCGCGACACAGGATCTCCCTATGAACCATTGTATTGCTCTATCTAAAATTACGTTTATTGTAAGTTAGTACGTCTTTTGTATGTAGTATCAACTTCAATTATAGCCGCAGTAAAAGTCTTGGAAAAAAGAACTCTTTTTTACAATATCAAGTGACGGGACGAAAATGTCGTGCGCCTGATAGTTAAGCTACACACCTGTCCATAACAGTTGCAGTGCCACTCAGAGCCTTAAATCGCAAGGATTTGAGGGGCACTGTCACTGCGCTCGTCACCCTGAGGTATAAGTTGACAAGTCCCATGTGCCTTTAATTCCACCAGCATCCTTACCCTTCAAAACCGGAAAACGGTAATGCTGACATTACTGCTTGGCAGCAGAAATAGGTACGGTGGCAGCACTTCCCTGGACGAACTCTTTCACAAGGAGCTCTACTGCTACTAAACTACGTTTCTCTACCTGTAATATTTTGTAATATCCTCTCGAAGAACCGGATGAAATAAAGTGACAGAGGTCTGTGAGAACCCTGTACACTGGCTGATCTGGGGTCAGAACCTGAACTTATAAGGTTCCTGTACGCTCACAGGTTATAGTGTCCTTCTCATATGCCCTAAGAGTAGGTAGGGAGGGTCACTATAATCAAAACTAACGTAGAAAGGTATGGTGGTTGTAATATTTTAAAAAGACAAATTATTGTTTGATGACCATAAAACTTTTGTCTTGGCAAGTTTTCACACACAAGCCATTTCTGTGAGGAATTTAATTTATATGGCAATCGCATATCTCATAAAACCAAAGAAAGCAAAGCGTAAATCTGCTTAACTAAGTCGCAGTTTGTTGAAACAAATTATTACGACGCTATTTGCGACTGATAGTGGGTTTGTTTTTACTTCGAAAGAACGCTGTAACAAACACAAGTAAATTTACTGTGATCCCCTAATTGACAATCACAAATCGGGCTAAAGGTCCAAATAAAGACTGTGAGTTAAGTTACTTTTCGTAAAGGTTCGACTAAGAAACCTTAAAACTGAATATTAATTACAACGGACACATTTTACAAGAAATACAACAACCAAAATTTTTGGATGTGATTATTGACGATAAGTTGGAGTGAAAACTTCATACTGAAACAATACGGAACACTTTACTTCATCATGCTTATGGTCTAAGAAGGTTGCGTGACACTTCCGCTGTGTCAGCAACTTAAGAGGCCTTTCATGGTGATGTAGCATCCTTACTTCGATATGGGCTTGTTGTTTGGGGAAATTCAACGGATGTAAGTAAATAAATTATTTGTAGCCCAAAAAAATACGTACAGGCAATGTTTGACTTGGGACCCCGAGAATCGTGTAGACCCTTATTTAAATGCTGCCTTGTATCTTTGAAGTAGCTAATTTTGTAAAGAATAATAATAAACTTTTAGAAAAGACACGGGACATTTACAGTGTAAAATGTTACTTTGTAATCGTTTTACCAAATTAAGTTACTACCAGAAACAATGTTAATCTTAATACTTATAGGAATTGCTTTAGAATCGTTTAGCTGCCAAAATATAGTTATCCATAGATTTGCATGCCAATATCGGTAAAAAATATATAACAACTGTTTTATTATGTATACTTGTACCACCTTTTGTAAGCCATATTTTAAGTTATTCATTCATATTTAATTTAGTTTTCGTGTTTTAAAATTTGAGGTCAACTTAAATTGGTGTAAGGTTAATTTTTTATATTATTTATTTTATTATGATTAATAAAATTTACATGTTTCTTTCCAGTGCCCGAGACGCATTTATAACATGCGTTGCGCACGCTGGCCGTTCATGCTCTGCATCGGCTGGCACTCTTCTCCGGCGCATGGCGTGGGTACTGGCTCAGGACGTGGCTGCATGTACGCAACAACCCCGCGCTTACTGCTCTTCTCCACCCCCACTATTCGCTGCACCTCTTCTTACAGCGATTTCCGGCATTATACTTTATCCACCACGATTCTAAAGTTTTAAAACCAGACTAAAGGACGGACACCGAAGTCATTCCATAAACAGCTCCGTCTTATCAATTTTGGTTCGGAACACCAATATGGATGGAATTTAAAGCTGTAAGAGCTAAAGACAATCGAGATTGCTCAGAAAAAGACAGTGGAGAGGATTGATACATTTTATTTATGGTTAAAAGTTACCTACATTTTAAAAGAAGTTCTGATTTATAAACAAATCTAAACGTCTTGTTATCAATTCCGTAAGGATTGTACGATTTTGCATCTTTTGCAAATACGGAACGCCATAATTTTAAGATAGTTGTGAAGTATTATATCTGCCAGATATTGTTTGAAATATATCTCGAAAGTACCTATACTAGTCCGCGGCGTTCAAATTTGAAAAGAAGTAACAGAAATTTAATGATTCGTAAAGTGATTTCAAACAGAGTTTATTTTTAAATATGAGTATGAAGGTAACGTATATGTTCTTTTGCATTTTGATACCTATTGAGCAAAAGTAATTCATGCAACGTAACATGAAGTGCCAAGTGTTTTAATGGTGCACAGTAAAACAAAACTTTAATTGATGGTCTATTGGATCGAACATATAGATATGATATGATACATTATGTAATTTAAAATGGACAAAATGGCTCAAATTTATAGCACGCAAAGTCACTAATTACTGCGTGCAAATTATTGTGAGTACTTATATTCGGAAAATATTTAAGAACTAGGTTCATGTCTGTTGTGCAATCGCCAATCATATTTGTTTAGCGTCGTCACTTTAACACTACGACTACACAACATTAACTCTTCCCTTTTTATCTATTGAGTTGGCCAAAAAGTCCGTGTGATATCAATGAAAAATATAAAAATGTGTATAAAACTTTAATCAATTATTATTATGTATTGGCCATGGTGATCTATAATCTTTTGCTATGATTATGAATAGAAAAATCGAACAGTAAGAAAAAATTCCTTCGATCTGGCTGGGTGCGAAGCAGCGTCTTTCAGCAAACCGTACTAGACGCTAAGCCAACTAAGCCACGAAATGAACCAGCGAATCTTACGAAGTTTTGTATGTGCTTATTGCAGATCTTAGTTTTTGGTTTTTAAGGATTTTTTGCCAAAGGCCATCTGTGAGAAATCTACTTTATCTATATATTTATTATATATATCTTCACTATTCCAAAAACTTCATAATTATGGTGGTGAAATATCCTGACATTCAATAAACTTAATTACAATCTTTTACTGTTTGGGGTAAGTTTAGAATTCCCTTTTTATAAAAGTTCCTGTCATTAGTTATAAAATACATCTCTAAGATTATTTGATTTTTAATTCGGAACTTAATCACGTATGCGATTCTACTATAGTAATGACGTTCTTTCTTCTGAACGTTATCACTATAATACAATCGTACGTGAAGCTATTGAAATTAAAAAACACCGTAATTTCAATCGAGAAGACTGTTTCAAGCTTTTATCGTCATGGGATCCAGTTATCAGCAAATGTAAACGACATCAAGTATCGCCCGATAAGTCACCCGGTGTCGTGAGTGTTGTGTGTCGGTCTAGTGAGAACCCTAGTGCATAAATAAATAATGAAGATCAACAAGTACGGGTACTTAGAAAAACTCGCAAGGCTACAAGATGCTGACACCCGCCTCTTCAGTCCCTTCGAAACGTCGAGGTAATTAAAATATGTTTTTCTACGTGATTAAGTCCCGAATTAAAAATCAAATAATGTGTGAAAATAGTGAAAGTTTAAATCAAAGTAGAGTCGCTTGATGATTAAAGTCGTAGCCATTCAAAGAATTTTGTAAATACCGAAACAATTAAAAATTTCTATTTTGGGCCTTTGTCGGGCGAGTATAGAAGATAAGAGAAAATATAGCGACCTAACTGCAATAGTTTTGACGGGTTTGTAAAGGTGTGTAGTTTGGCATTATTATGGTGAAATACTATACCATTACGATTCACCAGTTCTGGGCGTTTTTATTCATTATAAACTTAAAAGTTTCCCGCCGATTCTTAAAATGCGCGCTAAAATATTATTTTCAAGGTGACCATAGACAATATAACATTTCAAAAGAAAATAGTTCTATTTTCTTTAAACTTACTTGTAGTAAAAACTTTTAGGTCAACCATAGGTCTTCCACTGCTTCTATTTTTTTGAGATCTGCCCTACATTAATGCTTTAATAAAACTATCGTGTCGTATTAGTTACCCAAACGTTTATCCCCTTCGGCTCTTTATTGTCTTTAATAAGATTCTCTTTTCTCCTTGCACTACTCTTAGCACTTCCTTCATTCTTCTCCAGCACCATTTCTCAAATGCTTTCGTTCTCTGTCTCTCGATGTTATTGTCTACGTCTGACTACCATACAATGCAATGCTCCAAAATTGTACACCTTTATTACATGTTTTTTATTGTACAAAGCCTATTTTATTAGCCCTTATGATTCTTGTCTTATGATCTCAAGTTAGTTAATTATCCAATGATGTATGTTGTTTATTGGTGTATCGGTACTGAGTTTTGGTTTTTTTGACTTTTTGCAATTTTGTTTTGTTGATGTAAATATAATATAGAATTACATATTATTTTACTGGCATAGTTTCCGTGACTATGCAAAAACGAGCATTGATAATTGGATAAAGTCAATAGCTTTTGTCTTAGTGTAAAATTACAATACAATTTTATAGTCAATATCATTGTGGAATATTTTGGAACCGTGTCTCAACACAAACGCAAAGTTGTTGTTTACGAGTAAGTAAGTATGCAATAGTAGCAACTGTTTATAATTAAAGATCTTTTCATCTAATTCAATTAAACTTAATTCTTACATTATAGTTTATTTGTTCCGATGTTGTTCTAGTGTACCCATGTAATGTAAGCTAAACAAATTTTACTCTTAATCTTAGTCCGTACATATAGGAATATAAGTTTTTGTAAAAGATGTTTAGAAAATATTGTTTTTATTGTATGTCACAAGCAGGTATTAAGAAAAAAAAAATCTGAAATCAATTTCTTTTTTCATTTCCATGACGATGTGCTATAGTTATTAAAATCATGCGGCTGTTCTGCATAGTACAATTAAAAAATAATGATAATAATAATGGTTTATTACCTCAACACAAGGAGCAGATCTTGTATTAAAATAAAGGCTAACAACATTAAATATTGAAACCCTTGTGAGGGACTGGAGATCGTACTAGGCAACTAAATCTGTATTACAGCCACTGAAATGTTTATTTAAGATTTTAGTGATTACAGCCCACCAAGCCCCTGACCCTCTCGACTAGTATTTTTTTTATTATACCAAGTGACAGGACGAACAAGTCGTGCTCCTGATGGTAAGCGTCACGTCTGTCCATAACAGTTGTAGTAGCGCTCAGAGTTTTAAATCGCGATATTCGGAGGGGCACTGCTACTACACCCGTCACTCTGATAAATAAGTTAAAACGGCGTGCGCTGTATATTATTGTAATTTGACTTTTTTTATGATACTAAGTGAATAGGCGAACAAGTCGTGCGCCTGATGGTAAACGACACGCCTGTTCAAAACAGTTGCATTGCCACTCAGGGCTTTGAATTGCAAATATCTGAGGTGCACTTGCTCTGCGCCCATCACCTGAGACATAAGATGAAAAGTCCCACGGGCCTGTAATTTCACCAGCACCCTTACCCTTCAAAATCGGAACGGACTGTGAACCTTCTTCCACGATATTTTCCTTCACCGAAAAACTCATGATAAATTTCAAATTAAATACTATAATAAAACAGTAATTATACCATTATAGACATGAAAAACATTGATATTGTAGATTAATCAACGAGGAACTATTGTCATTCGAACGTTGATGAGTAATAAATTGAAATTACATATAATAATATATGTAGATTCCGAACTCGAAAAAGTTAAAGCAAAAAAAAGGGTATGGTGAAATTTTATACGCCTTTATAAACGCATGATATACGCTTTTAAAACATAAACTCTAAAGGCTCTTAGTATTGATATCTATTGTACGAAATCGTTAAGCACAAGCATTTGACCACAACATTATACAGGTTTCATTAAGCGACGTCTCAGCTGCATCTGTACTTAAAAGTAGAAATGTAAGTATAGATGGGAACAACGAAGAAGAAAATTAATGACATCCCAAGGGAAAGTGTATTTTAACATTTGTACGCGCCAAATAAGTCAGAAACTCTTCGTTCAATTTATTTTAAATTTGATACGAGTCATTCCATCAATATTAAAGCAGGAAAAAAATCGAGAAATATTATATTGTTTCGAAAAAGAAAGGATACAGAAAGGTAATTCTTGTATTCTCATCATAACGTTTTGTACGTGTTTTGGAAATAAGTGAATTTGGAAGGAAGTGATAAAAAAGATTATCTATCTTTTTTTCCTGTGAAAAAGAATCGGTAGACACTCGCAAAAAAAACATTACGAGTATACTTTTTCATGTGGTAAACTCTATCATATGGTTGCGCTCCGTTGTATAATATGTGCTTACATGAATTATAAGTAGTTTATAATAGAAATAAACATTAATTGACTTGTCAGCTTTGATTGATGAACAGGAACATTCCTCGAAAACGAAATACTGCCAATAATAATCGGCTCTCCATCTCTAAATTTTTTTTCTATCTTGGTCGCTTTCTCTATTGTAAATATATATGATGCTTTCTGTTCATATTCTAAATAAGTAAGGTCAAGTGAATGCAAGTTGAAGGTGATCTTTTAGCCCAAGGAGTTGAACAACGATGACACAGAACAACTTATTTCTGCTCTGGTAGGTATAACCAGCTCATTTCTTATTTATTTTAATTTATTAATAAAAATAAAAACATTTACATAAACCCCACCACGCCAGCACACTGATACTTTTGCAAAATCCCTGAAATACAAACCCATGCACAACATACATGCACCCACATACGTATATTAAATAATAGTAATAATAACTGGTATATAAAATCAGCCCATATATATTACATATATCTAGTATACCATCGGAAAAGAATCATTAACTGTCAATGCAAAGGGCGGCTAACAAGTCTGGCATCAAATCATCACTTGTGGAATTGAAATTGCAATATTTCAGGATTCCCTTATCATGTTACACAATTCAATTGAGCTATTTTTGTATTCGTAGCGATGTAATCGCGCGTTTCACGAACGTGCGTTTACATCACTGCTAAAAGTCACCATGTTACTCTTACACCTACAAAACTACGTATTTATTGAAAGAAGTTGAAAAACCTTAAAAAATTATCCAAATATTATCCTTCAACACACAGGTTGTAATGTGAAATGTTGATCGTTATAGAAATCTAGAGAGCGCCGTGAATCACCACCGACCGCAATAAAACGTCTCTATGATTTGTATTCTCGCATCTGTACTATTATATCAATATTATTGCCGAATTCCTAAAAGTTTAACGAAGAATAGATTCTCTTTTGTTTTCCACTTGTGTGTTTGTCAATAACACAGACCATATAAATTATTTGCATGGTCAATAACTTCTTATGAAGTGACAATCTATGGTGCTGGAGACCAACAAAAACATAAGATTATACCAAGTTAGTAAATTTCTATGTAAAAGATACGGAAAAGCTAACGTTTTATTTATAAATATACTCTTTAAATTCTAATAACACGTATATAATATATACGAAATGAAACCATTATTTCGCATCTAAATCGCGTATAGTTGTTTCTTCAACCGTTTGTTTCAAAAAACAAATTTATTGGATAGATTTAGATCCGAAAACAAAGTTTCATTTCCTATGTGTAACAATCACGAAAACCCAAGAACTTGATATGTATAGTATATTATTGTTTAGAAATATACATCACAAACATATTCGATGTATTGTGTATGTATAGATATATATTTAATATGTAGGTAAAAGTATGTATATTACATAGTATATTTTATGAAGTTTCTTTAACTTTCATTCAATTTAACTTATATACCATTTGGCTGCTTTGTGGACAATTTACTGCCTTTCATTTATTTGTAGATTATACTCTAGCTTGTAGATTATAACAGTTTTGTTTTTTTACGTACACTACACGTTATTAGAATGTACAGTCAAGAACACATCACCGGCACTTTAAACTTTTGACCGTTCCTATAAGCTGCAGTAGAATTTAAATCTTAACTGTCAAGCAGTCAGAGGCTTGTGAGTATAGTGTTCTGTGGTCAGAGGTAACAATTAGGGTGTGCGACAATTTGTCGGTCGATTGCCGCGCTCGTTGCATGTGTTAGAAAAAGATCAATTGATATTTACATTCTTCACTGGTTTAGGTAATTCATAATTAATGGTGACGTATTCTATTTGCGGTATTATTTATATGAGATACTTTTTAACATTCACTGTTACATACCTTACTTTCTCAAACTTATATCTTAAAGCACAAAGTTAATGAAATGCAAAAAATAGATTGTATATACAAATTTTGCAGGCTGATTTCACATCACATTTCCTTCATATTCACACACAGGTTTTTATATATTCTTAAAGTAATGCAACCAAATTAACACCTTTGACACCACCAACCACCAAAGTTTTGCTATCTCCTAAATAATCACTCTTTGTATGATACGAGTTTGAGAAAGTAAAGCACCGATATTATAGATTTTCACTTTCAGATTTCTTATTTTTCCGGATGCCTGGGTGACTACTCAATTTTTTTCACCTTTTCACCTTCAGTAAAACCTTCTAAATGATTAATAGACGTTAATTAAAGTCATCTATACTTTTAAACATCTCTTCTTTTTCGAAAGTTGTTAGCCAGTGATTGAAAGTTTAAGAATTAAATTAAAGATCGTTTAATATAAAGTAGTCAATGAAGATTAACGAAGATTTAACGTTCGTTTGAAACCGCGTTGTAATTTGAAAGTTTTTAAGATTAATTAAGTTTGGACGAGTTGTTATAGTCGACGACTCACGCGGATGTCGTACTGACCTGAGATACTTGTGGATAAAAAGCTGTGAAGGGGATAGAAACTCATGGGTGAGCAATGAACACAGATACACAGAACAGAACGACAGTAGTTGACAAAAGTTGTGGTAGCCTAATGGTTTGACCTACCACCTATCAAGCAGAGGCCGTAGTTTTGAATCCGGACTCGCACCTCTGAGTTAATCTGAAATTTACCATACCACTTAGCTTTTCGGTGAAGGAAAACATCGTGATAAAATCTACATATCGAAGAAGGTTCACGACCCTCGGAAAACATATGAAGTCCCCAACCTGCATTTAAGCCAGCGTGGCGGACTATGGCTTAAAACTCCGCCTGAGAGGAGGCCCATGCCCAATTACTGGTGGGGAGTATAAATGGGTTGATGATGAACACGGAACAGTAAAGTAAGTATCGCAGAATATGCTAATGTATAACAGGCGACCTTATTACTCAGTAGCAAAATCTTCCAGGCAACCTTAGTATAGAAATTTAAGAGATGGAAAGGGAGTGCTACAAAATATAAAAATTAATGGAAGTGTTTCAAGTAAATACGCAATAAATACTAAGATAACCACAGATATATAATAATAATAAAAAAAAATTACTTTTGTAGGAAATAATAAAATACGTAAATTAAGTAATATATGTTAATTAAATTAAATTAATAAAATATTTATTTTTCAATTTTGTTCAACAATTGTAGATCAGGGGGTCGATTCAGAACCTTACGATGACTCAGTTGTCGACCGATTTCTTTTCATTTTTATTCACAACACCCTAATCGAACGTCAAACTGTCGTATTTGAAACCGAACCGAAACGACGTCACACCCGTACGATTACTCGAACTTCTCGACCGGCAAAGGCTACAAACGTTATCCAGAACACAGTTAACGAATTAAAGTTACCGAACGTCCTATTGTTTACAAAGCAAGAATGTAATGTGGAAATCTCCTATTATTTTAAATAAAGTCTGGATTTTGTTCAATTTTATTAATTTATTTTAATGCAAGACTAATGCATTCCTAGATTTTATACCTTTAAACCCTTGTTTATAAAAGGATTTTCATTTGGATTTCATTACACATAAATAGGCTTTTGTCCATGTTGTTCACTTTCTGTCTGAGACACACATACTTACCTCCGGACCTAATGAAAACAGTTGTTATACCTTTGGTTAAAAATCGTACAGGTGATATTGCAGATAAAGGCAACTACAGACCCATCTCTTTAGCAACAGTGGTAGCAAAGGTCTTAGATAGGATAATCGATAATCACCTTAGCAGCCGCACAAAATTAGATGACGCTCAGTTCGGCTTTCGTGAGGGTATGTCGACAGAGAGTGCTATACTGGCACTGAAATACACTGTGGACTATTATTTGAAAAGAAAGACACCTATATATGCCTGTTTTTTAGATTTGTCAAGAGCCTTCGATTTGGTCTCATATAACATACTTTGGCCTAAACTAACAAATATTGGTGTTGCTCCTGAAATTGTAGGTATACTATCACATTGGTATAATAGTCAAAAAAATGTTGTTAAATGGGCGAATTCATTCTCTAGCGAGTATACGTTGAAATGTGGTGTAAGGCAGGGTGGATTGAGTTCGCCTAGACTTTTCAACATATATGTGAATAAGTTGATCAGTGATCTCAGGAGTACAAACGTTGGGTGTAGAATAGACAGTATCAGTGTTAATAACATCAGCTATGCTGATGACATGGTGCTGCTGAGCCCATCAATCGGTGGTCTGAGAAAGATGCTGCAGGTGTGTGAAACTTATGCCGAGGGACATGGACTAAGGTACAACGAAAAGAAGAGCGAGTTTCTGGTATTTAAATATAAAGGTCACAGTGACATTCCACCGCTTCTACTTAATGGTGTACCCTTGAATCGTGTCTCTCGTTTTAAGTAATTGGGGCACATTGTAAATGAGAATCTTGGAGGTGATGATGATGTGGAGAGAGAGCGTAGAGCGTTGTCAATGCGCGGTAACATGTTGGCCCAGAGGTTTTTCAAGTGCTCTGTTAATGTAAAAATAACGCTTTTTAGAGCATTCTGTCAGAATTTTTATACAGGTGCACTGTGGACCAACTTTACGCAGCGGGCTTACAACTCCTTGCGTGTACTGTACAATAACATCTTTAGGGTTCTGTTGAGGCTTCCCCGCTTTTGCAGTGCATCTGGCATGTTTGCGGATGCATGCGTGGATGATTTTTACGCAATCATGCGCAAAAAAAGTGCGTCACAGATGTTGCGACTGCGTGGGAGCACCAATAGTATACTAAAGATGATAGAAGTAAGAATGGACTCGCCTGTCTTTCGGCGGTTTACCGAGTTACATGTAATATGTAAGTAATAATAATAATAATGTATAATAATAATGTATAATAATAATGTATAATAATAATGTATAATAATAATGTAATTGCACCTATTTGATAATTGTTTTGTCCTCTTTGTCTCTACTAACTTAGCACATAAGATTATTGTTACTAACAAATATGGACTAAGTTGTCTGAAAAATAAATGAATTTGAATTTGAATTTGAATTTGAAAGATGGAAAACCTTGTTAAGGAGTAGGTACTCCGTAAACGCAGTTGGATAACGATATCGTATCCGAATCCGAGTCGAACGTTTAACTCGGAATGTTCTGAATGGCTCGGAAAGCGCCCTTCGATTCGAGAACGATATCCAATCGAACGGTTCGGTTAAAATGTCGAAGAGTTCATAATCGGGGTCCAGGTTCTCCCATTAAGCAAATGTACGCTTGTGTTGGGAAAGTCTTGCAACTTCCCTAAGTTTAAAACTGAGAATTTACAACAAATCAGCGGGTTAGTTAAATGTCATAGAAAGATTTTTAAAGTAGAAAATAATAACAAATATTCAGTATGTAATGTGTGTGCCTGTGTGTGTGAGCGTGTATACGCGCGGAATCGTGTTATGTGTGTAACTGATTTGTAGTGTTGCTAATTATAGTAATAAAAAGTAATAATAAATAATAAACTTGGGAGATAACACTGCAATAAGGGAATATATGAAGGGATTGGAGAGAAAACTTAGGAGTCAAGGAAATGTTCCTTAACATGTCATTTGAAGGAATCCAGAGGAGGGGTTCGTCAAAGAGGTTTAGGGACCCATTTTACTGCGGGAAGAAGTTAATCAGCGTGATTCTATTGTTCGATTACTTTTGCTCACGTGAGAGTAGAAAAACGTCGGTATTAGCTTGCTGTATGTTGTATAAGCTGTGATATCAGATGATATTTTCTGGCATTTCATTGCTTCAAATCATAGTATCATAGTTTTAGTTTGGGTAGTTAATAGTTTAGAAACTTTTGTAGAATTATTAATTCTGTTGAATAAAGAAAACTATTATTCATACATCAATAAGAATAAAAATTATTGCCATTCATGCATAGTATTTACAACATACCGATCATTGATATATGTTTAGAATAGAATAAGCTTTATTACACACGAAAAACACAGACAAGACAAGACATAGTGAAACGTAGAAACGGTGGCCTTATAGCTAGACAGCGATCTCTACCAAGCAACCTTACAAATTATTATACGGTTACAAATAAATGAAAGGCACTTCACTGTCCACAAAGCAGCCAAATGGTATATAAATTAAATTGAATGAAAGTTAAAGAAACATAAAATATACTATACAATATACATACATTTACCTACATACTAAAGACATATCCATTCATACACAGTACATCGAATATGCTTGTGATATATATTTATAAACAATAATATACTATACATATCAAGTTCTTAGGTTTTCGTGATTGTTACACATAGGAAATGAAACTTGGTTTTCGGATCTAAATCTGTCTAATACATTTGTTTTTTGAAACAAACGGTTGAAGAAACAACTATACGCGATTTAGATGCTAAATAATGGTTTCATGTCGTATATATTATATACGCATTATTAGAATTTAAAGCCTATATTTTGTAAATATAGGCTTTAAACGTTAGCATTTCCGTAAATTTTACATAGAAATTTACTAACTTGGTATAATCCTATGTTTTTGTTGGTCTCCAGCACCATAGATTGTCACTTCATAAGAAGTTATTGACCACGGAAGTAATTTATATCGTCTGTGTTATTGACAAACACACAAGTGAAAAACAAAAGAGAATCTATTTTTCGTTAAACTTTTAGGAATTCGGCAAAAATATTGATATAATAGTACATTTGCGAGAACACAAATCATAGAGACGTTTTATTGCGGTCCGTGGTGATTCACGGCGCTCTCTAGCTTTCTATTACGACCAACTTTTCACATTACAACCTGTGTGTTGAAGGATAATATTTGGATTATTTTTTAAAGTTTTCCAACTTCTTTCAACAAATACGTCGATTTCTAGATGTAAGAGTAACGCGGCGACTTTTAGCAGTGATGTAAACGCACGTTCGTGAAACGCGCGATTACATCGCTACACTTGCGATTTATAGACGATTGCATCCGTTGTAAACGCGCGATTGTATCGATACAAACATGCGATTGCATCGATGCAAACGCGCGACTGCATCGATAGAGTTGCTTATGTTGGTTCATTATGTACAAACAATTTTATAGGTTTATGCACATTGTTTTGTTTTGTTACCACAACTGAGCTAATTTAAATTAAGCTACCTTTTAATACACGTTTTCGAAAAATGTAACATGCAGTTCTTGCAATTTTGCCATTTCGTTTATTTGTAATCGATAGCTATTTGTCATCTATCTCTTTTTCTCTTATTACGATTTATTTTCGAGATAGCGCCTTTTTTTCTTTCTTAAAAAAATTGATTCTCGCCTATGTTGCTCACGTACTTTGACCATTGAGGTATAGTCGTTTACGTACAATTTAATGTTATTATTAGAAGGTATTATTTCATTTCGTAGTAGGGTCATATATAGGGGTATATTACAAATGTCAATACAATAATTCTTTGTTTTTGTTTCTCTCCCTATATAGAAGGTTTCATTGAGCTTGTACAATTTTTGTCATATTTATATTCTTGTTAATAATTTAATATAATGAATGGGAAATAAAATAGTATTTCATATATTAATTATCTCTATACCGATATCAAACAATAATATTCATGTTTATTTTTTTTTCAAAGCCGCACGAAAATATTTCCGTTACATTAAAAGAAAAACCCTCAAAGTTTGTCTTAAGAGCCAGCAAAGTAAGTGTAAATCCATTTCTATCCGCTGCTTAAACTTTTAAATCTTTTAAAACAGACTAAAGTAGAACTCTCATGCAGTCAACTATATCAGAGTCCGTAATTGAGATAATTAAAAAATAAAATAATTGTCTGTGATACTACTTTGGCATTTAATTACGGTGCTGAAATGTACGTACACCACACAATTTAAAAAACTTAACAAATTTTTGTTGTTATTTAAGTATTACTTCTATTACCGTGCCTATAAAACCAATAACCTTTTTCTTTCAAGAATTGACACATGCCATGTTACACAATTAATATTAATTATGTACTTTTTTATGTTGTTATATAACATGCACGCCTAAGTAATGCCTATCCATTCTCGCCTCATTTAGGAAATAGGTCTGCAGACAAGGATTTCTACTCCGTAGCCGTTTGCCATATATATGTGGAAGAGTTACGCTTCGTGCAAATCTTTGTACTCATGCAGATCATTACCTACCGCACGTTTTTTTGGCAGAAGCATCTAATATCGTCCTGAGCCGAGGCCTGTGCCCACCTGGGCACCGTCAGGGCTGCTACTAAGATTGTTACATGAGTTAGGGGTCAAGGCCAGCAGTCAACTGCAAAATATCCTTCGTAAAAATAAGGCACAGCCTGAGGTATAATTTGTATAACATGATTCAGGCCTTGTGGCCTCGCTACCGCTCGGCCTTGCAACTCATACTCCTCCGACAATAACGTACTATTTATGTACTCACTAGGTAGAGAAAACTAATCTGAAAATTACTGTTTTCAGGTTAGTTGTCTCTACCTAATTTCGGTAGCAACGTTTATTATAAAAGTATTCGAGTATATTATCGTGAAATATTAAATAATATTTCAAGTTACGACACTCGAATATTAAGTAATACCTACTTCATAATTAATAAAAATTGCCACCGAAATTAGATACAGAAAATTAACTTGTAAATTATCCCAATATATGTAGATCGATAATATAGCTCCAATGTGCGTAGATAACCTATGCTTTATAAAGGAAAGAGGACATAGAGCAGGTAGTCCTTGAAATGTATTGTAACCAATAAACCGCGAAATGAAAAAAATTATGGAAAAATACGAACCAATATTAATAAAAAACTGCCATTGAGAGATTTAATAAAAAAAAGGCCGTTTCTTCATGCTCCTACTAGGTACTCCCACTGGTAGGAGCACAAGGATTAATATGTCCTTATGCTCCTATCGTGACGTTGTATCTAATAAATACACTGAACTAGAATAAAAAATATGTCAAAATCAAAAAACTTTAATATATCTTAATTAATATATATAGCATAGGTAAGTAAATTACACTTCAAATCGTCACATTGATTAAACATACTGCTCATGCGTAAGGCAAATTCCCTTGAGAAGAATGAACAAGAAACTCTAGGGGTTGCTCTTTATAATTAATATAGATATTTATGTACATACAGAAACAGCCTGAAAGAGCTAAACGGATCACTACCATGGATTTTTGTTATCCAAGTACGCAGAAGTTGTATAATAACCTTTAGTATAAAGTTTTTGTTTTACTGTAATTTTACGAGGTCGTAAATGGTAAATCTTGAATATCAACAGGAATCTTATTATAGAAGCGTATACATTTCCCTGTAAATGCATTTGTGACATTATGAAGACAGCATCAAGAACAGCTAGTTTATTTCTATTCCTCGTATTAATGTTATGTCTGTCAACCGGCATTACCCAAAAGCAAAATTATTAATAATGGAAGTTACTGAAGTATACCAGTCTCGCAGTTTCCGTCTGAAAGTTATCGTGTTTGTTTAAATCATGTAAGTGTAATTAGACAACTTACTTATTAACAATCAAAATTTTTAAAACTATCGAAGTTTTTCTAAAAAATTACCAACCAGCTTAGAATATCGATAACATACGAGTACAAGAATATCAATTACATATAAATACAGGTGATATTACATTAGGAGGAGCATGAGGATATATTTATCCTCTTGATCCTACCAGTAGGAACATATTAGTCCTCAAGCTCCTCCTACCGGTGGGAGCACCCAGTAGGAGCACGAGGAAGTGATAAAAACAAATTGTCATTACAAAGAGAATTGGAGTGTACGGAGTGATATTCACACATAAAGAAAATATGTGAAAGCCGGTCGTTTATCACGAGAACAATTTTCCCATACCATTGTTTTGGCTTAGCAATGACATATTTTAACAGATTGTATCAGGTTGCAAGAATTTAATTTAGTTGAAATGTCAGCTCTAAAATACGATCTTATTAAAATTTATGTCAAAACGTCAACGACTACGAAAGCGGTGTCACATACGTGCCTGCCATCTAAGATAAGGTGCATATGTTTCTAAAACATGCTCAATTACCTATCGCTTACAATCGAATATCATCAAGGTGATATATAGAGGTATAAATTCGAATATTGCAAAAGCTTCGCATAAGTATAAAAATTGCAAATGGTTAATAGATTTACAAGATCGTGTAATGTAAAATTTTAGAAAGATAAGTGTTCCAAGTAACTGATATTTTATGGAAAAGTACCTCATAAATGTTGTTCAAACTTCTAAATATCGGGTAGTGTCGAGTTGTTATCAAGAATTAACGAAGTGCTCACCTATACCCAATAAACACCCGAATTCCCTTACAAGTCATTTAGAAGATCCTAGTAAGGACGTAAGTATATTATGTCCAGCCATTAATACAATGCCCCATTGTTAGAACTTACAGAACCTTATTATGCTGATATTGATAAAATATTATGTTACACGATTGGGGGTCGATTTTCGTACGCGTCATATTTTGAATTTATGTCTAAACAAAATATCATCAAAGTCCTCTAATGCACAAAAAATATTTTCTAGGTAGATATTACAAAGATCATCATCACTTATGTTGCATTTGTTAATACTAAACAAAATATACAGAAATACTTGTAAGTCATATTCTAGTGCATTTGCTTAACCGATTCCTCGTAAATTAAGTTGAAACAAAATCTTACGTACAATTTAGAAACTCTTTGCACACAGTTGTAAATTAGTTCGCTGCGCTTATATAAATCGCCTAAAATGTTTTTACTTTCACAGTAACGTTTTGTAAGGCTAAGTAAATTTGTTAAAGTTGACAGTTATGGCTGCACTCGAAATTGAAATTGTAATTGGGTGAAATAACTTATTTGGGACTATGCCAACGACGTTTTGCATGCACCTTACTGAATAGAATATTGAACTTTTGATATTAATAATCACAAGGTGTATTGTTACAATTACTATGAGATAAATGCAATTGAGGACCTCTCTCATCTCAATTCTATTACAGTTCTTCTTAGCGTGTCGATGTTTGTTTTTTTAGGAATATATTGATTTTAAATAGTACGTTGCCACCATGATTGCGCTACTCGTGGTTGTGCAGAGATCTTTCCTAGTACAGATATTAGGGCATGAGGGCCACACGTGGAAGTGCTACATGACTGTATCGATTCAAGGACTCCAACACGGGCCACCACAGATCGCAACCTGGTGGTAGTTGCTCGTGAGGAATGATGAAACCATGTGGTGGTGGTTTTTCTGTTTCTGCAGTGAGCACGTAGTGACAGTCGGATGGTCACTTATAGCTTTTGTGGTGAAAACTGTCAAGGCTTTTGAGGCGAGCTCGGGGTATTTGGTGGACATATCTATTACAGTGACAAGAGGGTATATTATTGGATGGAAGGGATATAATTTACGATAATGGGGTGAGTTAGGCAAATTAGGCAGTCAGTTACGATATTTTATCACAAACTTAAAGGCGCTTGATAATTTAAGCAAGTAATATTCAAGCGGCTGTCATTGTCTTAGACTAGGTTATTGATTTTTCAATAATAGGGCAGATCAGGCGTACCTTTGAATATTTCATTGTAAAGGTTCTCAATAGGGTGGCTATTGAGAACCCCGTCAGTGGGATCGAACCAATATGGATCAAACTATCATTTTTTGAGGATGGATGAATTTATATGGCCTGTTTAGCTTATATCACGACGTGGAGATCAGTCAATTTTAGTGGAAAAAATTTAATCTCAAAATTTACTTAATTATGTCTTTTTATTCAATTTTAGTCTACTCTATATATGTTATTTAAATATTTTTGTCAACTTAAAAATATTCTAGCCAAGAGTCAAACTTTAGCTTTAACTTCGCTATTTTAGAACATTATGAGATTTTTATTTCATAAATTTGTCTGCAGTCTGTTTACATGTAGTGTTTTAAAACTAAAATTAAAAAGTTTTTAACATTTAGATTGAACAGTTCGTTGGTATAAAACTCTATAATATTTTCAATTGTCTACTGGGTCTCAGGTTAAGCTTTACAAACTGTCACTTTTGTCTTAGGGGATAGATTTTTATATTGCATATTCGAACGCTACATAAATGACGTGAGTGGGTATAATTTCAACCAAGAATTTTGCCTTTGGTTAGCTCTATTTGTTTGTTCCACCCTATCTACACAATGTATTTTACTTTTTGTACTTTATGTGAATATAAAAAGACCCAGTTTGTAATCGGTGACATTATTCATGAAATTTATGCAGTACAGATCCATGACCCTTTGTACGTGTTAAAATACAGTCTCGTAAACAATGCCATTGTTGAAATGGTTTAAAGCCTTATAAATCTTGCGTCTAATTGCTACAGCTATTTTATTGTGGATGTACGTGTCGAAAACGACACAGACTTAATTTAATGTCGGTATCTATCTATGCTTAGTAAGTATATCAACAAATGACATGGAGAATGTTTACAAAAACTTTTTGGAGACATATGACATTCCAAATCCACCATACTGGCAGAATGCCTTGAAGTGATTGATATCTTTAGAAACAGCTTCTTACAGTGGGATGTATATATTTGTTTTTATGCTAACAAGTGACGGGACGAACAAGTTATGTACCTGGTGGTAACCGACACGCCTGTCTGTAGCAGTTGCAGCCGTATTCAGAGATTATATCACAAAGATCTGAGGGGCACTGCTACTGCGCCCGTCACCCTAAGACTTAAGTTGACAAGTCCCATGTGCCTGTAATTTCACCAGCGCCCTTGTGCTTCAAACCGGAATGCAGTAATATAAATATTACTGCTTGGCGGCTTAAATAATTAAGGTAGCAGTACTTCCCTGGACGACCTCTTTCACAAGGACTCTATTGATACCAAAATATGGGTTGATACAGAAAATACGATTCTATTATTACTTCTTGGTTCAGTAGCTTCTTCGCTGTTTTTGCAGTCACCAAAAGTTTTAAAAATACATTTATAATTTACACACATCTAGTATCAAAATCCTACCATGACGAAGAATTCCTGTCACACGCAGCACATGTATTTTATTGCACCAGTTCAACCGGAAGGGTCGCCTTAAAACGAAGAACGTTTCCTAATGTCATTCCTCTGCTTAATAACGTGTAAAATTGCCCTTTCTCCCAGCTCACGGTGGCGGATATTACTTCCTGAAAATACGACAAGATTACTTTGAGATATAAACGCGCTTTGATTGGAACATAAGGATAAATTGTTTGTTTAAAAAAGTGACAAATACATCGCTAAATCATGCTCACAACACGTTTATTATTATTGTTTTATCATAATAAAGACCAAAGAAATAAGACTTATGTAGACAAACAAGCAAATAAATATTAAAGATCAAAGACCTTTTCGCAAAAATGATTTACATCAGGTGTACTGGAAAAAGAAATGCTCGGAGCTGATTTACTACTTTGCCAACCTGGAATGCGCGAGAACTACGTGATCTTTTGAAAAATGTGACACCACCTCATTTTGTACGATAGTTGCAAACTATATGAGAACATTATACGATCTGAATGGAAAATTTAAAATGAAATTGACGAATACTTTTTAATGATAAAATTTTGATAACTGTTGTTAATGATAAATGTTTTAATAGCCTTCACATTTTTTAGAACATGATTTTATTAACTAAATTACATGGGTAGGTTCAGAGACAAATATTAAAAAATATTCTGAAATTACCATTCAAATCTGCTCTTATTTTGTACTTATTACCATAACTACGTTATTAAAGAAAGTATATTATATTTTCAAGCTTATAAATAGTGATTTTTCTCTCGTTAATGAGTTGGTATATTTTTCAAGAGTGCACAATATCATAATTATACTAACTCATGACAGTAATGAAATCATTTTCAGTACAAAATTTAAATTTCAAATACCGAAAGTACTATATACACTCAGATACAAATTATAGTATTGAATACCCAAAATGTTTAATATTCAACATCTGCCACTCTAGTAACAAAACAGACAAAATGTTGTAGGGAGCCGTTCTTTCACATATCTCTCTCTAAAATAAATTAAATGTACCTTTTCTGTTCTGCTGATGCGGTTGCAGATGTGATCCGGCAGGGAATGGAGTACTTTATTCCATTCTCCGACATTCCACTGGGTCACAAAGCCCGACCTTGGTATAACGTGGACTGCCCACGTGCTGAGGCCCGTAAGCAGTCTGCTTACCAAGCATGGGTACAAGCTCGCGACCGCAAAGTTCGAGCCCAGAGGGTTCGCGCGAGAAAGAGAGCTTTTAATTCTGCCGCCAAGTCATCGCAGGATCGGGACCGGGCTTGCATCGTACCCTCCTGGTAGCAAGCAGTTCTGGTCCCTGTCCAAAGCAGTTGAATCCAACTTCTGCCGTCCCACCTTGCCTCCCATGCAAAAACCTGACGGATCACTGGCTCACTCTGCAACGGATAAAGCAAACTTATTTGCTGCAATGTTTGCAAGCAATTCGCATCTAGATGCAGGCTCAAAACATCCACCAAATTTACCTCGTTGTGACACTTCAATGCCGGAGGTCACAATCCACGCAAAAGAGGTTCGTAGAGCTCTGCGAAGTCTAGATGTGAATAAGGCCAGTGGTCCTGATGGTATACCAGCACGGGTACTGAGACTTTGCGCGCCTGAGCTAACTCCTGTACTGACGTGTCTGTACCGCCTCTCACTAAAAACGAGAATAATGCCTAAATCATGGAAGCTTGCAAATGTGCAACCAGTCCCTAAAAAGGGAAGCCGCGCCGACCCCTGTAATTACAGACCAATCGCCATAACTTCCATACTCTGCAAGGTTATGGAAAGAGTTCTGAACGGTAAGCTGCTATCATACCTTGAAATAAATGACCTACTCAGTGATCGTCAATATGGGACGATCAACTGGGGATCTTCTCGTGTATGTTACGCATTGCTGGGGCGAGGCCATCGAGAAACACGGTGAGGCACTGGCCGTATCGCTCGATATCTCAAAGGCCTTCGACAGGGTTTGGCATGCAAGTTTGCTGAGCAAGCTTCCTGCTTACGGCATCCCTGCCGACTTTTGCAGCTGGATATCAGATTTCCTTGGGGAACGGTCGATTCGCGTAGTCATTGAAGGCTGCTCATCTGACTTGATGGCTATTGATGCTGGAGTTCCTCAAGGGTCTGTTCTCTCGGCGACTCTTTTCCTGCTACACATCAATGACCTATTGGTCCCGGGTATAGTTGGGTATGCAGATGACAGTACAGTTACCGAGAGATATCTGTCTAGCGCAAGAGACGGCAGGGAAGATATTCGTTCGCTGAGAGAGGCTATGGTAGAGCGAACGAACCTGACCTTAAGTCTTGTTGCCCAGTGGGGTGACAACAATCTGGTCAGCTTCAACGCCACCAAAACGCAGGCCTGTCTTTTTTCCGCAAAAAGGAGTCCATTTGATCTGACTCCTACTTTTCGGGGTGTATCTGTCCCAGTTGCCGACCGCCTCGAGCTTCTTGGCATGACATTAAGCGCAAACCTCAACTTTGGCGCTTCTATAGAGTCTAAAGCGCAAACTGCAGCCAAGAAGCTGGGTATCCTTAACAAGGTGAAGCGATACTTCTCGCCTGGACAGCTTTTAACCTTATATAAAACGCAGGTCCGGTCTTGCATGGAGTATTGCAGTCACCTGTGGGATGGCTCAGCGAAATACCAACTAGAGGCTCTTGACTCGATTGATCGCAGAGCCAGGAGGCTTATTGGCGACGATGAGCTCGAATATAAACTTCATAGTTTAGCCCATCGGCGAAAGGTCGCGGGTCTGTCGGTTTTTTACAGATTATACTTCGGAGAGTGTGCCCATGAGCTCCACCAGCTCATTCCATCCGCCCCCTTTTACCATCGGACATCTAGACGAACGGCGGGATATCACCCTCACCTGGTTGATATTCCTTTAAGACGTACTAAGCGCTTTTCGTCATCTTTTATAATGCGCACAGCCCGTGACTGGAATTCCCTGCCTGCGTCTATTTTTCCGAGTACATACAACCCGAATATTTTCAAGGTGCGATTGAATAGGCATCTTCTGGGCGAGCTCGTACCAACGTAGACCTCATCTTTGCTCTAGGGCTAGGTAGTGGTCAAGAGTACGTCCTTTTTTAATAAAAAAAAAAAAACCTTTTGGTGAAAATAAAAAGGCGGTGATTTCATCTTTCGGATGTCGTTTCGTTTACTCCCATTCTTTGTCAATTTGGGTCGTTTATTTACGGTATCATTTCCTCCGCATTCACACCATTTTCATTTAGAGTATATGATGTCGATTGTCGCCATCATCGCTTACAATGAAATGTATCCACATTTTATGTATCAATTGTTTATTACATGCTTTACAACCTCAAGTAACGCATAGTGATCCGTATTCGTAAATGTTACATTGTATTGTCGATCAATGATAGTAGCAGTAAAATTGTATACCATGTACAAACATTATATTTATATTATATTATTTCAATTAGGTTTTCTCTTACGCATATTTTTTATTTATTTTATTGTTTGCTATAAAACCAAGATAAAAACTTCGCAGATGGAATTGTTTCATCCAACGCAATGAGCTCTCAGTTTTTTATCCTTTTCAAGCCTCAACTCATGTTTCATTTGACAGGAGGCAGAGCTTAAAGCTGTCAGTTACCTTAATCGTGGCTTAACGAGTTTCCGACCTGAGATAATCTTATCCAATATTCTCGATGCTTGACAGTGACCAAATTTTCATAGGCGTTGGTTGGTTGAATATAATACGTTTTTGCGAATATTCATATTGATTTTTCGTTTCACATTAGGTATATTTGGTTAGGTGAGAGTTACAAAAGTTATATAATGGTTAGGTGAGAGTTACAAAATCGACCCCTAAAAGAATCTCAGCTACATTTTTTGAACTGCGAAAATTCTATTGAAAATTAAAATAGTACTGCCACCTTACCTACTTCTACCGTCAAGCAGTAATGCTCGTTCCGGTTTGGAAGGCTAAGGGTGCTAGTGAAATTACAGGTACATGGGACTTGTCAACTTATGTCTCAGGGTGACGGGTGCAGTGGCAATGCCCTTAGAGCCAGACCATACGATGCATTGCGGGGCCGCACCGTAAAGATTTTGTCGCGTTGGCGGACACACGAGGGCGATGCGACGTCGGTGTCGCAGCGGCGGACGACTACGGAAGAGTGTTCGACGAACAGTGGTGTACAGTCTGTTAATAAAAATGGATCGGACGAGACGTGTGTTTTTGCTCTATCAAGTAGTCCATGTCAATGTTTTATTAATTTTTTTCTCCGATTAAAAATAAACTGAAACAAGCACTTGCTTGTTTCAGTTTATTTTTACGTAATTATGAGAAGCGTGTCCAAGAGTTGCAAAAATGCAAGTTTTTTTGAAATAAATTTAAATTAAAATAAAAAAAATTACAATTATATTATTAAACTAAAATTATGAAATTAAAATTATGTGTCTAATGATCGATGTCAGCATCAAAAGTGACGATGGCACACGTCCGGTTTCGAAGGTAGCTTGTGCTGTCGTCACGTTCCGCTGCATCGGCGCCCCGTGCTGCAACTGGCCCATCACGTTGTGCTGCGATGGCGCCTCGTGCCGAAAGTCGCAATAATTGGGTGATTGCAACACAGCGGTTTCCGTGCGTTATCCATACTTAACACCTCCCCTCGTACTTTAGCGACTATCTCTAAATATTTTTTGAGAGAGACGCTGAAAGGATGCTGTGGTCAACTTTTACTTCCCACGGATGACATTTCTATTTTACTTCAGAATATATGGCAGTAGGTTCAACGGTGTTTGGTTCTTTGGTCGAGTTTTCAGATCTTGACCGAAATGATTAATACGAGAGGCTGACAGCGAGTACAGCTGCACCGAATATAATTACATAAACTGGAATTGTACTGTGATATAGGCTTCTATCTGAAATTTGATCTAATTTTGTCGGAGCTTGTAGAGATATCTTCTCGTTGATGGAGTGAATTTTTTTGAGATCGACGGAGTTCAGGATAAGGGATAAATCTTTACTATGTGCTTGTTCTTTACGTGTAGGTAATTCTGTGATTTTCAACTGATGTCCTTTGATGTGGTCGTTTGAATTAGAAATTGTGAACCTAGGCTTCATAAAATAAAAATAAAAATTACAATAAAATTTAAATCGCGTATATTTGTTTTTTCAAACAAACCGACGTTTCGGGCCCTTTACACGTCACATGGTCACGGTTGACTGAGGTGGTACAGTCTTCAACCAGTTATGTCTAATATTGATGCAAACCACCCTATTTTTTCACTATAGTTACAATAGTTATTACTTAAATACCTTATTTTTAATTTTACAAAGAAAACATTCCAATTTACGCTATATTAAATTTTACAAATTATTTTATTGAATGAATTTTTATTAAGTTCAATTTATTATTAATTATTAATAGAAATTAGAATAAACTAAAACATATTAATTAGTACTGTAGTCTTATGTCTGTTTGGGATTTTTCATTAGAGGAAATACTGGATCCCAAACTGGTGGTACGGAGAAACCATCTTCCCTGTTGAAATAAGGATTTTTTTTAATTTCAATGGCCTCGCAGCATCCTGGGTAGATAACGGACTTCTTTTGCAAGGACCTGGGGTTTGTCAAACTTTATTGAACGTGTAGGTTTATCCATGACATGCTCGCAGACTGCAGACTTGTTTACGCGACGGTGTTTGACATCAGCTATATGTTCTTTGACGCGGGTACAAATACTTCGCTTTGTTTGTCCAATATAAGACAGACCGCACTCACAGTCAAGCTTGTAAACTCCTGCATCCTGTAAGGGGATATTACATTTCACGGGTCTGAGGAACTGAGAAATCTTCCTCAGGGGCTTGAAATAGGTCTTGATAGATGCGCGCCTGAGGACTCTTCTGATCTTGTCTGTAACACCTCTCACGTAAGGTAAGATGGCAGGTCTTCGCTCGACTGTTGGTGGTTTCACACGGGGCCTGTGGCATTGGCGTGGAATCTTCAACTTATTCGCATGTAGGACTTGCTTTATATGTTGAAGTTCCCCTGCCAGATAATTACTGTCGCAGACACCATGTGCTCTCTGAAACAAAGATTTGTCCACGGTAGCTAACTGGCTAGGATGGCGATGGGAATTACCATTGAGATACCTATCTGTATGGGTTTTCTTTCGAAATACAGTATGGCCTAAGGTGTTATTAGGATTTCTTTTAATTAAAACATCTAAGAAAGCTAAAGTACCACAATTCTCTTGTTCCATAGTAAATTGGATCTTAGTACTAAAAGAATTAAGATGGTCCAAGAAAGAAGGTATCCTATCTTTAGGTAATATTGTGAAAGTATCATCAACGTACCGTTTGAAAATCTTCGGCCTAGCTGGGGCCATGGGTAAAACTCGCTCCTCGAAGTCTTCCATGAAAATATCGGCAACAACGGGAGATACCGGGGAACCCATTGCTATACCGTCAATTTGTAGGTAGAATTCATTATTTCACAATAGATAGCCCGATGTTAGGCAGTGTTCTAATAATTCTGCATATTCAATGGACGGTGTATGTTCCCTCAGCTTTCTACGTACAATTTCAATGCAGCCATTGAAATTAAAAAACATCTTAATTTCAACAGGGAAGATGGTTTCTCCGTACCACCATTTGGGATCCAGTATTTCCTCTAATGAAAAATTCCAAACAGACATGAGATTGCAGTACTAATTCATATGTTTTAATTTATTCTAATTTCTATTAATAATTAATAATAAATTGAACTTAATAAAAATTCATTCAATAAAATAATTTGTAAAACTTAATATAGCGTAAATTGGAATGTTTTCTTTGTAAAATTAAAAATAAGGTATTTAATTAATAACTATTGTAACTATAGTGAAAAAATAGGGTGGTTTGCATCAATATTAGACATAACTGGTTGAAGACTGTACCACCTCAGTCAACCGTGACCATGGGACCGAAACGTCGGTTTGTTTGAAAAAACGAATATACGCGATTTAAATCCGGAAAAATAATTTCATTTCCTATGTGTAACAATCGCGAATACCTAAGAACTCGATACAACAAAATTATTAAACTAAAATTATGTGTCTATCAAATGATGAAAAGATGTCAGAATCAAAAGTGACGATGGCATACATCCGGTTTCTGAAAGTGGCTTGTGCTGCCGTCACGTTCCGCTGCATCGGCGCCCCGTGCTGCAACTGGTCCATCATGTTGTGCTGCGATGGCGTCTCGTGCCGAAAGTCGCAATAATTGGGTGATTGCAACACAGCGGTTTCCGTGCATTATCCATACTTAACAAGTGTAGACCATCGTTCACCAGCAAAAACCACTGAACGACGGAGCGCGCGTTGGAGCGGTGCAAGTTCGGCATCGCAACGCATATTCCCCTCACCGCCTCGTCTCGTTGGTTGCAATTCCTGTAAGCTTGCGGCGCAACGCCGCCGCAGTGCACCGTGTGGCATACCATGGTTATTTCTATGTAGGACACCCGCAGCGGTACCGCTTAGGCGCCGCACCGCCGCGCGCCGCCCGCCTCAACGCATCCTGTAGCATCGCTCTTAATATCTTTGTGGTTTAAAGCTCTGAATGGCACTGCAACTGTTATGGATAGGCATGTTGCTTACTACCAGGCGTACGACTTGTTCGTCCTGTCACTTGGTATTATGAAAAATATATATTTGTAGTTGACATTATATCTACAATGCAGAATTTTTTAAATAAATAAAAGTATTATTACCTGATAAGCTGTATTAATCATTTACAAAACCTCTCTTCAAAAAAAGTGCGATAACTTGTGTCAATACACATAGTTCGTTAAGTCCTATTGCACTGTTGCCGGTGGCTGTTTTGAGTTTCGGAGAAAATTAAGAATGTATGTAAGTAGGTATGTAAGTATTAGCTGAAGCATCTTCCGGTTCCTTGGCTCACAGCTGAAATTAAAGCATTGACGTCCAAGCGCAATCGTGTTAAGGTGCGATATAGAAACGATCCCTCGGATGAGACACACCGTAAGTATAAGAAACTTCGTAACCATTGTAGCATGGTGTGCAGGGATGCGCAGCGCCGTCACATACACGCCTCAGTTTCTAATGGTGATCCTGCTAAGGTGTGGTCATTCTTGAATACGCTTGGTATTGGCAAGTCAAAATCTTCTATTCCTTTTAATCTCAATCTAAACTCTTTGAACTCACATTTCACAACGCCTTCCTCGCTATCTTCTGGTGTCAAGCAATCTACGCTGCAGTCACTTTTTTCCGCTCATGACTTACAACATCCGGCTTTCTCTTTCAGGCCTGTGTCTGAGAGTGAAGTTGAAAAAAACATCTTGGCCATTAAGTCTAATGCAGAAGGGCTAGATGGAATAAACCGAAGTATGATCTTACACGGTTCTTCAATTCTCGTTGCTGTACTTTGCCATATTTTGAACTTTTCTCTCGACACTGGCACCTTCCCTAACTGCTGGCATCAAGCTGCCGTAGTACCTATCCCTAAAACCTCTAATCCAGATGGAGATTTAAAGTAAAGATTTACCTTCTCATTTTCGTCCTATTTCTTTTTCTATTATTTTCCGTTCTTTTCCAAAGTGCTCGAACGTCTTTTCCATCACCAGGTCCAATATTCATGAACTCCTATAACATCCTTAGTCCTTTCCAATCTGGCTTCCGCTCGAGGCAAAGCACTGTTACTGCTTTGACTAAGGTGTCTGATGACATTCGCGAAGTGGAGTGGTTTTGTCACTATCTCTTTGGGCGTCAGCAATGTGTCCGTGTTGATAACAAGCATTCTAGCTTCTGTGACGTTACCGCTGGTGTGTCTCAGGGCGGGATCTTCTCTCCTCTTCTTTTTTCCATCATCATAAATTCCCTTACTTCCTTAATTTCTTGTTGGTATCACCTGTACGCTAACGACTCTCAGATTTATTCTATCTCCTGAGTACAACGTGGATAATTCGATCGCCGAACTTAATGACGACCTCGCGGCAATACGTGATTGTAATCGAACCCATGGCCTTACGGTAAATCCTAACAAGTCGCAGGCCATCGTCATTGATGGCTCGAAGCAGATCACCAAATTAAATAATACTACTATTCCCCTGCTCCTCTTCTACTTCGTCCCTTTGCCTTTCAGCAATGTTGTCAAAAATCTTGGCGTTCTCTATGACTCCACCCTATCTTGGTCGCCACATATCGCTGAGGTGAGTAGGAGGGCATTTGCTGCCTCAGGCTTATTGCAACGATGGAAAAAACTGCTTCCTATGAGGACCAAGGTTGAACTTGCGCAATTACTGCTCTTACCTTTTCTAGATTGTGCTGATGTCTGTGTCATTGACCTCACTGAGGATCTATTAAGCAAACTCCAGCGTCTACAGAATCTTTGCATCAGGTTCATACACGGATTGCGCAAGTTCAATCACGTGTCTGTACATAGGAGGATGCTACAGTGGCTGACCACCAAGTTGAGCCGTGAGGAGCACGTTCTCGGCTTTCTCTATAACGTTCTATATGTCCCTCGTTTTCCACCTTACTTTAAGGAACGTTTTCGCTTCCTCAGGGAGGATCACAACCTTGAACTTAGGTCTAAAATGGATAACCTAGTGAAACCACCTTTCACTCGCTCGGAGTATTTTAAAAACTCTTTTACGATTAAGGCTGCACAACTATGGAATGAACTCCCGTTTGAAAGCCGACATTCATATAAGATAAGACCGCCTTTGCCCGCAGTAGTTTTAAGCTGTCTTTGGACTGTTGCCTGGACGTTTGGACGTTTGGACGTTTGCCTGTTTTCGTTTCGTACATTTACCTAACTAAAGCTTTTGATTATATTGATTGTTGACCACAAAATACTATTAGTATTAATTTGTGGTAATGTTCATATTTAAGCGGAAGAACTCAACCAACTACAATAACTAGACCTAACTAGACCTAGAGTTTTAATAGCAAGCCCGAAACTGAACGTTACTCGAATACCAAAAATGTTACTTAAGTAGTTCCCCAAGGCCTTATTCTGGGAACGTTCTGTCCTAATCAATATCAATGGCCTTCGAGATCGATTGCGTATACTATAGTGTTATTTATTTATTACTATTTATATCGTTTTACATATTAGGAAAATTCACGGTCTAATTGTGCAAGTTATACTTAAATATGAGTAATCAAATGCCATTTATCAATTTCCACCTTTAGCAAACTACATGAAGTGCTTACAAAATTGCTTGCAAATAAAAAACTTTTTTAAAAACACAATTACTCAAAAAAACTAAGTCATTAAAACAAGTAATGTAAACAAAATAATAGGCAATACACAAAAATTAGTGTATCATCGCCAGACACGTGATGATTTCATACGCAGATGACTGCAGTTATTTGTAATAAAATGTAATTTTGATAGCTTGACATGTACTTTGCATTGATTTAATTATTATATTGGCTTAAAATCAATATTGATATACAAAAATAATTAATATTTAAAAAACTCCAGGTACCAAGCAATGTACTCCAAAATGTCACCATCTGTAAGCTAACGACTCGACGAAACCAGTACGGCTAGCATGAAAGCAACATAAAGCGTGGGATACTGCTATACTCGCATAATATCTTGCTCTTTATGTCACTCTCGCGCAAATCGCGCCCTATCGTGCTAGCCCTACAGCACATACTGTATACTGTATACCCGGATACTCCACACAACGGTCGAAATTTTTGTACCTACTACTACATACAGTAAGGCGTTATCTGCACACGCGCAAATGTGTGCGTGTAGTGGCAGGGTTACCCATCACTTTCTTGCACTATTACGTTACGTGATCAGAGCGGCAACAAAAAATGCTAACGCGAATATGTTATCTATGACTCTGTTAATAGAATCCTGAATCCAAATAATTACACATGTCTATTATTTATTTATATCGATATAATATCATATTTTTCATTAATTCACTAACTAGAGTAATATTGAAGATTTATTTAAAGATATATTAAAAGCCCTTAAAACGTTATATTTTGGACATGTACTTTTAAATAAGGTAACCAAGGTATTTGAAATTGCGTGTCCAAGTTGATCATTATTATTTGGAACGCTGCCAGCATCTTGGACACCTTGCCGCGGGAACCCAATTTTATTCATATTATTAAAAAATCCTAGTTTTACTTTCTAGTAATTTTACTTTTTATTGTCCTTTTAATCTTGCTTGTATGTCTTAAAATAAAAACTAATTATCTGTTAATAATTAGGTATATTCACTACTTACGTAATATTTATCAGCAATACGAATTGAAAATTTGAGAACCCTTGTCTACGACGTCATTGGCGCCTCATTATATTGATATAGTAAATCTGTATTTTTTATACATACATCTAGTACTCTGCAGTAAACAAATGAAGAAAACAATAACTGAATGAGTCCCAGATATAAGTTTTTCTTGCTTACTTCGTTTCATCTTTCGGAAAATGATGATAAACAGCCGTACACAGCACAATTCACGACCGTTATAAATAGTAACGTAAAATGATGTTTTATATTAACGTACAAGTTGCGTAATGAATAAATGAAAACTACATTCAAATATCAAAGCCAACGACCAGCAATGTGCGGGGCGTGGTGCGGTATCTAAAGCTAGGGAGGGGCGGAGAGTGTCCGTTCTCTTTACTTTTTGTTCTCTGCCTACAGTTTAGAGTGTTTAGAGTCCAAATACGATAGTTCTACCGTAAGTAGTCGAGGAATGGGTTAGTTTTTAGACTGTTCTGATTGCGTCATCAGATCAAAGTTACCATATTATTTTAATATCATCGTGTATTCAATTTCAAGTTGATCGAACTCGTGGAAGTAAAATAAATATGCATCTTGTGACTAAGATCCCTACACTAACTGGGAAAAGAGCTGATGACCACCACCACCACAACCAATCTTCATCAAATAATCCTCCCGATTAAATTAACTTTCAAATAAATAAAACCGCTTTAAGATCAGTCCAGCAGTTAGAGAACTATGTTACAAAGTTTTTGGGTTTACATTTAGGCAGCAAATTGATTTGGAAGTCTCAAATAGAACATAACATTGCGGTGTTACGACTTTTAGATGTGATAAAGAACTACGAAATTAAAGGAGTTGAGATCACAAAGTAAATAATACATATAAAAATTCAATGTGAAAGGGTTACGGTGTATTAAAGTGGGATGAATGATGCCGTGTGTGGGTAAAGATAGGAGAAGGTAGAGAGTTCAACATGTAGTTGTAGGCCTCTGCTCTCGGGAGTTGGAAACCGAGGACTAAGGTGCAGGACCAGAAGGCAGCAAAATTGATGACGAGTTAGCGGTTCTACTACAGCAGTAGTTTTAGCAGCATGTTATGCTCGGAAGTAAAGTTCTACATGATCCTGAGCGTCAGATTCAGTTATACTGTGTCACATCTCACGTATGTAGCCGCTCCGTACGCACACGTAGAAGGTAAGGTAGACAGTCCGGGTAGAAAGAGTGTAAAGGTAAAAAAGAGGGTAAAAGAAGACCGCGTGAGGGAATTGTGGAACTTGATAACGTCAGGCGCGTTAGAGCGGTGGGAGTAAGTCCAGGTACAATTCTGAAAATGATCGAAGGGGTCCGTGGTTTCACACTACAATATTATTTGTTCCACTCTAGGTAAACGTCGTACTCTGTCTATTTATACTGAGCAATGTGGTTGAAAGGGAAATGATTCTACATGCGTGGCAAGCTTTTACTTATAAGATACAGTGTAATATTTTTGGGAAATGTTTCAGACATTGATTGTGTAAGCTGTACCCCAAAAAATTGTATAAAACCCATCGTTAATTTGAGGCCAACCGCCGCTGCAAATACAATTTAAGGAGCTGAAGGGGGAACGTCACGGTTTTATGGAATCTAAGAAGGACGAAAGGTATGCAATAAAAAAAAAGGAGAATGATGAAGTATAACAATAACTTTATAACAAAAGAACCCGAGAGTATTATTATGTAGGTGAGTTGAGTGGTGTGGTGCAAATGAAAGTGTACTGTGTAGGTGAAGATAGGAGAAGCTAGAAGCCGGGTACACGAAGTTGCAGGCCACCGCCCAAGGTTGGAGACCGAGGGAGGAGGTACAGAGCCGGAGCGCGGCGGGTTTTATCACGAGCAGTCGATTTTATCACTTTGTACTTGGAAGTAGAGTTCTACTTTGACTTGAGCATCGGCTTCAGTCACTCCTGCCGCTCCAAACACGCTTGGTGAAGGTGAGGTATACAGTCCAGGTAGGAGGAGCGTAAACTTGAAGATCAGGTTTAGCGTGAGGCAGTCGAGGAACTGGTCATCACGCAGGCGCGTTAGCGCGGGAGGAGTATGCCAAGATCGGGAGATCAGAAACGAAAAGTGAGTAAATTGTCAAAGTGCGAGAAATAACTTACAATAGCAAATTTAAGTAATTTAGACACTAATATTTTAGTAAATATTAGTTGGAACTCTTTCAGGAATCAGGAAAAGTAAGGGTGTTTACTAGAAAACGTATAATGAGAGAGATGAAAATTATAGGGTCCGTAGTTTCACACTACAAACTATAGTAAAATAAGCTGAATTTATTTAGAACATGGAAGAATTATTAATCTTACGTACTGTATACCTTTCCGACAAATAAATAAATTTATAGATTTATCGATTGAACACGTAGTATGTTCACTCATCGACATCACTATAACTTTGACTTGAATCTCTAGCTTAACAGAACAAAAGGGATATCGAAGTGCAATCGAATGCCTGTTATAAATGCGTTCGACCGTAAGCATCAACTCCGCTTCGCTTGCGCTTGTTGGAACAATGGGTCCATAGGTATAATAGACTTTTTCAGGTTTTCCTGTAAAATATTTTCCAAGATTTACTTTGATTTGACTTTTATAAACGTAAATTACATTCATAAAGGACATTTTTCTTTTTATACAGTGTCTTGGTGAATTTTTCTTTTGTTAGTTTGCGTTATACATGAATACTTATAGGAATGACCCTTCGCAGTTTTAATTTTTTTACTCTCTCTCTCTCTCTGTACTTTAATTTGTCAATTGTAATTTCATGAACCATATGACAAAGCGCTCTTTTTAGTTCTGAACAAAATTGTATTGTCTATGGTAATCGCAAATGAACTGAAAATTTGATTAATAATAACGCACACACTCAACATAGCCCCGCACTAGGGAAACCCTGTGTCGCGGGTGCCATGGACACACACATAGACAACCACAAATTACACCCAAACTCACGAGAGAAATAAATGTAGGCCATACAAATATTTCTCCAGGCCCGGGAATCGAACCTGGGGCCTCTGCGTGGCAGTTCGGCATTGTAACCGTTCGGCCACGGAGGCAGTTATAGAGATATATATAGTTATATATATAGAGATTAGTTCTGTATCAAAACATAGATTTATTATATGGGTACCTATCCAATAAATACAGAACTATGATGAGTTTAAAAAGCGTCGTATTTTTGCTAATTAAAATATCAATTGGCCTAAACCTCGTCCAACCGGGACTTAAAGCTTTATAAAAAAAAATATTGGTTAACATTTAAGCAGTACTTGGTCACTTGTAATCTCTTTGTTTTTTTTGGCGTACTTTGTTTGGCTTATGTTTGAGTTTGTTGTCATGGATTGTTAACATATTGATTACATATATACATAACATATTGATGGTCTGTCACTATTTTATTTACTCGTAGAAAAAGTATTGTATGCAATCATTACATAGTTAGGTATTAAAACCTCGTACCTATTACTTAGGCTACGAGGCATTGCTGAGTACAACACGGTACTCGACTACTACGAAATGACGGTACTTAAATGAGCGTACCCTCATTATGTAACCTTTTTGACTAAAATAGTCTCATGACTTTTTTAAATTTTATGCTGGTAGGGTAGAGATTTAAAATCCAAACTAATAATAATTTTGGAAAAGATTAAAGGAAGAAAGGAACAGGCGAACCAGAGGTGAGTGTAAATAAATAACAATCATAGAATAAAGACATGTCAGTAGATTGGGTAAATGGTAAATGGGCATACTAATATTTAGTAGCAGGTAAAGCTCCTTGCAAAAGAGTTCGTTCAGGAAAGTGTTGCCACCTTACCTATTTCTGAATATGGGACTTGTCAACTTACGTCTGAAGGAAGTTGACGGGCGTTATGGCAGTGCCCCTCGTATCTTTGCGATTTAAAGCTCTGAGTGGCACTGCAACTGATAGTAATTGCAGTATAGATAAGCGACACACCTAGCCGGACACTTACCGCCAGACGACTACGAAGTGACGGGTCGTCTTGTTCGACCCGTTACTTCGTATCATAAAAAAATATATTATCAAAAATAACTGACACAAGGGCACAAACTAAATATTTAGGGTCAATAATGTGTAACGAAGCTGATGTGTTGTTAAATTAAGTACAGTGAAAGACCTACAACGTCACTTAAGGCTTAATTTACATACGCGAGCATTCTCGAAATATTCGAGAGAATTCCGCGACCGGTTTTGACTCGTATCTAGTTTGTACGTTACACAATTGACCATAAAGTTCATTATACTATGTACAAAACCGTTACAAAAATTCGCTTCTATTCCGTTCCGCCGCAATATAAATTGAGCCTTAATCTTTAATATCGCTCACCATATGGTGCTGGCGGAAAACCAGCACTGTTTGACTTCTCTCGGTCTATGGTATTTATGCTGAGTCAGGGCCATTTCAGCACAAACCGTAGTTATAGGTAGATTAAAAGTTTGTCAGAAATAATAATAATATGTTTATTTCTCCACAAAAACACGTTCAGAAAGTTCTCAGTAATTTAAGCAACATTAACAGCTTTTTGTAGGAGCTGGTGCCTGTAAAAGGCTTAACACCTGTACTACAAGTCACCAGGCCCTCACCCTTGGGAATAATAATACATACTACATTTATTATGGCATTACTAAGAAAATGTTGTTTAATATTGGAAGAGAGAAACAAAATATGAAAATATAAAATTAAAGAAAATTTTTACACTTATACACTATTGAACTTTAGATTAATGAATGTGTGTATGTGTGCGTGTATGTGCACGTATAAATATATGGTAATCCTACAGATCAGCAAAGCCTAGACACACTATTGGACGAAGTATAGCTTCAGTATCTTCATAATTTAACTTTTACAACCAATTTGTTAACTTCTTTTTACATTCAAATTTATTTAAACCGAAGATGTTAAGTTCGCGATGCAATCTATTATATAGAAAACATCCCAGGGAGCAGAATAATCAATGACTGAATGCAGTCCTGACACGGTCGCAAGAAGCCACTAAGCAATGTCGTCTATTAGAGGCACTGTCATAAAGTGTGAGGGAATGTTGCTTCAACACACTCCAGAGAATGAATAGCTGTCGAACAGTGAGGACCTGACAATAAGCGTAAAGTTCACTTGTTGGAAACCGGTATGGCTTGAAGCAAGCATCCTTTTAGAACAACTCTTTGTGCTCTCTCTACAAAAAGAAAATGACTCTTATCAGTTTGTTTTTCTCACAGTATTTGTTTTTCTCGCAGTATGTATTTTATATAAATGTGTATAAAATAAATAATGAATGTTCTACGTGCATTTTGTTATTACTCTGTGAAGTGATTATAAATGTTTTGTTTCGGTTTGTATTTGTGCGGAATAAACGTGTTATCTATCCATCTATCTAATATAATTCATGTAAAAATACCTACTATTATTTTTTATTAGGTAGACTTACTACCTCAAAGGTAGTAAAAATGTCATTTATTGTACACAAAAAAACAAAACGGGTTTAGTAACAAGGAGAACACAAACAATAGATACTGATTATTTCTAACAGGAATTTCTTCCTGCAGACCTAAATACAGGAGACAATCATAAAAAAAATATCAAAAACATTAAATAATATTTAAATATATATTTAAGAGCCCATTAAGGTACTCAAGAGCGTTGTAAAAAAAATTTTTTTTAGAATTTGTTAGGTGTCACGGAACCACGTATCAGTCACCCCGTATAATTGGCATTTTGTTTTTTTTATCATCCCATTATCTACAAAATGAGTAAACAAATATTATACACAACTTAAAATAACCCATTTACAAACAGGTAAACTGAGTTCACCAGTACCTACTGAAATCCAAAATTTCCCTGTCATGAAAAAAGGTTTTTTCTTTGAAATTATACTAAGACCTTATTTGCACGGCCTTTTGTAACTAAAGCTTTAAGGTTCTACCATCTTGTTAAAGATAATGTGTAATGTTTCAATATTACGATATTATAGTACTAAACAATAGAATACTTTTTGTTACATAAAATAAAAATATTTTTTTTAACAATTCATTTCGCATACGTCGGTGTAAATATTTTTGCACAACGAGCCAAATTTTTATTACTGCCAATTGCAAGTATTCATATATTGAAGTAAGATATATTTTAGTAACAGTAGAGCTCCTTGGGAAGGAGTTCGTCCAGGGAAGTACTCTGCCACCTTTGCTAATTCTGTCGTCAAGTATTAACGTGAACATTACTACCTTCCGACTATGATGGGTAAGGGTGAAATTACAGGACTTATGGGTTTTGTGAACGTATGTCTCAAGGTGACGGGCGCAATGTTATTTTAAATTTTAGAATACCTAGGATGGAACGGACAAGCCGTTCGCCTGGTGGTAGGCGACACGCCGATCAGTAACAGTTGCAGTGCCACTCAGAGCTTTAAATCGCAAAGCAAAAATATATATACATAATTATATAGATATGTAAACCAGTGAGCATAAACAAATTATAATACGTAGGGCACTCAATATGTTTTGAGATGCTCGAAATTTAAAAATGGGACGCACCCGTATTATATGTTTTTAAAAAGCAAATTTATTTAAAAATAGATCACCGAAAGCAATTTAGCTAAGGATTCGCTCTGGACCTTTTGGATGGAAAAGTGTCGTTTTTATTTTGACTTTCAATTATTTTGTGAAATCTAGTTTAAAGTGGAATAAATCGAAGATTAAAACGCGAAATTATACGAATCTCGAACTAAAACACCCGTATCGGCCCGTTTTAAGGAATCCTGAGTCAATCCAAGCACGCCGCCTCAAATTGCCTATCCTCTTTGTGGCGGCCATATTTACGGAAACATATTTAAACTCCATGTTTAGGCTGATAGCTTTGCCAAAGCCTTAATAAATAATAATAAAAATAATAATATTAATTTAGCTAAATTTAAAAAAAATGACATTGTTAGTCATTTTACTACAACGCTTCCCGCGCTTTTTCTTTGCAATAATGGATCTTAACCGTGAACATTTGCGTGCTTTGATCTTCTATGATTTTAAATGTGGTTTAACTGAACAATTGAGTTTGGACCGTTTGCAGTCAGCATTAGAGGACTCTGCTCCTTCTCGTGCAACAGTTTTTAGGTGATTTAAGGAATTTAAAAGAGGCAAAACTAACCTTGAAGATGACCTAAGAGGCGGACGCCCGGAAACAGCAGTTCCTGCAGAAAATGTGTGGACATCTGAAATGTTGGTGCGAGAAGACCCACGAATCACGTACACGAACATTAAGAAGATCCTAGGCATTAGTTCGGGTAGCGTCAATACTATCCTGCATCAACGTCTTGGAGTGAGGAAGCTTTGTTGTCGATGGATCCCACGATTGCTCCCCGGTAAACAGGCTGGCATGGATTGGTGCCGAGAAATACCTATACGTTTCGAAAACGGGACATCAAGACGTGTTTCAGAAATTGTTACTGGTGATGACAGAATGGTACACAACAGTAGCATTGCCAAAAGTTTTCCAAGCTGTGCGGGAGAGGAGACCAAAGACCGGGCTTCGGGGAATCATGCTACATCACGATAACGCCTCTTCACATACGTCCCTCAGAACAAAGGCGTTTATTGAGGAATCTGGTATAGAAACCTTAAATCACCCGCCGTACAGCCCTGACTTGGCTCCCTGCAATTTCTTTTTGTTCCCAACAGTGAAGGATAAAATGAAAGGAAAATTTTTTTTGAGTGTCAAAGAAGCAGTGGCTGCCTACGAAATGGCAATTTCAATGCTGACGGATCAAGACTGGCAAAAGTGTTTTCATAGTTGGTTTAGACGAATGAAACTTTGTGTAGATAATGATGGAGAGTATTTTGAAAAAATGAAAAATAAATTATATTAATATGTTTGATATTTTTTCTTTATCTCAAAACTTATTGAGTGACCTACGCATCATCATTAACCTGGTAGGTCAATGAATATCATTGATATAAACTAACACTGTTTTATCAAGCACAATGTTATGTACTTAATATTTAATATTCATATGATATGATATATTTCAAATTGTTTAACAACAATAATGTAACATACACATACATATATAGGAATGTAACTTAATTAAATAATGATGACCAATTTAGGATGAGGTTAGCGACCACCAGCGGTAAATTGCAGACACGAGATTGTGTTGCATGTATAAATCAACGCAGATTGAGCGACGATGTCGAGTAGGTATACATAATTAATACTTCTACTAGTTCCGTTAAGAAGCTCATCAGTAAAGTATTGTGGTTGAGTCGCGAATAGAATCACCAATACCATCTATTATATTTCGCAGAAATGGACTAAAGAACACTGAGATAATAATAATAATCTTTATTTCTCTCTTTACAATGTTATCTTATAAATAAGTAATTAATATTATGGACTTATCATTAATACAGAGATCCATGTCCATTAATGAAGTGAAAGGTAAGTTAGGTACGGTCAACATTGATACTAGATGAAAACTAGAGCTTTTAATTATAATATGTAAGGCTCTGGTAATCAACTAAAATGCATGGAAGAAATATGACCATGAGTAGAAATGTGAGTTTAAAAAGTTATATATATATTATAATAACTCTGACAATATATCGTGAAATGGTGAGGGTAACACATGCCCAAATGCTGATCTCTTCGGACAACGACTTCATATTCACCCACTGGTACATTTAACAGTATAAAAAAAGTAAGAATATGAAGTAGGAAATAACGTTAGATATAACAATACTTAGACACAATACAATAATTAGATATAAAGTAGCAATTATGCTAACGTCTTTTAATCAATTTAGTACAACATTCATCATCATTCAGCCATACGACGCCCACTGCTGGGCATAGGCCTCCCAACGATCTCCACGACGATTACATTACTCAACCTTAATTGAAAAGAAATTGTAATTGATTAAATCATAAATTTCAATAAAAAATCTTCATCAACTAATGTATAATGTGTAATTTAACTGCCTCCGTGGCCGAACGGTTACCATGCCGGACTGCCACGCAGAGGTCCCAGGTTCGATTCCCGGGCCGGGAGAAATACTTGTATGGCCTACATTTATTTCTCTCGTGAGTTTGGGTGTAATTTGTGGTTGTCTATGTGTGTGTCCATGACACCCGCGACACAGGATTTCCCTAGTGCGGGGCTATGTTGATTGTGAGCGTTGTTATTATTATTAGGGGTTAAAGTATGAAATTGCCG